>NC_056727.1:31444613-31554161 GCF_019279795.1 Protopterus annectens | reverse complement strand
TTTCCAAGCGGGGGCAGCAACATTATTCAAAAACAAAAATTTTTGGGATACACATTCCAGCTGCAGTTACATTTTCAACACATTTTTCAGTTGGGTTCTGCTTGTCACATTCATTTCATTCTGTACTGACTGCAGTATACTTTATTCAGGAGTTATTACTACTTTATTGGTGGATTCATAACTCTTTCTCACACTCTCTCGCTTGTTTTATTTTTACAATTCAGGATGGTACTTACTTCTAGGCTTTATTGACATGTTTTACCTGTAGTTATTACAATCCTTTCCAACAGTCTCACTTCTGTCATGTTTCTGTATTTCAACAGGGATATATTTCACACATGTGTTTTACTCAGCTTCTGCAGCTGTACTTTTCAGCCTGCTGCAGGTTATGTACTATTATATTACAGGTGGGACATCTTTATTTCAGACTTTATTTCAGACTTTTTCATTTTTCTGTTTGGATTACAGACTGCAGCACACTTTTGTAATCAAGCAATACTTGCAAACCCTCTTACACTGTTACTTGCACATTTTATTACTTAGTGACTACACTGCACTCTTTTGCTAACTGTCATACTTTTATATTTATTTACAGTCACAGGGAGAGGATTACTGACCTGCCTGGTGGCACAACCACACCAGCCTATCGCCATAGGCTCTACGGTTCGCAGAACAGACACCTGCAGCTGTAATATAAATAAAGTAATATTGGAATACACATCTCCATAATATCAGCTAGGTTAATTTCTTACATAAATAATTAGATGCAATTTACTCAGTAGTGGGGCGTTGGGCATTTGCCGGGCCTCCTGGATCCAACGGTTCAGTTGGTCCTGCTTCCATCTCTCCAGGTCCGCATGGTGGTGACGGACCTGCTCACCAGTCCTTGGTATCCCTGTGGCACTGGTAAGATCATGAGCCAACCGATCCCATGCCTCAGCCCTATATGCTCCCCACAGGACCTGGCGCTGCATGAGTTGGGCCTCATGATTGTGGACAAGGAGCCAAACCATATATTTGGACTCCTCAATGCCCCACCTCTGTGCTCGAAAGCAACTACCCTCACCTACACCTGACATTCTGGCTGCAAGTTGGTTCTACAATCGGTTATGCTGTGTATTCCCACCTATGGGGCTTATATATGCCATTTTTCCCACACTTATCTGTGATTGGCCATTTTGGAATTGTATCAGCTTCACAAAACCTGCTTTGTCATGCTCCTCTTTCTATATATTCCTATATATTTGCTATTACTGCATTTCTAAGTGCAGCTGTCATGGCTTAGTGGTTCAGTACCTTGACTATGGTGCATGGTATCCTGGGTTCGAACCTGGCTACTGCTTTTTATATTTTATTACCGTCTACACAGGCTAGGCGGTGTGTCTGTGTAAAGGCAGTTTTGTTACAGCTTGCTCAATGTTGCCCATCGGTTAGTTTGTTGGCACGGTGCACAGCTCCGCGCAAATGGAGTAAGCTGGTTTACGCTTTATTTGGCTGTCAGCACGCATATTACGCTCAGCTCAGCTAGGGGCACACAGTTTCAGCGTGTTAAACCACTGCTCACCTACGGGCACTCATTTTGCACCTGTTAGACCACTGCTCACCTACGGGCACTCATTTTGCACCTGTTAAACCACTGCTCACCTACGGGCAGATGCACTCAACTTGTTAAACTGCAGCTGAGCTATAGGCACATCTGGCATTTTTTATTATTGTGTTATCTCACATTTCTTCAAAATAAATGGCCCACTTCATTACATTTTACATAAAATATAATTTTATATGTGTACATATATGTCAGGGACTTGTTTTGTGCTTATTTCACTAAAAATAAAAATTGATGTTGGGGGGGCTCGAACCATGACTGCCTGCTCTTCAGCCGACATCTCTACCGCTACGCTATTGCTTCTTGGCTTACTTTTCATATGTAGTTCTTATATGCTTTTACACTGACTGCTAACTGTGGCTAAGCTACGGGCATGCCCGCGCAAATGAGCGCATTCACGGGCAAACATCTTTACAATTTAAAAAAAACATAACATGTTCATTTATATATTTTATGTTCATAGTCTGTGGGGGCATGTGTTGTGTTGTGTTTATTCACATTTCCATGGACTCTGTCGTGGGGGTTTACTTTCGGGACTTTTACTCTTCTGGGGGCGTGTCCCTTTGCAGGGCTCGGCCTACGGATACGCCCCCTACTGTTTTCCATGGACTGTGTAAGCCTTAGGTGTGATTCAGCATGCCCTCATGCATATGCATGACATGCTGACATCACACCGTTTTACTGCAGCCTCCGTGTAAGCCTTGTAACTCTTACATGGAGGCTTCATGAATCCTGCCCACTGTGTTTTTAAGAGTTTGTGTTAATATCAATTGAAGGAATTTTATTATCTGATTATGTATTTAAAATGAGCTGACGTTTATTATTTTAGTAGTCTGATGAAGCGGACAGTTAAAATGTGAAAGCGCTTACATTTTATGTGAATAACTTATTTTGGTTTTTATTCTGCCATGTCTAACCAAGTTTTTGACTTTTTCTTAACACCCACACATCTACCTGCATGTCTTTTAAATATCAGTCGATTCTGGGGAGGACATGCAGACTTCACACAGAAGGCACTCAAGCCGAGAATCAAACCATAGATCCTCTTGCTGTGAGGGGACAATGCTAACTGCTGCACCACCATGGCCTTCATCATCCAAATGCAAATACAAATATTAATATATCAACGTTTGGAGTTTTAACAAAAACGTCACAATGGCATAAGGTTCAGGAATGCATATATGCCTCAAATGTCCTAATGCAACCATGTATAGTTGGTGAAATGCATCATATGCCATTCATAGGTTCATAGGTTCATACGAGGTTACTAGGCTAATGGCCCTAGAGTCCTTACAAATCTATCCATATTTTTCCTGAGTTACCCCAATTATTGCTGGTTATTTGAGTGAAGTTCATAGAGGTAAAGGTATATGGTAGTGAATACCAACATCCTCTGTCCAGGAAAGACATGGGTGCCACCCCTGGAGTGAATTTGTGGTCACCCATCCATTGATCTAGGTTGTGTTTGAAGAGGGTCTGGGATGTGCTCCATTTCACTTCAATTAGCATCTTTTTCCAGAGAAGTGGAAGTCTCTGTGAGTTGTAACTGTCTCTCCAGCATACCTGTTTATGTCAAAGGCTAGGTTAAGATCCCTGGAGCAAGTGACCCTCCTGCATTCTTATTTTTGAATGTGTAGCATTTTCATCAAGATCAGACCTGAGACTGTTCTGTAAAGCAGGCACAGCTCACCCCTTAGCAGCCTGTAGATGACAGAATATGGTGGCAGGGGTTTCAGTCTTTCTGAGTAAGACTTATTTTGTGTGCCCTGTAATTTCTTAGTGAGAAACCTCTGTGGTATGTCGTATTGTTGCAGGTTTCTGGTAAGGTACATGTAAAATGGAGCATTGCACACAATTAATGGTTTGATGAAGGCCGAGTATAATGGAATTATAACATCCTTAGATGTAGATGTAATGCCTTAACTTATAAGATGTGTCACATAGAAGGATTTTCTCACTACTGTGGATATGTGGCGGTCAAACCTAAGATTGCTATCAACCTGAGTACCCAGATCATGTACCACTGGGTCTACACTTAAGCAGGGTACTGTCTATAATATAATTAGCAGAGAGTTTAGCTTCCCCAAAGGGAATAATAATTAATTAAATTTTTTTTTGCATTTATTTTAATGATTGGCTTTGTCACCAAACATTTGTCTGTGTTAACCTTGTCTGCAGTATATTAAAGTCATTGGGAGACTCAGTGATTGCTCCCAATTTGCAAGGGTCAGTGAAATTGATCAGCTACAGGCCATCCAAGTTTGTCTGGATTTCTGAGAAATAAATTCCAAACAGCAAGGGGCCCAGCACAGAACCCTGTGGTACGCCTCTGGTGACTGTTCTTTTGATAGAGGTGAAGTCACCCACTTTGACAGTATGTCACCTGTCAGTGAGCCAGCTGGCTATCTGTTTGGTAATGTGGGGGTTAATTCCCAACTGGGAGACTTTCTCTATACTACCTGAATGGGGGATTGTGTCAAATGCCTTGGCTATGACAAGATAGGTGGTATGCACTGCCTTTCCCTCATCCAGAGCCTTGATTTATTTCTCAAAGAAGACAACCATTTTTAACAGGCATGATCTACCATTAATGAATCTGAACTGGGTTGGGTCCGGAGTTTGGACATTAAATATGCCCTTATTGATAAGGTCCATAATGATTCTTTCCATGGCCTTACAGATGTGGCTAGTCAATCTTATGACCCTATCATTCCCGGGGTCAGTTGATGGTCCTCCTTTGTGCAAAGGAGCAACCTTGCTGTCCTCCATTCCACCATCACATAGCCAGTTTGCAGGCCGTAGTTAAACAGGGATCCAAGTGGGTCTGCTAGGTCCTGTGTTAAGTTGTTTAAAAGGCAACCTAAGATATTGTCTGGTCCCATTGATGCCATGTTTTTGGCCTTGAAGAGCACCATGATGACCTGTTCTTTTAAGATAATAGGCTGAGGAATGGTGGCAGGTACAATTTGGGAGATGACTGTAAGGGTCAGGGAGTAAAGTTTGCTCTGAGTCTGTCATCTAGCAGGTTGGCTATTACCTCCAGCTGAGTATGGGGTGGAGCCAATAACAAACATTTGACTGCATAGCTTGGTATTCCCTTTTAGATTTTGGATGTACTTAAAGAAATGTCTTCTGATTATTTTTCACTAGGGAGGCTATTTTTGCTTTGCAATTAGCTTTGGAGAATATGACAAGATCTCTAATTTGTTTGTTTAAGCTAGAGAGGGATTTCTTCTTCTGCTGAGACAGTTCCTTCTTGTTCTTGCACATTAGTTTCTTTCTCTTGTTGTCTAGCCTGATTATACTAGAGGTCCATCAGGGTGACATGTTCTTTCAGCAAAACCTAGTTTTAATCTGGTCAGGTACAGCCTATTCTACACAACTGCTTAAGTGGTTATAGAGGGCACTGGTGTACTTCTGCATAGGAGTTCATGTTATCTGCATTCGAGCAGGCTTAGAAACTTTTTATACCATTACTTAGTAAGAGTTAATTAGTCTTTTAAAAATTCTTAAGCATGTTTGAGCTTCATGGGGTATCTGGTTTTATAATTAGATTGAATTAAATGGATTTATGGTCCAATCTTACCAGGTAGGGCATAACATGGGGGGAGGGTGCAATGCTTTCCCATTATAGTGATCATTTGAGCCTCTTGTGGGTGTGCTGACTAGCTGTTCCAGAACATTTGCACAGACACAGTCCAAGAACCTCTGAGCCAGCATGTTTTTGGCCATGTATGTTTCCCAGTCGATGGTAGGATAATTAAAATCACCCATGAGTAAGGAGTTGGGCTGTATGGCAAGTGACTTCAGTAAGTCCAGTTATACAATATGCTTTTCCAATTTCAGAGTGGGGGACTTATAGCTAGGTATGATGTGGTATGTGGCTTTGCTTATAGTTAATTGGACATGGAGTAGCTAAAGAGAGTCATACTGTTTGACCAGTCTTGAGGTATAATTATCCTTAATGAAGATGGCTAGACCTCTTCCTTTGGTTCTTTCATGCTCAGTTTGTGGTCTGAATGTAAGGAAGGCATTGTAGCTTTGCATGGTTGGGGTGGTTTATGTGCATTTGAACCCTGTTTTAGTGACTGCACAGATGTTAGCATATTCCAAAGTGAGGAGTGTTTTCAGAGAGTGCAGTTTCTTGTTTAGAATCATAGCATTTAGCAGGATTACCTTGAGTTTATCTATAGAGGATTTTTTTATGTTGGGAGGATGGTTGTTTTGACACTGCTTAAAAAAGATACAGTAGGGGTGGCTAATGTATTCAAAAGCCTAGAGGAGACAGATGCAGACCATTTCTGGCAAAGCAGCATGGGCTGTCTAACATTTCTTCCCATGCTGACAGAAATCAGTTCCCCATGGACTGACACCAGAAGCTAAGCCAATTATTAAAGTCAATCATTTTTGTTTGTATTGTGGCATAGTCCTTGGAGAAGGTAGAATGCTGCTTAAGGGTATACGTTTACCTGCCTGTAACACATGATCTGAGAGCTCAGTTGAGTCTGTCTTCATATAGTCCAGTGATGTATGTCTCAAGTTATTCACCCCCACATAGACTATGACAGAGTCATACTGGTACCAGTATTTGTTGTTGAGTGACTTGAGTGCTTGAGTGACTTGACGGATCCTGGCACCTGACAGGCAGGTAACCGTAACTCACTCAATATTCTGACTTGTGAAGGGAGCATCCATGTTTCTCTCAATGGAGTCACTTATGATCAGTATGTTAGATATCGTGGTGTTACACGTTATAGGCTTATTTGGTGAGACACTGGTGTATGTGTTATTATGTTTTGTGGTTGATTTTCATTGTTATGTGTGTAAATGTTTTCTGTTTGGGAGGCCTCTGATCTTTTTGTTAGTCAATGGGGAGAACCTCCACATATCTCCTCCACACCACACCCTCTAGAGACCTGAACATCATTACCGCAATCAACAAAAGATGCTGGAGGGACAGGTTCATAACCCAGAGACTGCCCATGCTATGGAATGGACTTCCCATACATGTCAAGCAGAGCACCTCACTGGCCATCTTCATGAAAAATCTTGATGAGTGGATGGGAAATAGAAAATTCACCCCAGGGATCACTCCAGTGGTTTTACTTGACAGAGGCACTGGGAACTAAGGTCAGATGCCAGGGCAATCCTATGGGCTAGGCTTGTAAAGGTTCCAGGGCCATTAGCCTAGTACACACCTATGAACCTATATGTGGGTTTATGTGTCATGTCCTTATTTAGTCTGGATGTGTGTATGTGCTGACAACCTGTTTAGCATTTGATTTGTCCTTATGTGAGAGTCTTGCCTCCAATTTCATAGTAGAACTACATCTTCCAAATAATGTATTTGTTTGTTTCAGGAGTAAGTGGTTGTCAGTATATTTGAGACAATTGCTACATTGCCTCAGGGTACGCATGTCTTTCTGGTTCGCCAGAGAGATGATGAGAAACTGTCCAATCATGATAGCAGGCTCTTACTGTATATTTTATTAGGGAAGGGAATGGGTTAATTTGACAGGAATTTGCTGGTAGTGCCCAGACTACAAGAGGTTGATCAATAGGACAGTGCTGCTCAGTGAGCAACTGATATACTCCTAGAGCAACAGAAAACATTGGAAGGGTTTCACTGACAGCTGTTTAGGGAAAACTGAGCTTCTAGACTTTTACATCTATATAGGGTGCAATGGTAATGGACAGGTTGACAGACGAGATCAGACAGGAGTACCCGTGGACTATGATGTTTGCAGACGACATTGTGATCTGTAGTGAGAGTAGGGAGCAGGTGGAGGAGACCCTGGAGAGATGGAGATATGCTCTAGAGAGAAGAAGAAAGAAGGTCAGCAGGACTAAGACAGAATATATGTGTGTGAATGAGAGGGAAGATAGAGGAATGGTGAGGATGCAAGGAGTAGAGGTAGTGAAGGTGGATGAGTTTAAATACTTGGGATCAATAGTTCAGAGTAATGGTGAGTGTGGAAAAGAGGTGAAGAAGAGAGTACTGGCAGGATGGAGTGGGTGGAGAAGAGAATCAGGAATGATTTGTGACAGACGAGTACCAGTAAGAGTGAAAGGGAAGGTCTACAAGAGGGTAGTGAGACCAGCTATGTTATATGGGTTGGAAACAGTGGCACTGGCAAAAAGGCAGGAGTTAGAGCTGGATGTGGCAGAGTTAAAGATGTTAAGATTTGCACTGGGTGTGATGAGGTTGGACAGGATTAGGAATAAGTATATTAGAGGGTCAGCCCAGGTTGGAATGTTTGGAGACAAAGCCAGAGAGGCAAGATTATGTTGATTTGGACATGTGCTGAGTATATTAGGAAAAGGATGCTAAGGATGAAGCTACCAGGTAACTGGAAAAGTGGAAGGCCTAAGATAAGGTTTATAGATGTGGTGAGAGGGGACATGCGGTGGTTGGTGTGACAGAGTAAGATGCAGAGGACAGGAAGAAATGGAAACAGATGATCCACTGTGGCAACCCCTAACTGGAACAGCTGAAAGATGATGATGATAGGGTACTGATAACCACTGCTGCATGAAGATCTGCACTGCCCAAATGTGAGGTTTAAATATGAGCAAAGAGAAACAGGTTTTAAGCTAAGTACCAATCAGGAAAGAATACAATAAGACTTCCACCTGCAGTCCTCAGCTCAGACAGGTTAGATCACCACACTTCTGCCACAAAGGTGCAGAAAAACACCTTCTTAATGTAGAATAGCTGGTTTGGAGCCCTAGTGTAACAAGACAATGCAAACTACCTACAACCGTCTTACAACTTATAGATACAATGTAATACAGTGCAATTGACTACATAAAGCAGCAGACAGTGTATTTTTTAACTGTTAAAGTACAGACGCAGTATATAAGAGAAGTGTAAAAAATACTTAGAGCCCTTTTGCATGCTTCCCAGCTCAGAGAGACCAGGTAGACACCTGCTGTCACCAGATGAATAGTCCTTTAATATAAAAGCACTGTAAAGTACTGTCAGAGTGAAATGTTGCCACAAATAAACTTAAAAGATACAAAATGCTATCACAAACAAACTTAAAGATACAGATACAGCAGTGTACTTTAAACAGCTTATAAATGTGATCATTCAATAAAAGTACTTTGCTCTGTATAAATGAGCCAAGAGCCACTCAATTGTACAGCATTTATAAAGGCACTAAAATCAAGATAAGATGATTAATAAACCCTCCAAACAATAAAACTACATTCAGAAATCACAAGTGTTTCCCTAACCTAAACAGATCAGGCTACCTCCCAGCACCACTAGATGTAAAGTCCACTGACCTCTTAATATAAAAAAAAAAAACAGTGCTTGCTAGAGTGTAAAAATATACTAGACAATTAATTCAGAACAAGTAAATTTGTAGAACAGACAAAGAAAGGCAAAATTCACTGTTTCAATATAAGCACAGGGAAAGGCAAATAAATACTTCAACAGCAGTGTAGAAAAGGAGGAGTTTATTAAGGTCAATACACTGTAGAGGTGGTCAGCTTAAAATCACCATGTTTAAAGAGCATATCAACAAAGGACAATCTATGTATGAAAAAACTACCAGGGAATAACCAACAATGCTTTTAGTTTATGCTTGCTTGAAATCTTTTCAGAGAATGTCAAAGACCGAGAAATTCACTGTGTATTTGCATCCATCTTGTTTTTTACCACTAAGAAGGAGGATATTTGATTCATCATTTAGGTCCCATGTGTGGCAACCCTGGTGATATTGTGCTGCTATTTCACAATCATTGCCCAAGATGCATGGTGTCCATGACATACATATATTTTGTGTCATCTGTCACACATGGATAGAATTACATAATATAGTACATGGTATACATCCTAGCCATTATATTTAGCATTCTAGTTTGGATTATTGCTGTTGTGTATGGGTGTATAACTCTGTCAAACTTTACATAATAGTGGGTGTAAAGGAAAAATGATAGAACTTTGTCAGTTTTCTGCTGAGCTGTCATGGGGATGAATATGAACCCAAGTACTTGCAGAATGGTTTTAGCCCTCCTTCAGATAACTGGTGCATAGGTATTGTAGACACATGGTGTTTCTTTGTTGAGATACTATTGTTGCACTGTTCCTCTGAGCAGAACTTTCCACTGCAACAATATCCTCAAATGAATACAACACTTTAATAGGGAGAGAAGAACAGCAAGAAACCACAATGATGCACACCAGAAATTGGTTCACAGATCCAAGGTTTTATCACCTTCTTTCAGTTAATAGACTTCTTCAGAAACTGTGACAAGATCAAATAACATGTTGCTATTACTTTAAACCCATTAGTTAATTAATTAATCACCTGAGCCAATAGTAGCTCAACGACCTCAGTTGTTAAAAGCATTAAAAGTCATATATATGTAATGTGATCCTGGAGTTGGTATATTGATTTGGGTAGTGTGGGATTTAGTTAGTATAATTTGCAGATCAGAGGTTAGTTTATAGTTATTGATTCTGTGTACTGTATAGGATGTGTGTTTATGTAGTGAATACTATGGTAATGTGCGGATAATTTGTTAGATTAGTAGTGGTGGTTTACTTTGCAGAGTTTGTAGTTTAATTCTTTATGAACAGTGTTTGGTTTTGAAAGTGTGATGTGTTGCTATCATTAGTGACAAGAATGATGTAATCTGAAATGAGTCAGCAGTAATGTGTATTATCAATTTAAGTACTAACTCAGAGAGAGAGTGCATTTTGCATTTGTCTTCAGACGTGTTAACAACTCACCAGCACTTTGCCTTGCTCTGTAAGGAGACGTAGATCTTAGTATTTCTCTTAGACATAGATATGAATATAGCCACATTAGTGAAGCTGTTTTCTATATTTAAGTCAGACTGTTCTACAATGCTGTTTTACAGTATTTCCTGTGATTTCTGAACTCTCTATTGTCACAGTGTTGAATTAATGAGTATTGTCCTGTGTTTTTATTATTTATTATTAAATAATTTTAAACCTTTTAACTGTGGCTGTTTTGTGTAGGGATACATAAGCTCTTAGAGTACTTGCATGTATTTGGTGATACTGTACACGCCACTCCAATAGGAATGCTATTAGTCACACTTAACATTTGGATAATAGTAACATTGCACAATAGAATTGGACACCCTTTGGTGAGGGCCTTTAGAATAGCTAATAAGAGTAGCTGGTGGCAGTGATTACTACCTTATAGCCTGGGCAGAAGGGGGCATAGCTAGTGAACCTATGCCAGCCTTCCCCAGGAGCACCTGTGTGTTTGTATATAAATCAAATCTGAAAGTGTGTGTGTGTGTGTGTGTGTGTGTGTGTGTGTGTGTGTGTGTGTGTGTGTGTGTGTGTGTGTGTGTGTGTGTGTCAGTGACTTGGGCAGGAACATGAAGCACTGGTTGGACAGAGAGGGTACTGGAGGTTTTGGCTTGACTACTCGGCTGAGATCTGAACCCTATAGTGGTGCCAGTGGGGAGTCTTACTGGGGATCTGGAGAAAAAGGGAGAAACCACCCTCAGGCTGATTGTACTTTACTGTGTGTGTACTTGTTATCTTCCCAATGTGGATGGCCCTCACCAGTGCTAGTGGTGAGGATTGAGGCTCACTGAGTACTGGGCCAGTGCATGGGCATCACATATTAATTGTTGGCAGTGGTGGGATATCCATATCAAATATTGATTGTTTGATAGTGGTGAGATAGCCACATCACATATTAATTGGCTTGTAGTGGTGTGGATAGTGAATTCCTGTAGCTTGTGTACAGTGATCACTGAAGGTGTTTTTGTACTCTAAATCAGCCACTCAGCGAACCTTCAGAATTCAGATCACAATTGTTTTATTTCTTTTATTAGCTTAGTTAGTCAGGGAGAGCAGGCAAGCATTTCAGCACAGGAGTATGGCAAGCTGACAATGAGCCAGTTGGATGATATGTGCCAGGCTAACGGACTGGTGCATGGAAACCTGACTTAATCAGAAATTATTGCAGCTTTAGTCACAGCTGCAGCAGAGAGTAGCAAACAGGAGGGTGCTTAGAAAGGCCATGGAGATTTACAACACTCAGGGAATGGACAGCTCAACCTTTCTACAGAGGACTTACCAATCTGTCTGGAGCTAGAGACTTGAGTTGTAGGCCAGGTGTTTGGAAATAGAAGCTGAGGAGAAGAAGAGGCAGAGGCAACATGAAAATGAGATGCTGACTCTTTGCCAGAGTCACGATGGTAATAGAGAAGGGAGTAACCTTAACCCAGGAGCAGCAAAGGTCAGTAAATTTCTTCCACACTTTACAGAGGAGGATAATTTTGATAGTTTCATTCATATGTTTGAGAGGGTATATAAACAGTATGATGTTGACCAAAGACTTTAGGTATGGTTCCTGACCCCCTTACTTCATGGTAAAGCTGTAAATGTTCTGTACAAACTACTAACATTGACTTTTTGAACTATAATGTTGTAAAGGACTGTTCGCTAGAATTTTTTAAGCTAACACCTGAAACCTATAGTAAAAAGTTGTGTGAGCATAGATGCAAGGCAGATAAAAGTGTGTGTGAATATGTTGCTGAACTAAGCACTTATTTTCATAGGTGTGTGAGTGGATGTCAGGTCACCACATTTGAAGGGCTTGCAGACCTTTTGGTGAGGGAACAAGCCCTTAGCACTTTGCCTGAGGACATGAGGATCTGTTTAGCTGATAGACAATGCTCTACTGCATATGAGTTGGGAAAGAAGAGAAACCCATACCTAGCAAACAGGGCATCCTTGCACAGGAAAGGAACACTCAGTGCTGTTCATGGGTCTAAGGGAACCCATGGTTGGAAGCCCAAACTGCCCCAACAGAATCTGATAGTAGCAGGGGAAGCCACTAATCCAGGTACATCTCCAGGACCGAGGGTTAAATGTTTTGAATGCAACCAGTGGGGCCATGTAATATATAGATGTCCATGGAGGCAAGGTGGGGAAGAAAAGGTGAGGGAGCCAGTAAGTGGGAAGGACAAAATGCCAACAGTAGGTTGTCTTGAGACAACAAGGATACAAAACTACCACAAGAGGTTATATCCTATCTTAGTCAATGGTTAAGAGACCATTGCTAGGAGACCACAGCCTATGACATAACCATTGTGAAGCCTGCAATAGTTACAGTGGAGCACTACTTACCTGGGCAGTCTACTCCAGTCAGAGCTTTAGGAGGGCCCCCATTCCAAATACCTTTGGCTAGGGTTCACCTTGACTGGAAGGGTGGAAAAGGAACCAGCAAGTAGGTGTGTTTGAGGATATCCCTCCAGATGTCTTGATAGGGAATGATTTTGATAATGCAGTACCATGTTCTCGTGCAGTTACATACAGTCAGACTTGGAGACAAGCATATCAGTCTGGTAGCCTGGGGGAGACCCAGACAGACCACACACTTGCAGCCAGGACTGCTGAGGTGGTTACTTCAGGGAGGGAGCTACCCTGTAGCAGTGAGACTGAATGTGAGCCACAGATGATTGTAGGTACTGATGTTCCCTTGGATAGAGTGACTGCAAAGGTAAAGGTGAGTAGTAGTACCCAGGCTGACAGTGAGGCAATGCTGTCAGAGGATGCCAGACTTCCTGTGGCAGGGGAGCTGGGAAGGATTGCAAAGAGAGACTTGAGACAGGCCCAGCTCTCACAACCTACATTGCAAGGCCTGAGACAGGTAGCTAGTGAGGCACCTGAATCTCAAGGGAAGGGGGAATCTGTATACTGGGGCAATGGGTTTCTGTATAGAGAGTGAACCCCTGAGGGAGGGCTAGAGGGTGAGAGAATACAGTAGTTGATAATGCCTAAAGCCTACCATCTGGCACTTCCAGCCATAGCCCATGATATTCCCTTTGCAGGTCATATGGGCATAAAATGTACAAAGAGACTTATTATACAGAATTTTTATTGTCCTGGGATTGTCAGAGACGTAACGGTACTACTGCAGGACCTGTGAGAAGTGCCAATAGGTATGCAAGGCAGGAGACAAGGTGAAAGCTCCTTTGATGACTTTGCCTGTGATTGAGGAGCCATTTCAGAGGGTATCTATGGATATTGTAGGGTCTCTGAGTACCCCAATTTCCACAGGGAAAAAGTATATCCAAGTGGAAGTAGAGTATGCTACAAAATAACCTGAGGCAGTGGCTTTGTCCTCCATTGAGGTAGAAAAGGTGGCAAATGCTTTGTTAGAGATTTTCAGCAGGTAGGTTTCCCAAAAGAAATACTGACAGACAGAGTTGCCAATTTCATGTCAGACCTGCTGGCTTGTCTGAGGAAGTACTGTGGGGTGAAACAACTAAAGACCACCCCCTACCATCCCCAGACTAATGGTCTTGTTGAGAGGTTAAACTCTACACTCAAGTCCATGCTACAGGAATTTGCAGACCAGTTTAAGGAGGAGTGGGACAAATATTAGTCCCATCTGTTGTTTACTTGCAAAGAGGTTCCCCAGGAATCCACACATTTTTCACCATTTGAGTAGCTGTATGGACATAGGGTGAGGGGACTTAATTCAAGATGAGTGGGAGGGTGAGTGTGAATCTCACAAAGAGTCTGTTGTGGCATATGTCCTAAACCTCAGGGCAAGGTTCAGGGAACTCATGAGTTTGGCCCAGGTGAACCTGGCAGAAGCCCAACAGCAGAAAAAGGTCTGGCATGACAGGAATGCTCAAGCTAGAGAGTATGCTGTAGGGCAGCAGGTAATGGTTCTCATTCCTGTCAGACATAACAAGCTGCAGGTAGCTTGGGAGAGACACTACAAGGTGATAAGGAAGGTCAGTGATGTTAACTCAATGGTGGAACTGCTAGGAAGGAGACAGGAGCACAAATTGTATATGATGAAACCTTACCATGATCTGGATGACCTTGTGCTGAGTATTTGCAGTAGATTGCAGGAAGAGTCTGAGGGAGATCTGGGGCTGACCTCCTCAATGAGGCTTAGACACCTCAGTGGAAGGAGTAGCAATCCCTCAGCAGCTATCTCTTACCCAGGTTCGAGAAATCCGAGCACTGTTACAGGAGTTTGGGGTTGGGGGCATGATCACTGGGAAACCAGGGTGCACCCACCTGGTGCAGCACCAGGTGGATACAGGACCCCAAAGGCCTATTAGGCAGGCCCCTTATAGTGTGCCTGAGAGAGTCAAACAGACTCTGAGGGATGAGATACAGGAAATGTTGGAACTAGGGGTAATCTTAGAGTCCAGCAGTCTCTGGGCCTCTCCAGTGGTGCTGCTGCCAAAGACAGATGGCAGCATCAGGTTCTTTGTGGACTACAGGAGATTAAATTGTCACACAAAGTCAGATGCTTACACTATGCCTAGGACAGATGAAACCCTTGAGCAGCTGGGTGGGGCTAAGTATCTTACCACCACTGATCTTATCAAGTGTTACTGGCAGGTGCCCTTGACTCTCAGTACTAGAGAGAGGTCAGGCTTTGTGACTCCTTTTGGCTTGTATGAGTTCACAATGATGCCCTTTGGGGTGAAAAATGTCCCAGCAACTTCCCAGAGGCTTGTAGATCATATTCTAGCAGGAGCAGAAGATTTTTCCCTTGCCTAACTAGATGATATTGCCATCTACAGCGATTCCTGGCAAGAGCACATTCAACATGTCAGGGAGGTGCTGTGCAGACTACAGAGGGCAGGGTTGACCATTAAGCCCAGAAAATGTCAGGTGGGTATGGCAGAGGTCTCCTACCTGGGACATAGAGTAGGGAGTGGTAAGATCAGGCCAAAACCTGCCAAAGTGAAAGCCATTCAGGCATGGCCTGCACCTCTTACCAAAAAGTAGATGAAGGCATTCTTAGTGATAGCAGGGTACTACAGAAAGTTTGTCCCCAGTTATAGTACCATAGCTGCGGCCCTCACAGAACTGACAAGGAAAAACAGCCAAGACAAGGTAGTGTGGACCACAGCATATGAACAGGTATTCCAGAAGCTTAAAGAAGCTTTGGGAGGACCCCCTGTGTTAGCCAGTCCAAATTATAGCAAATAAATTGTTGTGCAGATGGATGCTATGAACCATGGTGTGGGCTGTACTTAGCCAAATTTCTTCAAGGGAGAAGAGCACCCAGTGGTTTATCTCAGTCGTAGGCTCCAACCCAGAGAGGAATGCTATGCAGCTGTAGAAAAAGAATGTCTGGCCATAGTGTGGGCACTACCAAAACTTCAGCCTTATCTGTATAGAAGGAAATTCACTGTAGTTACAGATCACAATCCCCTAACATGGTTACATCAAGCCAGCCAGCAAAATGCCAAGTTGCTAAGGTGGAGCCTAGGGTTGCAAGCATATGATATGTCAGTGCAGCACCACAGTGGTGTTAGCAATGCCAATACAGATGGGCTTTCAAGACAGGGAATGGGATAAGGTATACCCAGATCGACTCAACCCTCTCAAGCAACGTTTCTCAAGTGTCACTTGAAAAAGTAGCTTGAGTTCTCATGGGGGAGAAGAAATCTGATAATCTGAGAGGCTGCCAGCCCAACTGGATAAAATTTTGTAAATAATCCTATGTCATTTGTAATTATTAATATGATCCACAGGCTTGTTTCAGAAATGTAATTAAACTATGTTTTGTGCTGAGCTACACAAATATAACCACAGTGCATCCTGCTGGAAAATAGCAGAAATGTATAAACTATATGTCAATGCAAATATATGGTTTTGTGGTAGAAACTGGAATATACAGAGTAACTTGCAAACTCTGAGAAAATAAGTAAAGAATTTTACGACTGTGTGTGATCTCAAGCTAAGAGACAAGATGTCTAGGCTAGGAGTTCCTTTCTATTGTCTTAAGACAGAGATAATTACTAGGTTTTACATATAAAGTGTATTTTATTGATCTGTGACTTCCTGGCAGCTGGAGATAACAAAGGAATGTTAAATTTTAAGTTCTATGAGCCTAGGAACTTAAGTAGAGGTGACAAGAATGATGTAATGTGAAATGAGTCAGCAGTAATGTGTATTATCAATTTAAGTACTATCTCAGAAAGAAAGAGACTGCATTTTGTACTTCTCTTCAGACCTGTTAACAACTCACCATCACTTTGCCTTGCTTTCTAAGTAAGACCCAGATCTTAGTATTTCTCTTAGAGATAGACAGGAATATAGCCAGATTAGTCCAGCTGTTTTCTATATTTAAGTTAGACTGTCCTACAATGTTGTTTTAAAGTATTTCCTGTAATTTCTGAACTCTCTATTGTCAATGTGTTGAATTAATGAGTATTGTCTTGTGTTATTATTATTTATTATTAAATATTTTAAACCTTTTATCTGCGGCTGTTTTATGTAGAGATATATAAGCTCTTAGCGTACTTGCATGTATTTGGTGATACTGTACAAGCCACTCCAATAGCCTTGCTCTTCATCACACTTAACATTTGGATAATAGTAACATTGCACAGTATAATTGGACACCCTTTGGTAAGGGCCTTTAAGCTGATAAGAGTAGCTGGTGGCAATAATTACTACCCTATAGCCTGGGCAGAACAGGGCATAGCTAGTGAAACTCTGCCAGCCTTCCCCAGGAGTGTCTGTGTGTTTGCATATAAATCAAATGTCAAAGTGTGTGTGTGTGTGTGTGTGTGTGTGTACGTGTATGTGTGTGTGTGCGCGTGTGTGTGCGTGTGTGTGTGTGTGTGTGTGTGTGTGTGTGTGTGTGTGTGTGTGCGTCAGCTAATTGGGTAGGGGCATGAAACAATGGTTGGACAGAGAGGGTACTGGAGGTTTTGACTTGACTACTCAGCTGAGAGATCTGAGCCCTATAGCTGTGTCAGTGGAGAGTCTTATTGGGGATCTGGACAGAAAGGGAGAAACCAGCTCCAGAGTGACTGTGATCTCTGTGTGTTCATAAGGGAAATTGTACTTTACTGTGTGTGTGTTTACTTGTTATCCTCCCAATGCGGATGTCCCTCACTGGTGCTAGTGGTGAGGATTGAGGCTCCTTGATTACTGGGCCAGCGCATGGGCATCACATGACCCACCTCATGTTTTCGTAGGTACCTTTTCCAATGTAGTCACTTTTGTTTAAATTAACACTGTTGACTAAATGCTTATAAAGTGCATTCTTTTCTTTATATCATTTAAGTGGTCTGTTTTGCATTTAAATAGAGGTCACTCCATTCTTCCTAAATAAAATGCAAAACAAGACATGCAGCTAGCCAAATAAACAAACTATCCTTGAAGTTTTGCAATGAAACTTCCCCAAACATGGGATCATTTTTGCATAAGAATCAACCAGTATGTGAGGACAGTCATAAAGGTAAGCACAACAGTTGCAACTTCTACATTTTGTCATATGTCAAGTTTTCATGAAAGTAGTTGTAATATCTTTGTTTCTCTCCAAATATTTTTTAATATTGTTGTTCTGCAAATAAATCACTTTAGGGGCAATACCCAATGCATTTTCAATAGCCAAATCAAAAGCTGTGTTCAGTTTTTTATTAACAATCCTCCTTATATCCCTACTATCAACAGTATATGGTAAAGCAAAGGTGTGCATCAATTGTAAATTATGTTTTATATATGAATAAAAAATATTATTAGTGTTAGTGTCAAATAAATAGTGACAATATTTTATAGCAGACTTTCTTCCAATTTTTGCTTCCTAATATAACTGGTTAACTAAATCTAGTGGGAATTGTGCCCTAAAAACATTTTCTTTGTTCACTTTCACTACAATATGTAAAATCATCAGATATCAGAAATGAAAGTCTTACAAAATGACCCTTTGCAATACCTACATTCTGATGAAAAGGGTGCCAACTACTGAAATGTAAATAAGTGTCTGAGTCACACTTTCCATCTATCTTGGTATCCCCTATGAATCAAAGGGGTACCAGCACCTCTTTATACCTCTGGATTTTCTTTAACTCAGGGCTGGGGCCATCATGGATCATAGGGGTATCCTGGGGGTTAAGTCTTTCTACTACTTTAATTGGAGAGATTTTTTTATTTAATTGCCTACCTTTGTTTTTACCCCACCCCCATCACCTGCATTTGTTTATTTCATCTGACTGATACTCCTGTCTATGGACTATGTCTTTCTTCATGGAGCACCTAGACAAATACCACCCCCCCATATGCATACCCAGCACTCCCTGCCTGTGCCTCAGATGCTTGCGCTGTTAAACTGAACCCATAGTTTGGACTTTATCCCCCTATGCTGCTGGCTTGCACCACATAGAATCTTAGCTGAAGGAGGCAGCATGCATATGATTAAGAACATGGAGACCCTTGCATACTTCCACCAACCCACAGATAATCTTTCACATTGGCAGTGAGGCAATACACTTTAAGAATATGCTGGCCGAAATGTGTCCTTTCAAATGTATATAAGTGCAAATAGTTTGAATTTTTGGCATATTGTCACTAAATTATTTTTAAGAAATCCAAGAAACTGAAAATAATGCAATTTAAAGCCAGGAATAGCATTATATAATGAAACAGCAAAACAAAATATATATAAACTTGATCCTGCCATTAGAACCACCTTTTAGTTTATTGTAGAAGCATTTTGACATTAAAAGTAAAAACTTTACAAAACATTGAAAACAGCATTTTGGTCTCCATATATTAACTGAGACTAATGAGTATGTTAAATGTTCTTAATGTATGCATGCAATAAATGTTAATCAGATGATCAAATACACAATTTGCTGTTATCATTCCTATACATGATTCCAACAACACATCTAAAATAAATACAATTTTTTGGCCGGGCTATATGTAAACATTCAAAAACACACGCTACCTATACTTACTATATGTGGTTTATAGTTCATTAAAACAGGACTCCATTTGCATTGCACATAATTGTATGTCTGTATATTGTACCTAACGTATTCTCATTCCTTATAGCAAAATTATGCTGATACATACGTGATGTCTGTATAAGGCACATAATATGACCTAATTCCTTATAATGGTGCTTGTACATATGGTTGATGCCTGTATAAGACACACAAATTACTCATTCCTTATGGCATCATTTTCTTCTTATGTACAGATGCAAAGCTCTCTATTTTTTTTTCCCCACAAAGAAGATGTCTCAGCAAGAGCATGATACCACATAAATGTCATATCTCAAACTAAATGGGAAAAATCCTGGTGTCTAAAATGTCTTTTTCTTTACCACTCGGAAACAGTGAGGATTTTGCACTGTAGGCCTACAGCTGCTGCAATTTAATCATTTAAATGCATCTTTTGTTATATTATTCACAAATACTGTTTAGTATTGCCACAGTCCTGTGTCATAAATATTGGATGTTCTCCAATTTTAGTTGGCATATCAAAGTATGATGACAAAGTTCATGAACTGGTATTAGTTACTGATCTTACATTTGCAAAGCCAACACTGTATTCGAACATCATTAATGTAGTCTTGATTGCATTATTATTTTCAAAATGTTGTGATGTTATATTTCTTTTTTATTGCATTACAAATACCCAAATTAATGACTAAATCTGAATATCATGTTTCTCAGTCCATCGTGTACAACTGTTTCTTCCCAAATTAGAATACAATCATCACTGGTATGATTATTAATCCATATAGCTTGCCCCTAATTATGTTATCTTTCTAATAGTTAAGATGCCTACTATCATACTGATGGAAAATATTTCTTGCAATATTTTTATATCAAATTCTTGTGTAAAGCTTATTAACTTCATTTTTGAAATATGAACATATGAAACAAGGCGGTACTACATATGCGACAAGACTTTTACCTTGTGGGACAACAAATTTGACAGAGGCTTTTGTTGAGAGGGAAGAGACAATTTTTCCTCTAAAAGACCTATTAGCCAAGCCACAGTTGAATTATGTTGCAACCTATATGCTGATGCCTGTTTCAGTAATGTATGAAAAAAGTAGTGTACGATTAACAAAAACAAAGGCTCAGTTAAGGCATGGGTGCCGTAACCATAGAACCAGGGGGAAGGGCAGCCTCCCCACTTTTATAGATGCAGGACCTGTCAGAAAAAATTAATGAAGTGGAGTTTTCATAATAGCCTGGATTTGTGCTCGGAAGTTGAACTAACTGTTCTTCTTCTCTTATTGCTCTGTGTTACAGGAGTAACCATTGGTGCTGCCAGAGTTATGCCAGTAAGGAGAGTTTTGTTTTTTTTATTTGCAGGAGTTATGTTGCTCCTGTGTGCGTGTGTGTGTCTGTGTGTGTGTGTGTGTGTGTGTGTGTGTGTGTGTGTGTGTGTGTGTGTGTGTGTGTGTGTGTGTGTGTGTGTGTGTGCGTGTGTGTGTGTGTGTGTGTAAAATGCCCCAGTTAGGTATACCTGGTGGTTAGTGTTACTCAGGCTCAAACAGGAGCCTGAATTCTTTACCCATACCACCACTTGCGATTCAGGGAGTTGAGTCCATAGCTCTCAACTGTCCAGATTTTCACAAGAATATTTAGCTCATACTTTTAGTCTGTTCCTCTTAAAATTTGTGGTTTTCTGGTAAATCATTGAGAACTGAATTCACTAAATAATGATAGCCCTTTAAGTTTCAGTATTCCTATCTTTCAGGAAACACATGGTAACACAAAACCCTTTATTTTAGCAATGTTCTAAGATTATACAAGCAATATTTAAAATGTGTCCCTAGTTTTGGGCCTTTGCCCACCCCCCAAATAAATATTGGCTTTTTCCAGATTTCTTGTGCTGCGAAGTTGAGAGATATAGTTGAGTGTCAAGTGGATTTTACAGGGAGCTGTGAGCATCAGGGGAAGAGAAGTTTAGTGCTACTTATGCCAAGTTGCTTGTATTGTTAGTAGCACAGCAAGTAGCATACTTGCTTTTGATGCAGAAGGCTGTGGGTTCTACTCTCTCAGTATGCAGACGAATCAGTGATACTGTACTGTGTCTGTTATCAGCTTGCCATCTATTCCCCGTTGCAAAATTACTAACATAACTTTTTTTAATGTAGCATAGGCAACTTATTCTTCTAGGGCAACAGGCACTTTATTTGTAAATGAAACAATGAAATATAAAGTTATTTGCTAGCAGCTTCCTCATCATTAGTTGCAGATTACTTTAATGTGGAATTATTTAGATTACTTATTTCTGCAGAGATTTTGTATATTTTGTATATTTACTGTATATTTACTGTTATTGGTGGATTGTAATGATAAAAGTTTGAGTGGCCTTTTATGGTTGAAATTTTCTGAAATAGGTAGTCTTGTTATTATTGGCTTATACATTTTGTTTAATTGCTTACTGGAAGACTTTTCCAAACTACAAATTTAAAACACATTCTAACAAGTGGTGCTGTATTATACAAGGAATATAATTTAATACAATCAAGTTAATACAACCAGGAAGGTGAATCAAAGAATGCATACATGTATGCTTGCTCACAGGATGCAGGAGTTCAAAATAGGGGAAGAGACCATTACCAGTGGAGTCCCCCAGGGTTTGGTGCTGAGACTTTTTCTGTTTAGCATATACATCTCACAAGTAGAAGGAAATACCAAAAGGCTTTGGCTGACTATGTTTGAGATGACTGCAAGCTAGGAGCAGTTATAGAATCCCCAAATGACTTAGTCATCATGCAGGAAGGTTTGTCCCAAACAATAACTTGTACCAGAATCATGAATTGAAACTAAACTCCAACAAATAAATTATTGTATCTTTTGGGAAGTCATCTACTCCAGGGAACTGCCAAATTGACAATGCCCCCTGAGAATTGACCCACTTGTTTGGCATTTGGGAACTTGTGTGTACAGTGACCTAACTTTTGACCAACATGTACCCAGAGTCATAAGAAAGTATTTCTATATTGCATAGCTTATAAATAAATTGATTTTGACTAGATCTATAGATGTTATTGATTGTCCCCCTTTACAAAGCCCTCATAAGGTCAATCATTTTGTATAATACCTACTTTGGCATGTATCTGTCCAGAAACATGCAACAACTGTAATACCCGCAGAGATACCTTACTAAAAGGATACAAGTCCTAAACAATAGGTCTTGCATGGACCACCTCAAAGATTTATCGCTATACTCAGTATCCTACAGAGTGCTTAGAGGTGACGTGTCTGGCATACAAGGCATCCTCTGACCTAATACAGATGGACCTACTGAACATCAGCAAGTCAAATGGCATCAGAAATACTCAGTTGAGATATCTAAACTGCATGTTGTGGAGAGATGGCTATATATCACAGAGGCTACCACTGTTCCAGAACAGACTATCTATTCAAGTAAAAGAAAGATCATCCCTGTCAATATTCAAATGCAACTTGGATCTAAGGATGGGTAATAGAAAATGTACTCCAGGCTTGCCCCTCATGCCACTTATGGAAAGAGGCAGTTCCTAAATGATGCATTCCTTACATGGGTCCCCTCAAATTATCTATAACAACATACCCAACACACTAGTGATAGGTGACTCTATAGTCAGGCACACAGACATCCCACTCACCAGGCTGGACAAAGAGAAGGTTACTGTCAGCTGCTTGTCAGGTGACAGAATCCACCACATAATGCATGCACTCAGGTCACAGTAAGGCAAGTACAAATATTGCTCTGTCATTGTCCATGTTGGTGTAAATGACCTGAGACGTACCTCCCTGGACTACATGAAAAGAGACATGGAAGAGCTCTTCGATCATGTAGCACAGGCAAGTATGACCCTAACCCTGAGTAGCATCCTGCCTTCAACAAGAATGATACCACAGTACAAGGATAAGATGATGAACTTCAACAACTGGCTAAGCTTCTGGTGTCATTCAAAGGGGATCCAGTATCTGTCTGCCTGGGATGACATGCTTGACAGGCCATGATGCTGTGCCAGAGATGGCCTGCACCTGTCACCCGTGGATTCAGGATATTCCCCAAGGCTCTTGCCACCCCATAGTGCCTTTTTAAGGCACAGCTCAAAAAACAAACCCACCACCGTAAGAACTACAGGTGACAAAAAACTGAGGGCAATGCTGCTCAATGTTAGGAGTCTACACATCAAAATGCACTCACTCGAGGCACTCCTCAAAATTGAGAACATTGATATCTGTGCAGTGACTGAGAACTGGTTCAAGGCTCCCGAGAGCACCCCAGCACTATCTGGCTATAATTCATACCACATGTTTCGGCCACAAAACCCAGACCGAAACGCGAAGGGCGGGGGTGTGTCCATCTTCATGAAGGACATCCACACCTCCTAGTTGCAAAACATAATGCCTCTGAAATCGTCCAAGTGCAACTAACCCTGGGCAAAAATGCATTCCAAATTGTAGCTTATTATAGATCACCCATCATGACTCAAGACCCTCACGCCTCATTCCTGGGGACATTGGAAAAATGAGGGTCTAACCAAATACCATAATAATGGGCAATTTCAACTACCCTAACATAAACTGGGAAAACTACTCTTGTACTAATCCGCTTGTTCAACGATTCCTGGAATTTATAAACTCTAATGCCCTGGATCAACTTGTCAACACCCCCACCAGGAGCAACAATATTCTGGACCTGATCATTACCAGCATGGGTGACCGGTGCTCAATGACGAGATCAACTCCTCGCTTGTTAGATCAGAGCATAAACGAATCATCCTAGATATCCACATCCCAACCCCACCCCCACAAAAGGAAACCATTGTAAAACGTTTCTCCAAAGCAAACTTCATGCTACTCAGAACTGAGGTGGCTAACTTCACGATGCCCCTGCAGATGGATAATACAGTCAATAGAGTCACGACTGCTGAATCCCACACAAATACACTCTACAAGTACCTGCATGAGTGCATGGATTGTGCTATCCCCAACAAAACCAAGACGCTATCCTCCAAAAAAATGAAGCCAATCTGGTGGTCCCCTCCATTAACAAACTCTACAACAGAAGGAAGAAACTGTTGCAAAAGAGAGTAAAAAGCCAGGTATGGAGGAACTCACTGACGGGCCTCAGTAAGAAACTAAGATCTCTCATCAAATCCTCCAAAGCTAATTTTGAAAGAAAAATTGCCATGGATACCAAAGACAACCACAAGGCATTCTTTAGCTATGTCAAGAATCTCCATGGCAATGCCCTGATCTGCACAGAGCTACAACAGAATGGTGCAAAATATACAGAGCCAACTGATATTGCCATCATCTTGGCAGATAGGTTCAGTGCAGACTTTACACCCCCCACTCCACCCCCCAAAGGACCTATAACTATACCAGATGGTTGTAGAGCCCCGTCAATCACAAACACGCAGGTAAAAATGGCACTCTCTAAAGCCTGAAACACAGCATCCATGGGACTGTACAACATCCCAGGCTGCATCTTACACAAACTCCAAAATGAACTAGCTCCCCCACCTAAACTCCATCTTCAGTCACAGCCTCACCACAGGCTATGTGCCCATGGAATGGCGCACAGCAATGGTTATCCTACGCCACAAAGGAGGGACCACCACAGACCCTGGAAACTATCGACCTATTAGCCTGACAAGCCTGGTCTGCAAGGCCATGGAGCGTATCATCATGGAACTCATAAACAAAGACATTGGTAACCTCTCCCCCATTCAGGAATCATAGATAAACTCATCAACCTTAACATAAACCCTTACGTCACGAGACGGGTGGCCAACTGGCTCATGAACAGAACCCACACGGTGATAGTTGCAGACTCCAGATCTGACTCTAAACCAGTGACAAGTGGAGTGCCCCAGGGTACAGTCTTGGGACCTCTCCTGTTCGGTATATACTTCTCCAAAGTGCAAGCAAACACCGAGGGTCCATGGCTAACCAAGTTCACAGATGACTGCAAACTGGGTGCCATTATCAATTCCCCTGCTGACGTAGACATCTTGCAAAAGGGCCTCACCGAGACAGACACCTGGTATCAAAATCATGGCCTCAAGCTAAATGCCAAAAAGTGCATTGTTATCCCCTTTGGTAAAAACATGGTACCCATGAATTACCAAATAGGGGGAAGTTCACTTAACACAGAAAGTATGATAAGAGACCTTTGACCCAAGTGGATAGTAACCTCTCTTTCGATAACCGCATTGCCACAGTGGTCAGAAAATCTTTCTAAGTGGTCCACCTAATCACAAAAGGGTTCGCATCTAGAAATAAGGAAGTCATCGTCCCCCTCTACTCATCACTTATCAGACCCCTTATTGAATTCAATGCCCCATTTGGAATGTACCTCACAAGACACCTACAACAACTGGAGAGGCCCCAAAAGTACCTCGCCAAGAGGATTGCTGGCCTCAAACAGTTGCCCTATGCTGACCGACTCAAGAAACTCCAACTCTACTCGGTCGCATACCGCTTACTCCGAGGAGACCTCAGTCTAACATACAAAGCCATGTCAAACCTGGAATTAATGGACATGCTCCACTTAAAGAAATCCCAATCTCCCTGAGCTACATGCTCTAGGGACCTAAACCCTACCACACAATAAATAGGACATGCTGGAGGGATAGATTTTTGTCCCAGAGATTTCCCATGCTCTGAAACAAAATTCCCATCTACATCAAGCAGAGCTCATCATTAGCACTCTTCAAGAAAAACCTTGATAAGTGGATGGGTGATAGGAAATTCACCCCTGAGATTATGTCTGGGGCTCTGCTTGATAGAGGGGCAGGAATTTAACACTACATGGGTGGCAAAAGCTAATACACTGTTGGCTAGGTTTGCTTTGGCCATTGGGCCGATAGCCTAGTGCCTACCTATGAACCTATGTACCTATAGTATAATCACATTTATTCTCACTATGGCTAATATACAATTATCAGCCATGGGATAGGTAAGACTAATCAGGAAATGCTAATTCAGGCACCAAAAGGGAAATTGGCTAAGTTTAAAATGTCCTGCAAGTGAACCTATGTTGTGGTAGTAAATAGTTTAAAAATGTGCCCTTTTTGGATCACTAAGTGCCCCTCTCACCCTCCGCCCATCCCCAAGTCTTCAACAGGTTCCGGCACATCTGAGTTAAGGCAAATGAAAATAGCTCCAGTATGGTTTCTTTTATTCATTTTTTGTAAAGTATCATCTGTGAGTGTCCAAAGTACAGTTGTGGCACTCCTACCTGAGCAGAATCTATGTTGTTTACTCCAGAGTATGTGGCATTGTTGCAAGTGAGAGGTGAGCTGATGACAGATAAGTTTTTCAATAATTTTAACTCAGGGATCAAAGGACTAAAATAGGTCAAAATTGCAGGGTAGAGAAAAAAAAATATATATATATACAGAGAGAGAGGTATGAAGACATTAGAAAAACAAGTGAATATAGTTGCAAGAAAGGATACTGAGGGTGAAGGCAGAAAAAAGTGTTTAAGGCATGCAGAGGGAAGAGCAGTAGTAAGGAGAAGAAGTGTGACAGAGATGGAAAGAGCAGAGAGAAGTGGGATGATGAGGCAGTAAGTAAAGCGGATGACAAGATGGGATAAGGAAGGAGGTGTGTGACAGAGCTGCAGGCTTATTTTTTGGAGTTAGTAAGGTGCTCTGAGATTAAGAGATACCCCTGAGATTATACGTGGAGATTTTGGTGAAAAGTGTATGAGTGATAGGAGATGATGTCTCAGTAGAAAGGGCTTTGTGAATTAATGTTCTTACTAGGAGGTTGGCAGCCAAATGTACTGGCTACTGTTTAGCTTTGGTGGGAGTTAGGCAGTGGTGTTTATTACTGGTGGAGTTAGTAATGAATTAGCAGATTTTATTGCAGATGGCTTGTAAGGTGGTGGCATTTTTCTTTGAGGCTGCAGCTGTAATGGGTAGTCCATATTGAAGTTGAGATAAGAGTATGCTTTTGCCTTTGGCAGCTTTGGCTGACATGGACAGAAGAGGTGATAGCTTGTCCACCCAGAACAGTGGTGTGTTGATCTTTTTGCATGTGCTTTGAAAGTATAGTTGAAAGTTAAGAGATTGCTCTAGCCAAATGTCAAGGTGTTTAAAGGATATGTAATTTCTATGGTGGTATTGTTAACATGTTTAATATTAAAGGAAGATGGTTGCTTTGACTATTTTTTGGTTAGTTCCAAATTTATTTATTTATTTATTGCATTTGTTTACTGTGAAGGTCCACTGGGCCTATGTGAGCCCATTTTCAGTGGAGGCCCGTGGAGAAAAGCTCCACATGACATTAAACATGTTGAAGATTACAATAAAGATAGAAAGCTATTTACAGTTACATAGATAGTTAGAAGGCAAATACATAACCATACAGATATACAGTTACATAGATAGCTAGAAGGCAAATACAAAAACATACAGACATATAGTTGCAGTTACATAGATAGCTAGAAGGCAAATACATAAACATACAGACATATAGTTACAGTTACATAGATAGCTAGAAGGCAGTGCAGTAAACAATGTTAGACATTAATTTAACTATGATATTAGAACATGGAGAGGTACCCACATATTGACCAGTTGAGGGGATAGAGGAGGGGTGAAGTGGGAGAAGCACAGTAGGGGAAGAAAGTGAGAGGGTTATTTTTGGCATGGGCATAACCAGCAGGAGGAGAGGTGTTGTCTAAGAGACTTTTTAAAGAGTGGAGGGTAGCTGATGGAGGTTATCGTGGTTGGGAGGGTATTCCAAAAATTTGGAAACAGTGAAGGAATAGAGCATTTCACCGGCTGGGAGGTGAGGTTTGTCGGCTTTAAGCAGTGTTTTATTTTCTGTTCTAAGAGGTCTATTTGGTTGGAACAATGATAGTAAGGAGGACAGAGAGGGACATGCTGTGGGTTTCTATATCACTTTATGTGCAGTAGTTAAGCGTAAGTAGTTGAGACAGAGTGGTAGGTCTAGCCAGTTTAGTTGTTGCAGCGAGGAACAGTGGTGTGATGAGGATCTTGCATTGTGGTGACCTTATTGTAACATGAGTTGAGCTTTGTTTTAAGCGATGAGTGGATGTTTATGAGTATGGGGGCACCATATAGCAGGGATGGAAGTAGAAAGGTTGAAATTAGAGTCTTTTTAGCAGTGTTAGTGAGGTAATAGCTATGTCTATAAAGGGCACACAGTTTCTGATGTATTTTTTTATGTTGTTGAGTATGTGGAGATCAAATGTTAGGGTTTTGTCACTAATGACCCCTAGTAGTTTAATACTAGAGACTACTTCAATGGTGGTATTATTCTGGGAGTGGATAGAGAATTCAGTTCTATTTAGAGAGATTGTTTTTTGAGAGTGAATAGGATCAGTTTAGTCTTGTTTGGGTTGAGAGCTAAGTGATTGCATGGCATCCATTTTTCAGTGGATGTGAAGACATTTTGGGTTAGTAGTTGCAGTTCAAAAGAAGTTTTAAGAGTGCAGATGATTGTTGAATCATCTGCATAATGTATCACAGTGCCATGTGTAAGAGATTTATGGAAGTTATTAATGATTATATTGAATAGAAGGGGGCCCAGTATGGAGCCTTGGAGGACAATAACATTGCTTTTGTTCTTGAGGGATTGAGTGTAAGTTTCTGGCCTATTAGCCACTGGCTGAGGTCTTGTTGGAGCTGAGTTTGTATAAGAGAGTAGGATTTATTTCACCTTTAGATAACCATGTCATCTGCATAATTACAGATATCTGATGATGATCATGTGGGAATTTGTGATAAATATAGAAAAGAGCAATACAGCTAAACTGGTGGTGGTACCTACCTTCACCTTTAAGGATCTATTGATGAGGAAGTCAACAAAACAAGGTTTTGCATTGTCACACATTTCTATTTCAATTAATTTGTCAAATAGTAAGTTATAGTAAATTAGATCATAGGCATTTGTGAGGTCAGTAAAGATGGGTTCTGTCAGGTTGCCTTCGTCTATAATTGAAAGGATGCCATCTGTGAGGGGGTAGTGAGCTGTTATGGTGCTGCATCCAGACAAGAATCCATGTTGGATAGAAGATGATGTAGATGTAAATAAGCAGTAATTTGGATGCAGATATTTTATAGCATTTTACCTAAAATGGGAAGTATTGAGAGAGGACAGGATTGTAAAACAGTAACTGGCTTGTGAGATTTGGCCTAGGAGTGACTATTGCTGTTTTCCATATCTGAAGCATAATTTTATTAGTTAAGCAGAGACTGTATATATGAGTGAGAGGGTGGGAGATAAAGCCTTACAAAGATGAATAAACCAAGGGGCTAGCTTATCTGAGCATGAGGTAGTATCTATTTCTGTTTGGTCCAGTTGTATGCCAGTGTCTTGGGTTCTAATCTTTCTGAAGTGGAATGGTAGAATGTAAAGGGGGTGGTCCTTGGGGCAGGCTGCTGAACTCATTGAGGAAGTCAATGCATGAGAGCTTGTATGTGGTGGTGTTAGAGGGGTTAAGGAGAGTGGAGTTGTGTTATGTTTTTCAACCAATCAACAGGCTGATTTCACTCCAGAATCTTTTAGGCTTGGCTAAAACCAAGATTTGTTTACTTTGGTAGTGGTAGATTTTGTGTCTGAGGATGCACTGTAGTGAGCTATATTTTGCTCAGGAGGGGTTGCATTTCCTATTGTGCCATACTTTACCACATAATTTGCAAAGGTATTTGAGTTTTTTAGATACCCAGTCATCTTTATGAGGTCGGATTAGCCTTTGTACAAAGGGAAAAATTTGTTTTACAAGTGCAATAGGGTATTGGTAAGGTTGTTAGCTGCTTTGCTGGGGTCTTTTATGGATAGTAAATGAAAGCAATCAAGGGTCGCAACATAGTTTTTAAATTTAGTGATATTCTGAATGGTTTGGATTTTAAAGTGATAAAGTTTGGGTTTATATTTTAATGTTGGTTTATGTACTGAAAAAGTTACAGGACAGTGATCGCTGAAGGAGGGTGCATGTGTGGTGAGGTTAGATATCACTGTAGGATTATTAGCTATTACAAGATCTAGTAAGGTGTGCCTATTGGGTTGAAAGTTTGGTCTAGTGGCTTCAGAGTTGATTTGGATAAGACTTTAACCTGGCCAGGAGTTCTGACCAATGAATGGGTTTTGGTTCTAAGCGATTAAGGTTAAAGTCTCCAAGAATGATTAGGTTACAATTTGCCAGAGCTTTTCCATATATTTGTTAGATGAGGGTATTGAATTTTGGAAGTGAGACTGGTAGAGGTAGGTATCCACTGGTCATAACAAAAGGGTTTTAGTTGTTCGTTGGAAAATTTAAAAGGCTTCTGTTAGGGTCTGATTCTGAGTTTCCGTTAAAATGTGCAGCCATTTGGGGTTAAGGTTGTCTTTGAAGAGACTTAATGCTCTTTTCCTGGGTTTATTGTCTGGTCTGTAATCTTGTAGCTATGAATAGTTTCATATGAGGTGCTAGACTAGAGCTGTCAGGTTTCAGCCACATTTCTGTAATAGCTATAATATCAAGAATATGTTATATGGTAAAGGCATTAATTTTGTAAATTTTGTTCTTGATACTCAGGGGTTAAAGATGGAGCAGGTACTATGATGCCATTTAATTGTTTGAGTTGAGGCATTATTGTCAAGCAATCCTGGGTTGGGTTCAATGTTGCCTCTTAGCAGTAGTATAAAGGCAATGGGACTGAATTTGAATAGTGCTTTTGGAATCTGTAATTTGGGATATAACTGGGTTCTTCTACCAAAATTAGAGATGATAAGATATTGGAACCCTGATATGTTTGATGTATATGTTCTTCTTTATGTATTACAAAAGACTTAATCAAACTGTTAAATATTTATAAGCTACCCAAATTTTAAGAATTAATTAATGACATGACCAAATATGGCATCTGCACTTATCAGCTCTGTATGCATTTCAAACATCTCTTCTTCAGAATATACATACATTTAATAAAAGCATTCAGCCCTCTGGTGACATGCAGACATCCAAAAACATTTGTCACTGGTAGTATTTGTAATCCAGATAGATGATTATCTCCATCTTTTACTAATACTTATCTGAAACAAAAAAAAATAAATATTTCTCTATGTACTGCATACACTTAGATGTCTGTATAGGAAATTTAGCAGATTTATATTCCATATGACAGTGATTTTTACCTCATGGAAGATCCTGCATTTTTACTGCATGGCCACATAAACTACATATTTTGAAATACATGTAAAATATTCTGGTGGCTATTTTTTTTCTTTTTTCTTTACTGTGCTATAGTAGTAAGGGGGTTGTGCTATAAACCTGAATTGGCTGCATTTTTTATGTTTATGGGTTCCATTTCTTGCACTACTCATAAACACTGCACCATTCTGATCCAACATTTTGAAATGAATACTCTCCTTTGTCACAAATACAGCATGTTGTCCAATTTTAGTTGCCACATGAGTGTGTGATTACAGGATTATTAATTATTATTAATTATACAGAGACCACAGTGCATTTCATTGCCATTGCTGGGGAGCTGCTTATACCATAATTATTGTCATGTTTTTAGGTCAGACTCCTTTTTCTTTTATCTTATAGGTTCATATGTAGGTACTAGGCTATCTGCCCGAGGGCATTTATAAGCCTAGCCAGAGTGTGTTGGCTTTCACCGCCCCATTATTTAATTAACTGATCCTCTGTCAAGCATAGCCAATGAAGTGATCCCAGGGCTGTATTTTCTGTTACCCATCCACTCGTCAAGGTTTCTCTTGAAGAGTGTTAGTGAGGGGCTCTGTTATGCTGCTAGATCATATTTCTTTTTTTTTTTTTAAACCATCCTTTGAACACTTGAAATAATGATTATTATTATTTCTGTAGCCTCTGTTTTTTTAATCTAGTATGAAAGCCTTCTCTTTGTATTAAAAAAATCATTAGTTGTTAAAGTACTAATGTAGGAGTTCCCCACCAACTTATTTTATAATTCCTTGAACTGCATGCTTTAATAGTGGAGAAGGCCTATCCTAGGAGTCATCACTGTGCTTTTGGATGACTATTGTTTTTTTTTTGTTCAAAAATTTTACACTCTGGTGAGTTTCACTGTAATGTCTTGTATTGTGTGAGCCAATGGTTCACTTTTCATTTTCTTTTCCCCTTTTGGAAGAAATATGGAATTGATATATAAGTTTGTGGGTATGGGGTGCAGGAAAATTTGCCTCCCTATGGAACAATTGGTTGTGTATATTTTTGAGTCAGCATTTTCAGTCTTAAAGTTTGGTAAACAGTGGGCCAAAAAAAAAAAAAAAAAAAAGATTGTTGATGACTCATACGTAAACAATGGAGAAGTGTATTGTTTTCAACATTTTTAATTAAAGATTATATAAAGCTTATTAGCTTAACTTTTTTTACATAGCCAGTGATTATGGTATTACTAATTTGGAAAAGAATGTTTTACTTGATGGATTAGTTTAGAAATTAAGGCATTACGTAACAGACTGAAAACAGAGGGAATAAATGTTTTACATGATTAAATTAAGTCTAGTAGAAATGCTAATGTTCTGTACCCACACTTATTTATATTACAAGAATAGGATTCTTGATGTCTGTATTGAACTTATGTAAAAGTACGGTACAAGATTGGTTAAAATACCTGTCTCATATTTCGTCCTGGGTTATAATGTTATACACTTCGACCAGGACTTCACTAATATTCTTAGGAAAATATACAATATACCCATAATGACCTGGTGCATTTGAAGATATTTTGTTTCAAAAGTGAGATAACTATTTCTGTTGTACTGTTTTTTTTGCTTCTGATTTAATTTCTCTTGGGCTTTTTTAGAGATTTTAGAAAGTTTAATTCTGTACAAGTAATTTTTATTTTATTTTATTTTTATTTAACATTTGTTGACCAACAGAGCCTGTTTTCAGCGGAGGCCCATCTTCTTATAACAGTTGCAGTTTTAGTGATTTATTTTCAATAATGTTTAATTTATGTTATACAGCCTCTAATATCTTTGTAATGTCTGGTTCATTTAACAAGCAGCTACAGCCACTTTATTTCATTTGTTACTTTAACCCCACGGTAATCATCTGTTATGTCAATGCCTTTACTAAGAAACTCGTCACTATGTACAAAATAACTTGTTATAGTTTCAGAAAAGTTAAATGTTATTAAATTTTGTTTACAAGGTGACTGCACTAATCTCAATGGACCATTTGTGGGCACAGCCTAGGTTATACCATCCTAAGCATGTGATGTAATACAGTTTGGCGAGTTTACAAAAATCATTTTCAACTTTTGTGGTATTTTATATTTCAGTAAGATCTCTACACTTTTATTTTGGTCCAACACATTCATGACAATGCATTTTATGCAATTAATTAAATAACTTAGTCAATGACTTGTGGAATTCAACAAAGTGGCAGGTAATCTGAGCAGACATTCTTTAGAGGACAGTGAGACAAGAGAGAGCTCTTGCATTGTCAGAGAAGCAGGTGTGGGAAGAAGTATCTGCTTCAAGTTTGATGAGGTCTTGAAATGAGGTATAATATTAATTAGCTCTGCAAACATAGACGACAGACAAAAAATGCATACAGGCCATTTCTTAACAGCTGTGCCCATCTTCTTATAACAGTTGCAGTTTTTAGTGATTTATTTTCAATAATGTTTAATTTATGTTATAGGCTTCATTAATGTTATAGCTACAAAAGCTGAAATCCACACAGCCTCTAATATCTTTGTGTGCGACCATAATGTCTGGTTCATTTAACAAGCAGCTACAGCCACTTTATTTCATTTGTTACTTTAACCCCACGGTAGTCCTGCAATATTCTGTGTTCAGTTCTGATACAGCAGAAGGCTGGGAAATGGTGCCTGAGGATGTGAAGCTAGAGAAAATATCATTAGAACATTTCCTACAGGGTGAATGCAATGAGGATTACTAGCCAGCAATATTGTATTTCTGACACTATGTTTCCAGTAAAAATCATTTATTATGTTATTGCCTTTTAAAGTCGCAAATAAGGTCAGGTGTGATATTTAAGTCAACCAGAATATCAGAGAAAATATTAAGGCGAGATTGTATCTATTTTCTAAGTATTCCACAAGACCATATTTTTCATGTGATCCGCATTCCAATCGAAAAGCAACAGTTTAATAATTAATTACGTTGAAACAAGCAGATTTATGAGCATGCACATGTTTGCATATATGTGTGTGTAATTATATGTGTGGGTGTATTTGTTTGCATTTGTGTCAGAGCATGCTTTTCTGTGTGCGCGTGTCTGCGTGTGTGTACGTGTGTGTGTGCACGCGCACACGCGCGTGTGTGTGTGTGTGTGTGTGCGCATGTGTGTACATGCATGTATTCTTTTATGTGTGTGGGGTTGTGTATATGTCTGCACGTGCCTTAGGAGTGCATGCATGTGAGTGCATACATGCACGTTTGTGTATTTCTACATTCATTTTTACAGACACCTTCTAACAAATCTGACATATAGTTGGTAATCTATCGAATACTCTACAGTGTCATACAAATTAGAAAAGAGGATCAAAAGAGGGAAAATAGAAAAATATTGTTCTACTGAGCTTAAAATTCTAAATATAAATGTTTAAAAAATAACTGATAAATTATAGAATGGATCGGTCCCATTCAGATGCTGCCTTTCATCTTTCCAGGGTCAACTCAATGGCTCAGTAATAAAGACTTTGACATTAATTATATGATATGGACTCTTAACAAATAGGGTAGATGGCAAAGTGGTAAAAATGTGGACAGGAATTAAATTACCACAAGGAATGCTATGAGAGGCTGATGGGGGTAAAAACACATAAGCAGCACTAATTGCTATGAAAAAGGAAGGCCAGGCCAATTCCAATTGGTTACACAGCCATGAAATTAAGAAAGACACTCGAACGGCATACTGAAGTTCTAGACACTTTTCTTAGCTCTATAGCTTGTGTGCTACTACAAAATACATGAGATGCATAAAAGACACTTTATTCCTGTAAAGCAATCTGACGGGTATTGGTCCTGAGTATATTCCTGGAATACAAATAGGAGAGTGGTTTGCTTAAATTTTAATGCTGTTCAGGCTACTACACTGTTGCCATAAATAAGGAAAGGAAGCTGTAGAAAACATAGGGTAATTAGTGATTAAATGTCTGCATAACAACTATATCTTCATTAAAAGACAAACCAGTGATGAAATAATGAATATGTGAGGCAGTAGAAAAAAGAAGTTTGAGGGAAAAGAGCATCAATGTTAAAAGTAAAGCTGAGGAAACCGGGGATATTAAAAGTAAGAAAGTACAGTTGTGTAAGTTGTACTTACCCAAAACAGAATATGTCTGAATTCCTCACTGCTGCAGTAGCCCTTAGGCTATGTGGGTTGCTTCCTGCCATAGAAACAACAACCACCGGCCTGCTTCAAAAAGTCCACCCCTTTTCACACTGACTGCTGATTGCCTAATCCTGTGGATGGAAAGTAACAGCAAGAGTGAAGCTTTCTTCAGTACTTTCTTGCTCATACAATGAGAGAAGAGCCTAACATCCTGAGATAAACTACCAATAGCAGCAACAGAATTTATAAAGTAGAAGCAGAGCATATAAAGTAGAAAGCAAACATAATCTACTTCACATTCCAACTTCTTCTTCTTTCAGCTTTCCCGGTTAGGGGTCGCCACAGCGGATCACCTATCAGCTCATGATTGGCAGTGGATTTTTTCAGTGTCGAGCTGCCAGCCCAGCTCCCAACCTTCCATAGAAGGCACACATACACACACACACTCACACCTAGGGCAAATTTAGAGTGTCCAATCCACCTGCAGCATGTCTTTGAGATGTGGGAGGAAACCGGAGCACTCGGAGGAAACCCACATGACCACAGGGAGGGCATGTAGACACCGCACAGAAGGCACCCCAGCCAAGGATCGAACTGGAGAACCTTTTGCTGTGAGGTGGCAATGCTAACCACTGCACCACCGTGGCCACCCTATGACTATATATAGTAGGATGGTGGAGGGTGGGAACAGCTACTGTAGCAATGAGAAATTTGAACATCTACTGTTACAAGCAAGTGCAACTTACACAACTGTGCTATTTCATCATTGCAGCCACAAGAAAATGAACCTTTATAGAGAAAAAATAAAGCCAAATAAGTAAGTCACGCAAGTATTTTGACTTAGGCTGTATGAGTTGAATAGTAAAACATATCAATCCTGGAAGGAAGATGATGGTTATGGATCCAGGAGCCCTTGGAGAATGATTGTACCAAACGTTAACATGGATCTAGAAATGGAAGCCAGTTTGTAAACTTTTCTAAAAGTCATACAGAGGGTCATGTGGCTACACTTTTAGAATGCACCAAAGAAGTCAAATCTCTAGTGGAATGTGCCTTGATACTGCCTGGAATGGATATGTCATGGTGGGAATAGCCAAAAACAATAGCTGAGGTCAACCTTCTGGAAATTGTCAGTTTAGACACAGTGTCCATTTTTGGCCCTTGTTCATCCCTTTTAAAGGGCTTAGTTCTGTCAAGATCAGAAGTGTAGCTAGCTCAACCAGTGTCCTGGGTTGGTAATATTATTCAGCTGGCCGCCCTCTCATTGTAATAATCCAATCACTGCATTGTAAGTGATCAGCTTATTATGGTTAGATCTATACCCCCCCAGTTCTACCACTGATGAGCCAAACAAACAAAAAATGGATGGTCCCCTCTACCAGCACATCAACCAATTGGCCAGATCATAGCTCTAAAGCTCTTAGCACAAGTAATCTGGACAAAGCCTACAATAATGTTGAAACAAAGGCCCAGAAATAAGGACAGTGTTTAAATATTACTCTTATAGACTTAGAAATTTGCTACAATAACCAAATTTGTCATAGCATGCAGTTTCTGAAGGAACTGAAGTCTAAAACTTAAATATATGAAATTATTTAGTTATTTCAATCCTCAGTGATTTGCCAGAAAACCACAAATTTCATGAGGAATAGGCCAAAAATATGAGGTAAAAATCTAGATATTCTGCAAAAATGTGGACAGTTGAGAGTTATGGGCCAGATAAATGATATGACCCACCCCCCGGCACCCCAGCCATTCCACTCCCATTTCTGTGCTCTGCCCCCAACCCTTCTTCAACATATTTTTTACAAAAAAAAATAATTTCTTCTTTTAAACTGTGGCAAACTATTTGCTACAAATGTAGAAAACAGCTGCTACAGATTATACCTTGCCTGCACAGAGCATTAGGGTGCTCAGGGTTTAGTTAACAAAAAAATATATATATATTTTTTTTTTTTAATTTTAAACTGTTGCAATCACTTAGTTGAAATCCCAAGGAGGAGGAACTTATTAATGAGCAGGTATCAGGTGTAAAACCCCTTTCAGGAACTGTTTAAGAACAAACAGCGAACTGAGAGGAAGACCCATGGGCAGACATGCTAAAATGGCAACAAGATGAACCATTATAGAGGAAAAAATAAGGTCTGAGCAAGTAACTTACACAAGTGTTTTGTGTTCCAGTGGTACAATATCCCTGATGAGACTCCAACTAGAAAATCATTTTCTCTTAACAACATAGGATTTTCTAGTAGCAGGCATTCTTTCCTCCTTTAGTACCTACCAATAGCAGCAACAGAACTCATAAAGTAGAAATAGAGCATATAAAGTAGGAAGCAAACATAACCGAAAGAAAAAAGGTACCTAATAGGTATTAAAATTGAATCATCCAGGCAGTCAGCTGAAGATGATTGATACTTGGGTGACTCAAACTCCCCCTGTCTTGGGTGAGTAGATCCAGTTTGGGAGGAAGCTTGTTGTAACTGTCCCTTGCCAATGCCATAAGAAGGGAGAACCAATGTTGCCTGGGCCAAAATGGGTTTACCACAATTATTTTTGGGGTATCTATTTAAATTTGTAGTATTACTCTCAAAATCAATGGAAATGATGGAAAGTCATAAAGGAACGTTCCTTTCCAAGGGAACAAAAATGCATCTATTTTCCTTGTTTGCTTGTATGGAGCACTGGAACAAAGCTAGTCTACTTGACTGTTTTGAAAGGAGGTAAATACATCTATTTGAGTTGTTCTGCATGGCTAGATTAATACCTGAAAGACCTCCTTGTTTATTTTCCATTCATGAGGGTCTGTCCTGGTCCTGCTCAGCTGCTCTGCCACTATGTTCTGCTCTGACAGAATGTAGGATGTTTGGAGGGTTAAGGAATGCTGAAAAGGTGACTCCCAAACTATCACTGCCAGCTAGTATAAGGATAAACCCTTATACCTCCCTGCTTGTTTATATACCTCATGACTGTAGTATATATAGTCTGTAATCACATGGAGAGGTACCTGGGACCAAAGGTGATGGAGCGATTTCAAGGCATATATCACAGCCAACATCTCTTTTAAACTGGTGTGATTTAGTTTGTCTGAGGGATTCCTTGAACCTTGCACTTTTGCCTCTACAAACTGCTCCCTAAGAAAAATCTGACACAACTGTAGAGACAGACTGGACTGCCATCTGATGAGAGACTAAGAAACCTGGCTTCAGTTGAACTTGCTGTTACTTTCTTATAAAGACAAAAACTGGAACCTGACACTTCAGAGAATACAAATGTTTGGTCCATGTGTTCTTTAGACCCCACTAAATAATTCTCATGTGTAATATGGCTAGAGGTATCATAGGATTCATAGAAGCCATGAACCCAAGGATCCTGAAAAAATGTCATGCAGACGTCTGAGACTGATTGAGGAAGTTCAGGCAAATTTTCAGATAAAGATTCACGTTGATTTTTGTAAAAATAATAAAAAAAAAAAAGCCTTTTGAAGAGAAGAATCTATAAGGCATCCCAGAAGCACAGTCCTGAGAGATGGAGTCAAGGAGGATTTTGCAATATTTATCTGGAAGCCCAGATTGATCAAGATAAACACAGCTCATATGTATGCCTCTTAACATTTGGATAAAGACTGTGCAAAGGTAAGCAAAATGTCCAAATAATAAAATATGTGAATATCATTCAGTCTGCAATAAGCTATAATTGGAGCTTTTTTTTCTGAATACCCTTGGAGCTGTAGATAAACCAAAGGAAAAGACAGAGAACTGTGGTCAAGCAAAAGAGAACCTTAGAAATTTCCTAAATCCTGTGGCTATGTGAATAAGGTAGTAAGCATCTTTTAGGTCTAGAGTTACCAATTAATTCATCTGCAGACTGAGAGGTAACAGGTTCTGTAAGGTCAACATTTTAAACATTGGAACTTATTTATTATTTATTTATTGACATTTGTTTACTGGGAAGGTCCACTGGGCTGAACAGAGCCCATTTTCAGTGGAGGCCCGGGAGAAAAGCTCCAATGCACAATAAGAAAGTAGTTACAAAACAAAGTTACAAAACAATATTTTCAACAAAAATTATTACACTATTTATATGTCGTCTCAATGCCCAAAGTGGCAGTGAGGTGATAGAATAACTCAAAAATAGGGAAGTTAAAATAGATTCCAACAGTGATAAAAATAGCTGGAGAATCCAGTTAGATTGAGTAAAATAGATTGATTACAGTGTAGAACAGCTATACGTTTTGTAGAGTCTAGGGAGAGGGGCGTTAGGTGATAGCATTAGATAAAATAAAGCAGTTGCATATCCGATTGGAGTAAAGGTGCTTATGTAAGGCAGTTTTAAATTTAATGGGGGAGCTGTTCACAATAGATGGAGATGGAGAGATTGTTCCACAATCTTGCAATAGTCCAAGAGTATAAGAGTTTACCTGCAGGGAGATTAGGTTTGTGAACTTGTAGAAGGTTTTGATTTTCTGATCAAAAAGACCTAATGGAGGTATAAGGGGAAAATAGGGAGCTTAGTGCAGGGTAATGTTGAGGTTTGAAAATGATTCTATGTGAGGTAGATAGTTTAAGGAGTTTTAGGTAGTGTGGGAATTCAAGCCATTGGAGATTTCTTAGAGCAATACAATGTTGGGTTAAGTGATGGCAGTTAGAGGCAAATTTGGCGATCTTATTATAGCAAGACTCTATATTAGTTGGATGGAGGACTGAAGATTAGTTAACAGTGGAGCACCATAGGTTAAAGAAGGAAGCAAATAGGAGAGGGCTAGTGCTTGTTTTGTTGATGGGAAGAGGAAATTGTTATGTCTGTAAAAAGTCCAAGTTTTTGTGGGTTTTTGAGATATTAGATTAGATATGTGAATCAAATTTGAGATTGTGGTCACCTAAGTACCATGTTCAGTCATAGCCTCACCTCAAGCTTTGTGCCCACTGAATGGTGCACAGCAATGGTTATCCCACTCCACAAAGGGGGAGCTACCACGGACCCTGGGAACTACCGCCCCATTAGCCTGATGAGCCTGGTCTGCAAGGCTATGGAGTGTACTATCATGGAACTTATAAACAATGACATTGGTAATCTCCAAATTCTGGACCCTACCCAGTTCGGGTTTGTAAAAGGCAGATCATGTCTCTTAAACCTGATAGACTTCTTTGAAGCAGTCACCAAAGCTGTAGATGAGGGTAAGGTGGTTCACACAGCCTATCTGGTTCTCTCTAAAGCTTTCGACACCATCCCACACTCTGGAATTATAGATAAACTCACTAAACTAGGTATAAATCCCTATGAAACAAGATGGGTTGCCAACTGGCTCACTGACAGAACCCACACTGTGAAAGTAGCAGACTCTAAATCCAGCGTTAGACCAGTGACAAGTGGAGCACCACAGGGTTCAGTCGTAGGTCCTCTCCTGTTTGGTATCTACTTCTCTGAAGTACAGGCTAACACAAAAGGTCTTTGGCTAACAAAGTTCGCAGATGACTGCAAACTAGGAGCCATAATAAAAACTCCTAATAATGTGGACATCCTACAAAAGGACCTCACTGAGACAGATGCCTGGTGTCAAAGCCATGGCCTCAAGCTCAATGCCAAAAAGTGCATTGTCATCCCTTTTGGCAAAAACTCTGTACCCATGAACTACCACATAGGCGGTAGTCTACATAACACTGAAAGTGTGATGAGACCTAGGGACACAGGTGGACAGCAGTCTCTCCTTTGATAATTACATCACCACAGTAGTCAGGAAATCCTTCTACGTGGCACACCTCATCACAAAAGGTTTCTCATCCAGGAAAAAAGAGGTCAATGTACCCCTCTACTCATCACTCCTTAGACCCATTATAGAGTACAACGCCCCTTTTGTTATGTACCTTACAAGACATCTACAACAACTGGAAAGGCCACAGAAATACCTCACAAAGAGGATTACCGGCCTCAAACAGATGCCCTACGCAGACTGTCTCAAAAAACTCCAGCTTTACTCTGTCGCATATCGCCTACTCAGAGGTGATCTCTGCCTAACATACAAAGCTATGTCAAACCCAGAGCTGTTGGACATGCTCCATGTAAAGAAATCCCAATCCCTCCAAGCTACATGTTCTAGGGACCTAAACCTTGTCACCACAATAAACAGAACATGCTGGAGGGATAGATTCCTGTGCCAGAGACTTCCCATACTCTGGAACAAACTACCTATCTATATCAAACAAAGCTCCTCATTAGCACTCTTCAAGAAAAATCTTGATGATTGGATGGGAGATAGGAAATTCACCCCTGGGATCACTTCTATGGCTCTGCTTGACAGGGGCACAGGAAAATAATTTTCTTGGGTGGCAAAATTCAGGGTACCGTTTGGCTAGGCTTATGTAGGCCCTAGGGTCAATAGCCTAGTACCTAACTATGAACCTATGAACCTATGACTCTTTAGAGTTTAGTACTAGCTACAATTTGAATTTTTATTGAATTGAGTGATAGAATGTTAAAGTTTTGTTATATGATAGAGGTATTTTTTTTGGGAGTGAACAGCATAAGGTTTTTTTTTTTTTTTTGGCATTTAAGGAAAGATGATTTTTTGTAGAGCCATGATTCAACTGTAGAGAAGGCTGTTTTGGTCTTTTGTTGAAGGATGGTAGGGTTGGGTGCATAGCAGGGTCTATGTTATAAACACAAAAGCTCAAAACAGTGAACACAGCTACATCAACACATAAAGGTCGATGAACAAAAACAGCAAAATACGTAACCAACAAAAATGACACGCAGAATGTATTTGCTTGGCTAGCATGGTGATCGTGGGCTTGAGGAAATATATCCTTTTCCGCATTGTAGTCCATTCTTGGAGTTGGTATATTTAAGTATGGGGGTGCAGAGGGGCTTGCTCTCCTGCAAAGGTGTGTTAATTAAATTTTATTTAGTAAGTTTGAGCTTACCTGCATGGAACTGCTGGTTGACGAAATACGTTTGGCATTTTCATTTTCGTCGATTATGTATTTTGCTCTTTTTGTACATCGACCTTTATGAGTCGATTTAGATGTATTCACTGTTTAGCACTTTCGTGTTTATAATATAGACCTGCATAGCATACTATAGTTGAGTCATCAGCATATTGGACTAGGGAGGTGTGTGGTAGGGCTTGGTGAAGGTTGTTTATGAATATATTAAATAAAAGGGGTCCAAGGATTGAACCTTGTGGGACACCAGTAGGGTTGTAGAGGAAAGGAGAGGTGGATTGTTGCCATTTGACAGCATGTTGCCTATTAGAGAGATAGCGTTTGAACCAGCTGAGAGACTGAGAGGACAGTCCATTGGATGAATGTTGAGAGAGAAGGATAGAATGGGATATTGTATCACATGCTTTAGATAGATCTAGAAAGAGAGCATATGCTATAAGGCCAGAGTCACGGATTTTGTTTATGATATCTAAGAAGGAAATTAGTGCAGTACTATGCCTGGGCCGAAATCCATGTTAGGTTGGGGAGAGGATGGAATTATTTTGGAGGTACTGGACTATTTGTTTTTGGATATATTTTTCAAGAATTTTAGATATAGGAGACAGAAGATCTATGGGTCGGAAATTTGAGATATCAGAGGAAGGACCCCCATTATGAAGAGGATGGATGATGGCTTTTTTTCCAGAAAGAGGGAACATCGGAATCAAGGATTGTTCTATTGATTAGAATGCTAATAACTTCCATGTAAAGGTTTTGAAATGAAGGTTGAACTTAGTACTGGTTTCCAAGAGGCCTCTTCCTTTGATACTAGAAACATTCTGACATAGATGCCTTTGCCCCTTTGACTTAAAGGCATTGGTTCTGTAACTCACTGGATGTGTAAAGACTGAATAGTTTTAGAGGTAGACAAACATTCTCTTGAAAGAAGGTTTTTGTATCCAGTGCCATCTGTAGCCCATCTGCATTATATTAAACACCCAGAAGTTTACAAACGTCTGACAAAGGGGAGTGTTGTGGAATGTTTATTTTGGGATTGATTTGAAGAGATATTGATCATGGGAAAAGGAAGAGAGCATAGCCATTCTGTACTGTTGGTCTGTCCCTTTTACTGAAAAGGCCCTTGTTTTATTGTTGCTTCCCTCTAGCCATCGATTCCTTGCATTTTGTTTGCTGGAAGATGACTAAATTTGTTTATTTGACTTTTTTGTGTATGAAGAAGGCTACAAGATTTATATTGGAGTGCATGAAATATCTTGGGATCTCCGAAAATTCATTTTCCTCTTTCATTATATTGTTTGAGAACCTGAGTAACAGAAGATCCAAATAATACCGCACTATCAAAGGTTAAATCCAAGATTTCAGCCTTAACTTCATCCACAGACTTATGGTTATGTACCCAAACAAACCTCCTCAACGTTGTGACAGCAATGGATCTAGGCACAGTACAGAGTTGTTTACCCCAGGGATCAGTCTTGGGGCCTCTTTTGTTTGGGATATACTTTTCTGAGGTGCAGGCCAAAATCAGTGGGCTATGTCTGACCAAGTTTATAGATGACTGCAAGCTGTCATCAATTCTCCTAGTGATGTGGACATCTTCCAAGATGGTCTCACCCAAACAAATGACAGGTGCTAGAAACATGGCCTCAAACTGAATGTCAAAAAATGCATCATCAACCCATTTGGGGAGAGTGATGTCCCCTCAAATTATCATGTTAGTAATAAAGTCCTAAGCACACAATCAGTTGTGAAGGACTTGGGCAACCAAGCTGATAGCAAACTGACTTTTTACCACCATATTGCCTCCATTGTACAGAAAGCTTTTTACATGGCTCACTTCATTAGTGAGGGTATCTCATGAAGGGACAAGGTGGTCATAAAATCCCTGTATTCTTCCCTTATAAGACCCATTATTGAGTACAATGCCCTTTTTGTCATGTACCTCACAAAGCACATGCAGTAGTTGGAGAGACCACAGAGGTTCCTCACCAGTAGAATCCAGAGCCTCAAACATCTACCTTACACAGACAGGTTAAAGGCCCTGTCCCTCTACTCAGTCTCCTTCAGATTCCTAAGAGGTGACCTCTGTCTGGCATACAATGCAATCTCAGACCCTGCCCTGATGGGACTGCTGCATATCCGCTAGTCAAGCTCCACTCGAGTAACCAGCATGTGCGACCTCAGCCTGGTCTGTGAAATCAATAGTACTTGTTGATGGGAGAGATTTGTGTCCCAGAGACTCCCCTTTCTGTGGAATAGACTCCCTTGCCACATCAAGCAGAGTATCTCATTAACCCTTTTTAAGCACAACCTGGATAACTAGATGGGGAACAGAAAAATACACCCCTGGGATTCCACCTGTGTCCCTACTGGATAGTGGGATAGGGTGCTGACTTGTTGGAACATGGGCTAAATTCTTGTTTAGGCTTGTAAGGGCCTCATGGGCAATAGCCCAGTAACTTCTTATGATTCTATGCATCTAAACAATCATATACACTCTAAAAAGCATGTTTAGATACCCGAGAAAGGGTAGAGACAGGTAGGTTCAGTAAAGAAATTTCTTCTGTTAGAAAAGTCGAAGCTAATTCCCTTAGACAGTCCATATGACACAGCATAAATGTATGTCTGTTATTTCAGCACTCTGAAGGTGAAAGTGGAAGACGAAAACATTTTCTTACCTGTGTGGTCTAACATTTTATCTTCCTTATCAACAGTGGAAGGACTGGTATTGAGCACCAGTCTGTCAGCAGTATGAGACACAGTGTAAATGGCAGCAGGGCCTAAGCAGAGGAGAAACAAATGCATTAGCCTGAGGGACCCCTTTTAGATATTACCTGCTATTTTAAGGCCTGATGGCTATGTATCAGGATGAGAACAGATAGCATTCAAGACATTCTCCAGAATGTGCAATGTAGGATGGATGAAAGTGGAATGTGGTATATCCATAAGTAATTTTGCAGTTCAGTGGAACATCTATTTGTTCCCATAAAAATAGCCAATTCATTCTGGCAATGGTCTACTTAAATGAAAATTTCTCCACAGGAGGACAACAATCCATGTTTTCCTCGCAGTCAAAGAACCGGGTTTTGTAGAAGAAGCCCTATCTCTGTCAAAATCAGAATCATCAGAACCTGTTTCCTTAGGAATAATTTAATAAAGAATGCCCATCTGTAAAGGCTTATGCCAGGATTTATATTTACGGCCTGTAATACCTTTCTAGCAAAGGTAAGTAACTCATTTCTTTTAATCGTAGTAAATTCATTAGAATGACAGTGTTTAAGTTTGTTTTTTTAAGGAGTTTCAGCAGACGAAAACCAACTTGGAGGGATGTCTAGCTGGTCTAATGATCTATTGCCCTGGATACACTAAGGAAAATATCCCAGAGGCTCTTATCTGTTAAAAATGAAACTTTAGGTTGATCAATGCTCATAAGAATTACAAGAGTTGTTTTTCTCTATATGTCAAGAAAGTACGGAAGAAAGCTTCACTCTGACTGCTGATTTCCCTCCACAGGATTAGCCAATAAGCAATTAAAGTGAAGGAGCATGGGAAAGCCAGAACTTTATGAAGCAGTCTGGTTGTTGTTTTCATGTCAGGAAAGAAAACCATACAGCCTAAGGAGCTACTGCAGCAGTGGGAATGATGAATATCTAATGAAGTGGGGAATTATGAGTGATTCTGTTCTAAGCAAATAAACATATTCAAGTGTGTGTGTGTGTGTGTGTGTGTGTGTGTGTGTGTGTGTGTGTGTGTGTGTGTGTGTGTGTGCGATTATTTATAAAGGTGTTGCCACCTGTGCTACAGTGGAAATGTGCAGAACACAACAGTAGCTGTAGTATGTTGGTGACTTGCCACACTATACTGGCTATCAAATGTTGGAAAGGAAGATGGCAATGATGAACTCCAAATAATAGTATAATTAAAAGTTTAACAAATAAGAAAAGTGTTATGTCATGAGAGGACCACTAGTGGAAGAGGCCTGTGTCCTGTATGTCACAAGGACAACTATTGGAAGAGGCTTGTGTCCTGTCATGTCATGAGGGGACAACCATTGGAAGAGCCCTGATTCCTGTCATGTCATGAGGGGACAACCATTGGAAGAGCCTCTTTCCTGGATAAGTACGGGGTAAAAGTATCAGCTGAAGTTAAATATAAGGTAAAGATGAAGCTTTCAAAGAAGTAATATAGTATCTGTGACTAGCTCTCCACTTGCATGGAATTAACGAGTAACTGATTAAGGAGAATGGTCAGTAATAATGACAGTGATACATTATGGTTTACAATCCTTTGGGTGGGAAATGGAAAGGACTGATACAATAGAAGGCTAGCTTCCCAGACAATACATCCACATATAGTGTCTTCTGCTTTTGTTGGTATTACTGTTGTTGCTGTTTTCCTTCCCAGTTCTCTGAAAAGCTTATTCAGGTCATCCAGAAATCACCTATTTTAAATTGTTTCTAAGTATATCCATAGAATAATAAACATTACAAGGCAATTTTGTCATGAGACCATGTATGCTTTGCTGGCATCCACCCTTATGGTGTACCTTCAATTTTCAGTAAGACAAACAGATCTTTCCCAAGATAAATTTGCATGTACCCACTCAGTCATTGTTGCTGATTTCTAGACATTCTAGTTTGTAAGTCTATGTCACAAGTAAGGGTAGGGTTATTTTTATTTATTTATTTATTTATTTTTGCCTTTGAGAGCACAGTTGGGACATGCTCCTTTAAGTTCTTAGGTTGTGTTAGGGAATACAAAATGTCTGGAGTTTCAAAGGCAATTTACAGAATAAAAACTGCACTGCACTTACTTGCAAGTATATTTCATTTGCCCTTTGAGTCAGAGTAGGTGATGTCATTTTGGATTAGATCAAAGCAATGCTGGATATTATTTCTTAGACAGCTAACATAGCTAAGAAGAAAGGTTTGTAATTGTTCTTGTTCTCAGCCCTGAAGTTCAGTTCATATTCAGTTTTGTCTGCCCTCACTGTAACAATTAGTTCTTTGCTAATCCTTCTGACAGTGCCTTTAAGGTAGGTAGATTTAAATTTTTGGATATTATCTCTTGTAGTTGTTTTTTGGGGGGCCTGTGTACACATTTCTAACTTGTTTTGTGTAACATGTATATCAACTTTTTTATATGTTTGTAAAGAGTACTTTAAGAGTTTGATAGTATATTGCCTGGAATTTATACAATATCTTTAAACCATTGGACTGGCATTGCTTTGAAAAGGATAACATTTTGGCACATTGTATATTCAATGGAAGAGAGAAATTAGTGGAAAGAAAAATACTTCGACAAGGAAAAATTGTCAAAAGAATCAAATGCAAATTTGTGTCCATTAATACAATAGATTCATGAAAAACATTATATAGACTAAGAAACATTAGGCCATTTGGAAAAAGAAGCAACTGATGAAAATATAAAGAACAAAATCTAGACATTTTTGAAATATATTGAAAAAACATGAACATAGGAAAGAAATACAGATCTGATATGCTGCAATAATTATGCAAAGGAAATATAAATTAATTAATACAAAAAAGCAGCTCCAAAGATATCTGTAGAGAAATACACACAAAGGCACACACAAAAACTAAGCTCACAATGGGGAAATGTAGAACCAAAGATTAGTAAAGCAGAAGTTAAATTATAGAAGCTTAAGTTATGGAATGCCTGCAAAGTGAAGGATTTAGTATAGAAAATCTAATTCTGATAACATCACAGCAAGGTAAAACAATGAGTCCACAAATTTAGAAGAAACATGTGGAGTGGGAAGCATCGGACCATTTGCCATATGAAGATATTTTTGATTCTTCAGTAGAAATCCAGTAGAAAAGTTCAGTTAGAGTTGTATAGCAAGTAAAGGAGCAGGAAGTAGTGGCAACTCTGACACCATCAATGTTGTGAAGTGATAGGCCAATGAGTTCCCATATGAAAGAGCAACGGATGACATAGGACAAAGCTAAAGAGAATATGTGGAACTTTCTGGTGAATGCCCACAGGAAAACGAAGAACAAAGAATGTGCCCACAGTTTAGAAGAAAATGATCTAAGGGAAGAGTTGCTTCATTTAATAGAGATAGCTAGATATATTAAGATCAATGAAAGAAATATTTTCCATAAAGTCAATAATACCCAAAATGTTAGAAGTTTGATAAAACAAAGAAACGCAGTAATCAAGACTGTTCATGTAAATTCATTGGATATAACAGAAGTAAATGAAATATAATTGCTGTGCAGCTAAATTAATAACAGCTAAAGTCTTACCACAAAAACACAGGGCAGTAAGGAAAGGGAAGGGGAGAAATTAAATGCCATCATGGAAGTATTGAGAAAACTATAAAACAATTAACACAAGAAGTGTCATTGTTAGAAGAATATAGAAGAGGGAAGAGAGCAACAAAAATACTCAAGACAGATGTAATAAAAGCAATGTGCAGTATCAAAACAGACAAGGGTTTGTCACACACTATTGAAAATTAATAAACTAAAAATATCAGCACAGGCAGAGCAACTTAGAAGGTATACAGATAAATATAAAGGAAATGTACAAAATAATCAATTTATTGATGACCAAAAGAAGAATTGGGAAACAAGGCAAGAGGAATAGAAACACCATAAAAAGAAGATATAGACACATTATGGAAACATATATATGACGATCCAATAGATGTGAACTAGATGCAGCCACATAACATGTACAACACGTGCCTTGCAGAAACCTGGACAAATGGGGTTCTGTTGTCATTGGCTAACCACTGTCTCTACTACCATCCATGTAACAACCAAAAAACAGCTGTACTAACACCAAGGTTCACTACTTGTGGCAGATGTGTAGCAGACCAATGCATAATCATATTATGCAGAACACAAGCCAATGTCATTTTGCAAGCAGAAGCACATTTATATTGAAGACCCCCACCCCCACCCATAGTCATACAGGCAGAGGAAGTGGGCTTTCAGCAGGCCAAATACTTATTCAATGACTGTCCATATCTGCTCTGCACTTTCGGTAGGTGACAGACTGATGCCATTAGCCAAGATTCAAGTGGGTTGCCTGTGTCACCCTTAAAATATAACAGGGAGAAGGTTCTTGAAGATGGGATTGGTTACTAAATAAACCTTTATTGATATTTAGAGGCATAGGCATGGGACTCAATGTTGTTTATGGCAGACAAGGTGTCCATGCACTGTACTTCCATGCAGGAAGGGCCAGTACTGTGAGCTTCTGTACAATATGTAGGTATCATGGGAACTGCCGGAATGTTGGGTCCACACATTAGTCATACAGTCAAATGCATCACACACTACCCAGCAGATGAATGAATGAAATCTTTACTGTTATTGTACCTCACCCCTTTGCTTTAGGTGTCGACCTAATAGCCACATGGGTGCAGTCTATCACACCAAGAAAAATGTGCCATTCCACAGAAACCACACAGCTTGATACTGCAATAACACTGGAAAATAAGTATGCTCATACACATGGGCCAAGACAATATCAAGGAACTGCTGCAGTGTCCTCAAGTCAGAAGCTTATGAGATACCCAATGTGTCTCCAGTCTGTCTCTGAAATGTTCCTGTGGCAGGATTAATTAGAGCTATACCAAAGTTGGTACTCACAAAAATAGGAGGGCCACACATTCCTGCCGTTCCACTTTGTGGGCTGAACAAGATTGCCAAAGGCCTTATAATCTCCCTTTTCACTTTGAACTTGTGAAGCAGCTCCTGTTCTTCAAAGCTGTAATGGGTAACTTTTCCCTTGTATCTCCGCCTCTGAGAACAGCAAACACTGTTCCATACACCAGGTTGTGATATGATAGAAGCAAGCAGCTCAAAAAATACTATACAGGTTGGCTAGCGGCTTAACTGATCAACTTTGTCAATTGCAAAGTGACAAGAAAAGGAGCAGATTCACTTTTTATATGGACCATGACTCACAAAAGATGGGAATAGTATTTAACACAATTCAGCTTCATCTTTTGCATGCATTTCTAATTTCCATTTTATTATGTACTCATTTGCTTGCAAGTTCTTCAGTACTTTCCTGCAGCGCACGTGGGCACATCTTATGTGCATGAACCATATCTCGCTTGAACTTGTGTGTAACTAACACAAAAAACATTACGCACGTTTCAACAATGATTACTACCCTTTTTTGTGTAACTAGCACACAAATCCATATCACACTTGTGTATCAACTCTAAATACCACTGTTTGTGTGTAACTAGCAGATAAATATATTGCACACTTGTGTATCGACTCTGAATACAACCCTTTGTTTGTAGCTAGTAGACAAATCCATCACACACTTGTGTATCAACTCAAAATACCGCCTTCAGTCTAAACACATGTAGTTTATAGTCTGCAGCAAATGCTGTTTATCATATCATACACATTGAGAACACAATAATAATGCTTCTACTGTTGTCACACTCCAGCTGGTATTCAAAAAGTCTCTGTCAGGAAAGCTAGTTCAGAAAAAGTGAGCTTTACTCATACAAAGTTCGAAGAAAACAGGGAAAAATGAAAGTACAACTACAATTTAAAGCCTATTGAAGGACGTTGTTTATATGTATAGACACGCTCCCCAACTAGCAGTTGCTCACACAGTCAAAAACTTGTCTATTTATTTCACAACACTATTTTTCAGCAGTTATATTTTCTAAGCAGAGCAGATTCAGTTCTGAAAATTGTTCTTGGTAATGCAATTCCCTTTCACCCATTCCAGTGCAGTTAAACAGCTGTTGTCAACTGTGTTATTATTTTTCAAACTATTTCTTTGTCTGGCTGGTTGTCACACACATAGACTGCGCTACCAGTTCTTTCTCAAGTGTTAGTAATCAAATTCTTTCCTTAATGTAGAAAAGTTCATAATGAAATCTTTACTTCTAGAACAGACAGTACAGCAGCTGTGACTTCTCATGAGATGTGAAGTTTTGAATTTATTTGGAATACTGATGTTTTATTGTCAGCGTTCTAACTAACAATTCTGAAAACTGCTACAATAATTTGTCTTGTGAAAATAGCACAAATAAATATTTACGACACTGCAGACTTATACTTGCAGGACCTGTGAGCAATTAAAAAATGGATTTGATTCCTCTCTCAGACTTAAACCAAATTTTGCTGACACCTAAAAGATACAGGTGACAACTGCAGTTCACGCATTAGGTGTAGATTGCAAGTCATGCAATGTATGTACAGCTTATATGCAGAAGTGCCCACACATTGCAAAAAACACTGGGAGCACTCATATAATTGGTTTATGAATGAGTGTATCCATTAGTCATTTCTGTCAAATTCCAGTATTTGAATATAACCATAATTCAGTGATCTTTCCACTCAATCAAGTCTTTTACTATCTCACAAGCATAGAAGCTTCACAGTTCCAGAATTTACAAACTGCATAAGCAGAGAGTGAAGATTTATATGAGCCTATTTCCACAACATTTAAAATGTTCCCTGTTGGAAGCCAATAGTTTTGATTCAGTTTAAATGTCATTTGTTAAATAAAGCTTTGCTATGCATATATATTTTCTAGGAGCATCTCGCTTACTGCATACTGTTAAAATCTAAGACTATGGGGAACATGGGGCACATAAAATATTGTATGTACAATGTGAGACTAAATAAAAAGTAAATAATTAAAAATGAAAAAACGTCATATCCTGGAGACCAAATGCTAAATGGTATTTCACTGTAGCAGTAACAATAAACATTTACTACAGAATAAATCTGTTTGAGCCACAGCTAGAATGCTGCAGTGCACAATATTTTATTTATTTATTTTTACATTTGTTAACCGGGTTATATATGAGAGAAAATATCCTTGCAGCTGCAGGTGTGGAATATATAGCATAAAACATAGAGATACCTTAGCAATGCAGGAATATAGCATACTGATGGAACAAACCCATGCAACTAAATAAACAGTGTTACCTGAAACATGAATTTTCTAATACAAATAGTGTCTAAGGCAATGTCTGCTGCAAGGACTGGATAAAGGTGGAGGCTACAGCATTTTTTTTTTTATGCTTGAAAACAACCCGTGGCCCATATCCCTGATTGCATAGTTATACAGCAGAACATACAAAAGATGATGCAACTCTTTTAAAAGTCTAGACCACTCTCTCCAGCATTCTGTTTTCTGGGAAACATATTCACTGTCAGGTAAACTCACAGTGTTGCTACAGTAAGACTGTCACATTCCTCAGTACAATGAAACAAGTGCTGTACTGTATGAAATCACAGAAGAGGAAGAATTGAGTTTTATTTTTATGTTCCCCTGTTTTCATCTTCATCAAGTTTAAGCAAACTTGAAGTTGTTCTAGCTGGGTTCTTCTTTGGGGGGAGTAAAAAAGAATTACTTCTCTCTTGTGTGCTATGTGGCAATTGGGCTTTTGCTATTTTGAACATGAAACCTTTCAATCATTTAGATGACGTAACTATGATTAATCACATTGATTGGCATGGCATGTGATTAATCATAGTAGATCCATTTACTCAATGCTTGCTTTCCTACAGACTGCACTTGGTGAGGTTACTTTATTTCACCTCAGCAATGGTTGTCCAAAAATCAGGAATTCTGTCTTTATTAATCAGGGTATAATCCATTCCTGTTCCCATTGAGGCTTACTGTAGTGCAATACTGGTTCAACCCCCACCCCCCAGTAAAGAAACCTCTGTAAAAAACTTCACCAAAGCCAACTTCATGCTACTGAAGTCAGAAGTGACAAACTTCATGACACCCATGCAGATGGGATCTGAAAGTTCGACTGCTGAATCCTACACTAAGGCACTGTACGAGCACATCCACTTGTGCATGAATCGTGCCATCCCAAATAGAACCAAGATGCTCTCCTCAAAAAAAAGGAAGCCAATCTGATGGTACCTGCCATAAACAAACTATACAACAGAAGGAAGAAACTGTTGCAGAAAAAAAGGAAAATTCCAGGATGCAAAAAACTCCCTTACCAGTCTCAGTAAGAAGCTGAGATCTCTCATAAAATCCTCCAAAGCTAATTACGAAAATAAAATTGCCAAAGATTCCAAACACAACCACAAGGCATTCTATAGTTCTGTCAAGAATCTAAATGGCAATGCTCAGATCTGCTCTGAGCTACAACAGAATGGCATTAAATATACTGATCACAAGGATATTGCTAATATCCTGGCAGATCAATTTAGTGCCAACTTCATGCCCCTCTTACCCCCTAAAGGGCCCATCTCAATACCAAAAGATTGCCAAATTCCGGTAATCATGGCCACACAGGTAAAAACTGCACTCTCCAAAGCTAAGAATACAGCATCCATGGGACCAAATGACATCCCAGGCTGTGTATTAAATGAACTACAAAATGAACTGACACCTCACCTAAGTGTCATGTTTAATCATAGCCTCACTTCAAGCTTCATGCCCACTGAGTAGCGCACAGCTACAGTTATCCCACTCCACAAGGGGGGATCCACCTTGGATCCCGGGAACTACTGTCCCATCATTCTGATGAGCCTGATCTACAAGGGCATGGAATTAATTATCATGGAACTTATAAACAGAGACATTGCCAACCTTCAAACAATGGACCCTATCCAGTTTGGGATTGTGAAGGGCCGATCTTGTCTCCTGAACCTGATTGACTTCTTCAAATCAGTCTCCAGAGGTGTGGACAAGGGTAAGGCAGTCCACACAGCCTATCTTGACCTTGCCAAGGCCTTTGGCACCATCCCCCACTCTGGAATCATAGATAAACATACTAAGCTGGGCATAAATCCCTACATCATTTGATGGGTTGCCAACTGGCTTACTGACAGTACCCAGACTATAAAAGTAGCTGACTCCAAATCCATCTCCAGACAAGTGACAAGCTGAGTACCTCAGGGTCCAGTCCTGGGACCGCTCTTGTTTGCCATCTACTTCTCTGAAGTACAGGCCAACACTAAGGGACTCTGGCTAACAAAGTTTAGAGATGACTGCAAACTGGGAGGCATTATTGAGTCCCCAAATGATGTAGATATTCCACAAAAGGGCCTTACAGAAACAGATGCTTGGTGCCAGAGACATGGGCTCAAGCATAATGCCTAGAAATGTATAGTTGTCCCCTTTGGGAAAAAAACATGTACCCATGAATTACCACATATGTGGCAGTACACTAAACACCGAAAGTTTGATGAGAGACTTAGGGACACAGGTGGACAGTGGTCTCACCTTCGCAAACCACATTGCCACAACAGTCAGGAAATCATTCTATGTGGTACACCTCATCACTAAGGGCTTTTCATTCAGAAAAAAGGAGGTCATTGTCCCACTGTACTCATCCCTCATTAGACCCATTATAGAGTACAATGCCCCATTTGATATGTACCTCACAAGACATCTGCAACAGCTGGAAAGGCCACATAAATACCTCACTAAAAGAATCACAGGCCTAGAGCAGATGCCCTATGCAGACCGTCTAAAAAATCTCCAGCTATACTTTGTGGCATATCATTTACTCAGAGGTGATCTCTGCTTAACATACAAGGCCATGTCAAACCCTGAGCTGTTGGACATGCTCCACTTAAAGAAATCCCAATCTCTCAGAGCCACATGCTCCAGGGATCTAAACCTTGTCATCATAATGAACAAAACATGCTGGAGGGATAGGTTCCTGACCCAGAGACTCCCCATACTCTGAAATAGACTGCCCCTACATGTCAAGCAGAGCACCTCCTTGGCCCTCTTCAAAAGGAACCTTGACGATTGGATGGGAGATAGGAAATTCACCCCAGGATCATGTCAGTCACCCTGCTAGACAGGGGTCCAGGGAAGTAAGCATTGTGGGAAGAAATATCCAGGGAATTGTTATGCCTAAGTTTCTATAGGCCCTAGAGCCAATAGCCTAGTACTGACCTATGAACCTATGAACCTATAAGGGGATAACTAAGCTTTAATTAGCTATCTGCCCATGTATTACCATGTTCAACAAGATGGAGTAATGGGAGAGGCAGTTTAATTCAAAGGACCCAGATTTACAAAACATGTAAATTAACAGACATAGTTCAAGATGCTTGATATTTTATTTGTAAAGCAGTTTTCTGATATCACTATGATATCCTTAAAATCAGTTTTCCATTCTTTTTATAGACTTTCCTTTATGAACTAACATGAGCTAATTCATTAAGTACGTCAATAACTATAAATATCTATCCCTGGGATTCAGCAAACTTCCATGTATGGATAGCTTATTCTTGCATGGAAGGGACCGTTCCTGTGCAGCACGGCAGCACCTCATGCATATTCATGAAGGTGCACTGCCATGCTCTAAAACGGACACCATTCTGTGCATGAAGGAAGGGGGTGTGTCTGAGAGCAGTGCTCTCACTATACACAGACCCCCTGCACTCCATAATTGCCATACGGCAATGTAAAGCTAGCAAGAGTGTCCTCGGGCACCATTACTTCTCAATCTTACAAGAAATCTGGACAAAGCCATATTAAACAAGGGACAAATGAGAGATATTGCTCTCACAAACTTATAAAGTCGATAGAATGACAGGCTTCACATTAGCATGAAGTCCCCAAAGGGTATGAAGTGTGAAACTCAAATGTCTGTCATTATTTACTAACTGCAGTCTGTAATGCCTTGCCACTAATCTGCCAGAAAGCCACAATTCTATGATTCTCAGTGTAGTCTGAATTCTGCCCTTGGTACAGGACATGTCTCAGTCTGCCCCTACAAACACATACAGCCAATAGATCAGCAGAAACTGGAGCATCATGCACAGTCAGATAAAGAAGGAGCCATAACACTTACATCCACCCCCTCCATATACAGCCTAAATAACATGTACACATGACGTGTACAGTCGTGACAGTCTGTTAACAATGGCCAGACATACACAGGGCTCTCACATGTACAGTTCATCTCAGAATGCACAGGCTCAGGACTCATATCTATGGTCTCTTCCCTGACATCTTTGTGAGTCAACTACATCACTGGGATGGTAGCAGAAATGATGTCAAGAAATAATGATAAATACATCTCCGCCTCATTGACATCTGGACCAACCCTGACATCATTTGGGGGTCTGTTGTAACATCCTTTATGAGGAATATGACGTCAGTAATACCAATAGATGTGAGTATTTACTGACTGCATTACCCAGAGTCCGCTACTAATTTACCAAGGACACCAAATGTCTGGGGAACAGACAAAACATAACAGGCAGACATGTGGTCAGTCTGTGGATGGTGTGTCAGTGGTGAGGTATGTCAGAGACATATCACTGTCAGTCGTGAAGTCATTCACTAAATGCATGTCCACACAAACCCTGTCAATCTATCAATTCACCATGTGTATAACAGCACTGATGACATAGAATCAGTTCAGAAATCTGGGGATATATCCCCCATGTTGTTTGGCTGTCTCCACATGTTCTGTCCTGTGACGTATTGCCACCTACTGTATGTGAATCTGTAGCCCCCCACCTCTGTGATGTCCCTCACACAGGCAAGGAAAAGGGGCAAGGCCCACATTAAGGAGTGTCCCATATGTTGGAACTAGCAGCAGGGTCCAGGCCCACAGCATAATACTATGTGGGCACCTACATAGTGGTATGGCATTAGCAATACATGACATCTGCGCATCTGTAGAGAGGACAGTCAGAAAGTAGATAGCCAAGAGGTTATGCATTAGGATGAATGTTTTGAAAGATAGAAGTCTGAAACTGATAGGTATGCCATTACTACATAACAGCAGTCCTCAATGACATGTCCTAAAAACATAGTAGTCTGCAGTTAATATCAACATATCAGATCATTATCCAATAAGAGATAGATAAAAACATACACTTCAATCACCAAGAACAAGATAGTCAGTACTGAGAGTCCCAGATATGCATGCAGAGGTGTATGGTTCTAGTACTATAATCTGCAATCTACTCTTACTTGGAAAAGCACTGTTAAAAGTACTAACATAATGATACAATATCTGTTAAACTATTTTTGTCAACCAGTGCACTGCAGTTATATTATACAATAATATTCAAAGATATTTATCTCTCGGAACAAAGAGAAAGTAGTTAATAATAGTAGTTAATAATAATATTAGTGTTTACTAGAACTGATAAACTTTGTGTGGTTATTATACTATTTGAACAGAATTACAGTTACTAACATTGCACTTTGACTTTTAGAACTGTCAACGTAGGAGCGGAACTCTTTGTTCCGAGAGATAAATATCTTTGAATATTATTGTATGAGCGGACCTGTTTTGTCGATAAATGTGTGGCTCTTTAGCTTTGTATATATATATTTATATACATATACACAACTATATATGTAGCTAGTAGGTTTTTGCGAGTTGGTGCAGTTTTTAATAGTTTTTTAACAGTTTTTAACAGTCTTTTCTACATATATATTTTGTTACAGTTTTTCTTATGTAGAAAAATATACACTGATTTGAAGACGTTTTCTCTGAAAGTATATTTTTAAAGTAGATATTTTTAAAAAAACAGCTTCAATAGAGATGTTGAATTGTTTTATTTATTTTTGATGTAACTCCATCACTTTAACCCACAATTGATGTATTAAACACGTGGGTTTTTGGTGAAGGGAGTATAAATTGTTAATTAGGTGGGTGTGTAACTGTCTGAGGAAGTTGCTCACATTGAGAAGCAAAAGCTTTACATCTATTCGAAATAAATCCTTTTGCCTGCAGTCTGTGTTTCGTTGGACAATCTTTTTGTTCGTGGTTTGTCTTTTTAATTTGTTTTGCTACAAAATGTGGCACATCAAACAAAATTTTTTAGAATAGTTGGTGAATGCATATGTCGTGAACACTCGGTTCACCAGCTGTACCATCCCCCCTGTTGAGACATGGCATTTCCCATGGCTCAAGAAAGCTGCATATCTAAACAAATTAGATGGTAATATCGGTTTTCCTTCTTTAGAGATGTACAGCCCCTTTTCGAGAATTGCTCCTCGTTTTACCCATCTTTGTTTTTCAACTTGCGTAGTGAGTGTCTGCATTGTCTTTAACATTTCTAAGTCTAAAATCTCAGAGGGTTGTAGTTCCTCATTCAAAATAAATACTTCTGAAGCTGCCTGCTTTGCAGCTGTATCAGCTCTCGCATTACCTTTTGAAATACTAGCCTGTTGCTTGGTATGAGCTGTGCATTTACAAATAGCTACTTTCTGAGGTAACTGAATAGATTCTAAAAGATCTAAAATAAACTGTGCATGATTGATAGGTTTGCCAGTAGATGTTATCATTCCTTGGTTTTTCCACTGCTGCGCAAAAACATGTACAGTAGAAAAAGCATACTGGCTGTCAGTAAAAATGTTCACACATTTACCCTTTGCTAAGGTACATGCCCGTGTCAAGGCACTCAATTCTGCTGCCTGTGCAGATAAGTTGTGTGGTAAAGGTTTCACTTCTATAATCTCAGTATCAGAAACTACTGCATATCCTACTACGTTCTGTCCTGCAGGACCCCTTTTGCACGAGCCATCCACGTAGTATGTCACCTCGGCATCATTCAAGGGGACATCCGTGAGATTTTTTTCTAGGCAGTGTCTTTTGCTCAGTCACCTGCAGGCAGCAGTGTGGTGTGCCATCTGCAGGGGTTGGGAGCCAGGTAGAAGGGTTCAAAGTCGTGCATCGTTCAATTGTCATGTGAGGTTGGCTCAACAATATAGTCATACAGGAAAGATGCCTAGCAGGGGAAAGATATGCTACCTTCTCTTGCAGTAAAATAATTGCGACTGCATGAGGCACACTCAAAGTGAGAGGGTGGAATAAAACTACTGAGGCCGAAGCCTGTACTGCCATTGCAGCTGCAACTACCGCTTGTACACACTGAGGTAAAGACCGTGCCACTGGGTCTAGCTGTGATGAATAATAAGCAATGGGGCGTTGCTTGTCCCCATGCTGTTGTGTTAACACTGATGTCATATAACCTTGCTTGCAATCTACAGTTTGGAAAAAACGTTTATGGTAGTTTGGTAATCCCAGAACTAATGAGGACACTATTAACTGTTTCAGTTTGCAGAAAGCAGATTCTGCCTCTGGTGTCCATTGTAACAGATCCTGTGTTGCCATAGGCTTTTTATATATCAGGTCAGTCAGAGGTGCAGATTCCAAAGCATAGTTTGGAATCCAGCTCCGGCAAAAATTAGTTGTACCCAGGAAGGACATCATTTCCTTCTTGTTAGTGGGTTTTGGTGCTTGCAAAATTGCTACTTTTCTGTCCTCATCTAATGTTCTACCCTCTTTGGATATCACATATCCTAGGTATTTGACTTGTTTTTTCCAAAGCTGCAGTTTACTTTTGTTTACCTTATGTCCTTCAGTGGCTAAAAAGTGTAATAGCGCTATGGTATCTTCTTTGCAATCTTGCTGGGTGGGGGCCGCCAGCAGGATATCGTCAACATAAAGTAAAATCTGACTGCCTCTTGGTGGGGTAAATCCCGCCAAGTTGCTTGCCATTTCTTGTGAGAATGTTTTTGGACTTTCACAATATCCCTGTGGTAGTTGCGTATATGTATACCTTTTCCCCTGAAATGTGAATGCAAACCAATACTGGCTGTCAGGGTGTATTGGTATCGAAAAGAACACATTGCTGATATCTACCACAGAAAAATATTTCTGTTGATGTTTTAAGTCATTCAACAGGGTGTGTGGTTCTGGCACTGTAGGTGCCCTTGGTATCACTGCGTCATTTATAGTTTGTAAATCTTGGACCATACACCATTCTCCATTTGCTTTCTTAACAGGAAATAAGGGTGTGTTACATGGTGAATCAGGAGATTCCACCAGTACCCCTTCCTTAAGTAAAGCTGCTATAATAGGTTTGATTCCTACCTCTGCATCTTTTCTTACAGGATACTGTCTTTTCTGTGGTCTAAATGCTGACTTTGGCGTGATAGTAACTGGTCCCGCTGTACGAATAAGTCCTACATCTGACTTTCCTGTTGACCAGAGAGTTTCTGGTATATTCTGTAAAGCATTCTCTTCCTCCTTTAATAAGAGTGCTAATCAGCTGTCCTTGCCAGACTGCAAGTGTACGGCTGGGTGGGTCTGAGTTATCCAATTCAGCTTCTGTATTTGTATTCCCTGCTCTGAAAGTTCTAATTCTGTCTGTTTTTCCCATCTCGTGACTTTTTCTCCTAAGTCTGCCCATTCTATGTTTCTGTCCTTGGTTAAGCTAACATGTGGTAATCGATTAGATTTATAAAGTGTAAAGAACTTCTGGGGCAATGAACAGCTGGCTACACTGTTCCCTTCTGTGTCCCAGTACAGATTACATAATATCAATCTGTTTGCATGATTTCTAAACAGTTCTTGCTCATATTCCTTATCAGGTCCTGGCGTGTTACAAAAATACAGGGTACAGTGCAACAAGTTTTGCTTATAAATGTCAAGGGAGGGGAACTTGCTGATGGCTACGTTCATCAATTCTTCGGTCACAGCCCCTGGACCAGTCATAACCAAGTCCTGGCTATACCAATAAAACATTTCACTCTCCGAATGCACTGCAAACGTATCAATTTGTCGCAGTGCTTCCATACCCTGCATGGTTGGGACTACTGCTATACCAAATAGCTACATAAGGTCTCTGCCCAAGAGGTTTACTGGCCATTTTGCAGAAACAACAATTTTGCTTTTCTGGGTCAGTCCTGAAACAGGATCAGTTATTGCGATGCCACGGGAGAGAGGCTCCCGGTACAGCTGTCCATTAGCTGCTTTTACTAGTATATAATCAGGTGACTCTGAATTTTCTGGCAGTTTGGAGGGATGTATCAGGGTTCATGATGCCCCTGGGTCACACAAAAATTTAATGTCCCCCCCTTCTACCAAGAGTGTAACTTCTGGTTTTGTGTCTGCTAAATAGAGCTCTAAGCTCAATAAAGCTAAATCCAATATTTCATTTTCTTCACTATCCGTAACTTCCTGCACTTCCTCTATCTCTTCTGTTGCATCCTCTACTCCTTCTATCACATTCTCTGCTATTCCCTTCCAGTGATTCCTGACTATCATATAGTCAGTCCTCACCCTCCTCGTCTTCCATGGTTGCCTTCCTGTTTTTCTTGTAATCCCTTGCCAAGTGTCCCTTTTTACCGCATTTAAAACATTCTCCCCTTTTCTTTCGCCCTTCAAAGTCCTCTGATTGCTGATCAGATTGTTTGTTTCCCTGGGCATTTTTCTTGCCCTTTTTCCCAGACTGTACAACATAAACTTCTGCTCCATCTTTTACAGAAAATACTTGGGCTTTCTTTTTCTTTTTGCTATTAAAATGCCTTTCGGCATGCCTAGCATATTCAAGTAATGACTGTAACCGGCTTGTATGATGATCTACCATGTGTTTTGTAATAAAACGGCTTATGGGTGCAATACTGCCTTTCAAAAATGCATTCTTTAACTGCTGTTCATATGGGGAATCTTGTGTCTGATCTTCAGGAACCTGCATTCCACAGTGGTTATTAAAACATTCTAATAATCTGGCATATCTGTCAACGGTTTCACCTTCTTGTTGGATGCATTGATTAATGCAAGTCCAGTCTGCCCTAGGCTTCCATTTTTCAGAGATGCGGTCTGTAAGACCTTTTACTCTGTTGTCTAGCTCTGCGCTGCTATGTGGGAGGGGTCTGTGTGCAGCGTCATGGGGATTCCAGTTGCCACTAATCATGTGCCAATCTGGTCCCACAATTTGTCTAACTACTTTTTCTACCTCTTCTGCATTTAAATTATAACAGCCTCATTCCTTGTAAATCTTCTGAGAACTTTCTAAAATTAATTTTTGGATGGGGAATTCCCTCAGTGGCTTTCCGGATATCTTCCGGAGTCCAGGGTCTATACACTAGAATAGTTGGGTCCTGACCATCTTGTCCTGCCTGAGGATTAGGTACTTCTATGAGTGGGCATATTTCTTCTTCACTCATAGATCATGAATTCTTAACCATTTGATATAACTCAATGTCTCCTTTTGAGTTACCTGCCCATGTTCGAGATCTGGTCTCGATGGGATCTCTAATAAACGGTTTTGCTTTTGTAATGTCTCTATTTTCAGTGACAGCAGGATATAGTGGGGTGGACTAACCTGTTCACTTACTTCATATTCTGGTAAGGGAGGCAGAGGGCTGATGCTATTACTAAATTATTGTCCTCCTTATCTAAAACATTGCTTTTGAATTATTGCTTTTTGTTCCCTACAGTTTACTTCCTCAATCCACCTGTGTGCCTGAGGAATTCCTAATTGGCGTTGCTTTTTTACCCGACCTTTGGAATCGGTTTTGAGCTGATTGACAAGTTTGACAAGCGAGGATTTTTCTAATTTGCCGTCAAATTCATATTTATTAACCCATTTTGAATAGTATTTAATATTATCAGCACGCTGCGACTGCATGTATTTTGCGTCTTCGGTTAACGGCGGATTTTGGGGTCATTTTGTGCAATTATTACCCATTTTATTCTACCCTTTTAATCGTTACATAACCTCTCTTATTTTTAATGCGGTACCATGGATTTTGTTATAGTCTGTTCAGAATGACTGCCTACCTATTCTGTTTTCCCTGATCTATGACAAGACAGCAATCTTTTCTGTCCCTGACTTGTAAAAATACAGTCTTGACAAAACAATAGAAATCTAGTCCCTGATCTAAAACAGAAAAAGTAGATTCATCTTACCTGAGCCTTCGTGATTGATCACCTGGTTCGTGAAAACCCATCCTTCAGTCGCAGATCAGAAAGTGGCTGGCCTCTTTTGTATGACAATTCAGTCGGAGGGCTTTTCAAATAAGAAGAACCGATGTGGTTTCTTCCACGGTTTCAAGTCACCTGGCCCATCTGATCTGAGGCGAAGTGAGGGTTTCGGTCCGAAGGACCAATCTGTCAAACGAAAACACTTCAAAGACCAATTCACGCAAGGTTCAGATATGGCATTTAATTACTTGCTGCAAGGAGACAAAACATGCAAATACAGGATTTTGCCTAACTACTAACAGGAAGTACGATATTCTTATACTGTTCTACAAAACATTGCTTTCTATAGTTGACGTAATTAAACACAACTTTCTGTATTGTTCTACAGCAGATGTTACTCAGATTTACTGCTGACATGACTGGATTTATGAAAAACATTTGAGAAAAACAACCTGACCTTGGGGGCTTTAGCCCGCTACTAGCTTCTATTGTGTAGTTCTAATACATGTGTTACATTTCAAGGTACTTTTCTAGCTTAGACACAAGTTAATGCTGATTGCAGTTCATATTTTCAAGCAGTCTTTGTTCTTATTATCAATAGCTTCTGCAGCTGTGTATTTTCACACAGCATAAGCGGAACTCCTTGTCTAAATCTCATAACATTAATACAAGTGATACATCTATTTATTATTTTCCTGACACAAGCAGCAATTATCTGCTTCCCTGTAAATTTCCAGAGCATAAGCAAAGATTATAACTGCGCATATTTCATGACAATACAAGATTGGAAAGCTTCTGCAGTTTGTACAGGTTTATGCAGTGTGAAATAGAATAAATGTGTTAACCCTTTTCAAACCTTAAATGCACTAAGCATATTACTAGTACATACACTAATACATATTTTTCTAACAATACCCAGGTGTCCCATACAGTATAGTCACACTCCTTGCTACTGTAATGACAGCACATATAAGCACGTTATGTACAGGAAATTAAATACACTTATTAAAGATGACATTACTCTGCTATTTAATCAGACTGGAATGTGATCACTGGATACAAGGGCTGAGCTATGCTTAGGTTTCAGCATTGCTTAAATGTAAATGCTAAGCAGATTTGTGCAATTGTAAGTGAAGCCTACACTGTGTAAGTGCCTATTCATTTAATCGTATGTTATAACCGCTTAACGTCAAGCAGACCTGCACAAACATGCTTAAAGCTGCTCAAAACTGCCTTAATCACTCGGTATCCAACAGTCCTTTTTCTGTCTAGCAACAAAATAAACAGCAGCACCTGACCTGTATAACCACCCTCCACCAAGGTAGAGTAACCCCCTTTGGTGGACAGCAGCAATACACAAACCACATAATAGGTTGCTATATTGGCTGTACAGGGACACATATGTTGCAGACAACAACTTGGAAGCAAGTCCACCTCTAGCTAAGCAAACATGTAAGTTCACAGGTGACTTCTTGTAAGGCTGACTATGACTACAAATCAGACATATCCACACCACCAAGGACAATTGCAACCATGTTTCCACATATTTTGTCAGTCTCAGAGGAAACAACACAATTCACCCTGTACTGGGGGTAAAGAACACCTCATACACACATGCCATGGGTATAGGCAACCTGCATCAGACAAGTTAGGTGGGAACATTGCCACCCTGTCCACCCCCATTGTACAGGGCAATATGCACATCAACCATACTACTCCCCTCAGCAATGGTGAACATGTACATATTGCCTACTGATGGCAACAACAGCATATCTCCATGGGGCATAATAATATCACTGTCTGCCTCCTACATGAACTCAGGCATGTGCTCACACCTCTGTTACACACCACAGTCAAACACTGACCTGCCACCATCCACTCACCAGCCACATGGAAGATGGCCACTGTCAACCCACTACACAGAAATGAAAGGAGAATAGAGGATTATGCAATCAAGTGTCCAACATTGGGGGGGAATAAGATAGCTCCGGGCCAGGAGTGTAATGGAAGCTGCTATAGCCATGATAGCTTGGAGGGTTATGGTGTAGTGTGGATTATTTTCAAGTAATATTCACTGTTGATGTGCAATTTGACAACCTTATGAAGTCTTGTGACCTTTTTCCTGTTTATGACTTCCAGGTAACATGCAGAGAGCTCGCCTGCCAGCATCCTCTATTGGGGAGACTGACATCATAACCCAAAATGTGATAGAACATTATGCCCTGTTATTTGGAGAGAGAGCAGAAGACGTGCAGGAGAGGACCACCCTGTGGAACAGTCTGGTCCACAGGATAAATGATCCTGGCCTGCACAGAAGAACTTTTGAGCATCAGGCCACAGAATTCATCCACCATGCCTGTCAATGGGCTGCTGCTGTAGCAATGGACTGGTTAGACACAGGTGGGGGCCCAGCCATCCAGCCCCCACTGACACACACTGAGGAGCTCCTCGCCAACCTTGGAGCACCCGCCCAATGCACAAGCCATGAAGCTGAGGAAAGCATTGTGGAGGTGGGTTGCACACACACACGCACACACACACACACACACACACACACACACACACACACACACACACACACACACACACACACACACACACACACACACACACACACACACACACACACACACACACACACACACACACACACACACACACCACTGGATGAGGAGCATGCAGGTAAGGGCCCAGTGGGGACTAGTACACTAATGTATCAGACATATATGCATCTGTATTGTTTCTACATCCATGTGTCAGGTTCGATTGCAGTTGTGGATGGGGTTTTCTAATGCACAGAGGTGCACATCTATGGTGAGGATAGAACATTGTGTATTATTTTGTGTATTATTGGGGTTAGTACTGTAAATGTGCAGACATGCTGCATCCATCCTGTACCAAGGCCTCAAGTGAGTCTGCTGACAATAACTCCCTCTCACAACTACCTTAGACCCTGTGGTCTGCATATGGGACAGCAGCCTGAAGCTGGTGAGTATGACATTGTTCTGTTGTTGCCTGGCAATACACCAGGTATGTGAAGGGCATGCAATTTACCATGCACACAACCATCAGTAACAGCTATATTGCTTTATGTAATAGCTATATTGCTTTTTGTGCATGTTCACTTGTGTTGGGGTTAACTGCATTGCATCACATTGGTTACCACTGGGGTCTATCTGATGTGAATTCAACATTCCTGTAGCATACCTCACAACTTGTCAGTGTCAGGATGTCTGAACAGAGACCAGCAAAATGGGTGGATAAATGGCCTAAGGTAGGGACATGTGTGACACATTATTGGTATACAGTGGATATAAATTGTGTACACACCCCTGTTAAGATGCAAGGTGTTCCAGTTACATCCTAATTAGGACCACAATATGTCAGTCCACACCTCTTCCAGCCTTTAATGTGACCCATAACATGAACAGTTCACTTGTAAAACCAAGCATCTGGACTCAAGTATTGCACCTATAAGGCTGGCCTCCTGTGAGGGTGAGACATTGTATCAGCATGATGTTTCAATCTGGTATGATACTCATGCTGCCATATATGTCAGTATACTAGATGTGTCCTATTTGGCTATAATATTACATACATGGGCATTGTTAAGGCACATAGATGACTTCCGACCACGTATAGGTTGCAAACATATAGATATTCCAGACACATCTGTACAGAGGACTATACAATTGTTTAACCTGCTGCATGTGAGGCAGATGCTGTTACCACACTATATAAAGTAATGGCAGCGGGAGGTGATCACCAGTCATGTATGGTACACACATCAAAATGGAATAAGCCACACAAGATATGATCCTCACACACACAAACAGTTGCCAGCATTGGGATGAGAACTTCTGCCTATCTAGGTATTTCTACTATAGTGCTATGCAGTTATCAGACACGCCACAGAGTTTATACATTTCCACTGTCTCCAAAGGTACTTCTAAGGTGGATGACATCAACAGGACTACTAAATTGGAGTGAGTGGAAGTGTAAAGGCTAATACACAGGTCAAAAATGGTGTAACCCACACACTACATGATTTTCACACAAACACACACACACACACACACACACACACACACACACACACACACACCCATGCAAACACATATCCAAACAGTTACCAGTAGGGTGATTAGACTTCTTGCCCATCTAGTTATTGTTATTATAGTGCTACACAGTTATCAGACATGCCACAGAGCTTATACAGTTCCACTAGTCCAAAGGGACTTCTAAGGTGGATGACATCAACAGGACTATTAGATTGGGGTGAGTGGAAGTGTGAAGGGCAGTACACAAGTCAAAAACTATATAAACTAGACAGTACATGATTCACTCACACACACACACACACACACACACACACACACACACACACACACACACACACACACACACATACACACACTCACTTGCTAGTATTGGGATTAGAACTCCTGCCTATCTAGTTATGTCTACTATAGTGTTACACAGTTACCACATTCACTACAGAGCTTCCTAAACTTTCACATTTCCAAAGCTGCTGATAACTGCACAGCTGAGGTAATGTATTACAGGTGACAGAAAGTCTGCCTTCTATTCCACCCTTACATCATGCTAGTTCTTTCTATCTTGCACTTCAACTAACATTATGGCTTGGCAGTTCACCAGGTTATTGTATCAAGAAGTGTGGCACACCTGGGAGCCATCAGCAGTACTCGTTCATCACAGAAGTAGCCCCAGTACTTACTAGTTATGTCCACTCCTCCTGGCATGATTGAAGACATTCATCAACTTGGTGTACTTGTCCATTCTGATGCACTGTTGCAGCTGCCTTATGTACACAGGCAACCCTCCCCTCTAAACTCCAAATACTCAGACCTGTGCGAGTTAGCCGTATACCACCCAATGTGGACATATGCACTCTCCAGCAAAGACTGGATTAGCAGGTCAAAAGGATAAGATCAACACCTGCACCACACCATGTGGAACACATAGTTCACCATGACACCCACTTTGACAGCCATGACATACAGTGCAAAGCCACACACTCACCTTCACAGAGGCACTCGATGGACATTTACCCAAACAGTATAGACCAGCAAGACAGACACCCACTCAGACACCATGACATGTCACATGCCAAGGGACACATATTTAACCTACACAATGTGCCCCTCAACCTAAGCTTCTAAAGCTAACCACCTTGCACAATACAGTGAACATGGGTAACTCAATACTGAGGCACACACATATCTCACCGACTAAGTTGAATATGGAGCAGGTAACAGCCAAATATCTATCACATGCCAACATCCAACACATGACACAGCCAGTCGTGGCAGTCCACAACAACTACGAGTATCACTCTGTATCCATGTGGTTGTGAATGAATTGAGACACACCTCTATGGACTACATGACAAGAGACATGTCTGAACCCTCTGATTATGTGGCCCAGGCAGTTGTGACAGTAGCCCAGAGCAGTGTACCCCAATCACCCAGACTGATGCTGTGGTACTATCAACAGATGATTGACTGCAACACTGCCTTACGTGTTTTGTGTCATTCTCAGGGGATCCAGTACCTCTCTGCTTGGGATGACATGATTGACAGAACCCAATGACTTGCCACAGATGTCCTACATCTGTCAGCGCTGGGTTTTCAGGTACTGGCTAAGTGTCTTGCCACCTCTATGATACCTTATTAGGCAGAGTTCCTAATGTAATTACCACCATAACAGCTAGACATGTATGCAATTTGAGGGTCATACTGCTCAACAGTAGACATCTAACTGTCAGGATGCAGTCACTCAAAGCACTCAGTGGAATGGAGGAAACATGTCTGCTGTAATGGAGAAGTGGTTCACAGCAGCAGACAGCATCCCTGCAGTATCAGGCTATGATACGTTCCACAGCTCTCAGCCCCCAAACATGGACCATACCACACCTCCACAGGTGGTGTTGTCTCCATATTCATTATGGCTATGAACACCTCCAGACTAGTATCTCAGCATAATGCATTGGAGATACTTCCAGTACAACTGCCTTGGGGTAATAGTGCAATCCAGACCATAGCCTGCAATGGGTCCACATCTATGTCCCTAGACTGTCAATGCACACTCCTCAACACCCTGCAATCTCTGATGGCCCACCCCAACACTGAAATAGTATGAGACTTCACCTACCCCTCCATCACCTGGGGAAAGTATGCAAGCACCAATACAGTGGCCCAACATTTCTGCAATTCATCATTTTCAGTGCCCTGGACCATCTCATACTGACCTCTGGTATAGGATGCAACAACCTTGACCTGTATTGACTACTTAAATATGGGACTGTTGCTCACCCACAGTTGTCAATCCATGCATGGTGGGATCCACACAGGCTGTAATCAACATGGAACTCAACATATCAGATACACCCCACATGCAGGTAAACACCTTGCAAAACCCCTCCTTAGCTGAATTTGCAGGCATGAAAACAAGGGTGGATGACTTCACTGCACCCATGGCAATGGGAAATAGTTGCATGACTGTGGAATCATACACATATGCACTGTACAAACAGGTACATGAATGCATGGTACTGGCCAGAGCCAACAGAATCCAGACATTGTCCTCCAAATACTTGGAGAAAATTTGATGGTTCCGTGACATTAATAAAGTGTGCAACAGAAGGAGGACACTGTTGCAGAGAAAGGTGGTCTCCCATGACTGCTGAACTCCCTTATTAGCCTCAAACACAACTTTGGATCCCTCATGGAATCCCCAACAAGCATCTATGATGGCAAATATGCAGCAGACACTGATGACAATCACAACAGCCTTTGATAGTTACATCAACAACCTCCACAGCATTAAACACAAGTGCTGTGAGTTACTGTATAATGCTAATACCTATCCTGAGAGAACAGATATTGTGCACAGTCTTGGCAATGCATTCAGTGCCAGTTTTACCCCTCTCTCCCCCCACAAGTAAAGTTCTGAGTGAATGTGTTCTCACATGCTGTATCCTGTTTCTGTTTTAGGCATCTGTGTGTCACCAGGATGTGGCACTGCAGCACGACCAAGGGATATGGCAGTGTGGTAACACATCCACCATGTCTTAGGCAGGGTACAGCTGTATCTGCATGTTATTCTCTGGTCTGTAACACAGTGATTGCATATGCCTCACAGATTATACGGCTGAGGGTTGTACATAGGTATATGTTGATTTACAACAGCTGTTGTAGAGTGGAGAATGATACTTGTTATGGTTTTGACACACCTCCGATTGCTAATAACCACAGCCACAGTGGATATTCATCAACCAAACACACTGCGATTACAATTCACACACACACACACACACACACACACACACACACACACACACACACACACACACACACACACACACACACACACACACACACACACACACACACACACACACACACACACGCGCACACACACACACACACAAGCACACTTGCCAGTACTGAGATCCATAGGTTTATTGCTTCTTAGGTGTGTAGTAGGTGAATAGACCTGAAGGCTCTACAAGGCTACCCAAGGGAATACCCTGACATCAGGCCACATGACAATAGTCCCCACTGTGGCTCAGGTGTATACTCACAGGAGTGGTCCCCAGGGGTGGGTATTGTATTCCCCATCCACTCATCCAGATTTCTATTGTAGGTGGCCGGTGATGTACACTGCTTTACATGTATGTGATTTATATTCCATAACATAGACAGTGTCCAGGTTGTGCACATGCCCCACATGCATGTTCCTTGTTCCTTGAAGTATGGAAGTGGGCTTGAGGTTTCTGAGGCATGTTGTGTGGACAGAGTGGTATCTTCAGAAGTAGCATTCCTTACCTAGTCGGATGAAACATGGCTGTGTAACTGAGGTAGTTATTGCACCTACACAGACAGTATGATACGGGGATTCATTGGAGTTACTGGAGTCTGTCCATACAGGGCATGTGCATAAGGCATGGTATTCCCTTTGTGGGGTATGTTTGCAGACTCTACAGTTGTTGCAGGTGTCCAGTGGTGAACATGGCAAAAGGGCTACTGTACACATTGATTGGGCTACTGAGGGGATGGAACAGGGTGCCATGTCCTTTTACTTGCTGGATAGCACACAATCAGTCGGGAGATGTAACACATCAAAGTACTTTCTGATGTCAGTGGCACTGTTGTGGTCAACAGGCAGCTGACTGTCAACCTGTGTTCCCCATTCTGTTATAATAATGTCACTGTTCAGTGGACTACCACCACTGTATTACTTCATATGAGTCATGGTGTTCCCAAAGGTAATGGTAGCACATCAGTTGGCACTGAGGTAATGTCCAGGGTTCTGACAACAGTCGTGGTGTCAAGTGGCCTTTGGGCATGATGTCAACATTACATGGGTTGGGAATGCTACTAATCCATACTGTCACATAGTCATTGCACATGGCACTACACAGTTAGGGCTGTGGATTGCCTACACCAACCTCTATGATGTTTGACAACTGTTGGCCTTGTAATGTGGACATTGGGACATATACTAGGTCCTCAATATAATAATTTAGCAAACCCACCCCCAAATGGATCTTGTTATTACACAATCACACCAAGACAGGATATTGATCACACACGCACTTGCCAGTACTGAGTTATGAACCCCTACCTATCTATGTATTGCTACCACAGCATTACCCATTTATCACATGCATGACAGAGCTTATAGGACAGATGCTTTCCCAAGGTACTTCTAAGGTGAGGAACATCACCAGCCCTTGTAAATACTGGCATTGGTTGATGTAGTGGCTGAGAGATTTCATAAACTATTTGACCCTACACACACATTTACATTTGCCAGGAGTGAGGTTCAAACCTCTATCTAACTCTGTTTTCAGACCTTTATGTTATGTATTTACCACATGTACCACTGACCTTACATGGTTTAGGGTTGCCAACAGGAACTTTTAAGGGGAATGATATCTGTAGGAATACTAAAGTTGCGCGAAGTATACTGGGTGTAAATGGGGCCAAAATCTTTAAGGTATGAACACATATATATCTATATCTATATATATATATATATATATATATATATATATATATATATATATACACCCACACAAACACTTGCTAGGAATGAGATTCAAACCCCTACTTATGTAGTTATTGCTATTACATTACTACATATTTATCACACGAGCCACACAGCTTATATGTAGAACATTGTCCAAACATACCTCTAAGGTGAGTGACATCAGCAGCCATTGTAAAGTATTACACTTTGAAATGTATTGGCTGAGTATGGACACATAACACCTCAACCTACAGATATGCACACACACACTCACACAAACAGACACACATTGATAATTGGCGGTACTGAGATGAGAACTCACAACTGCATAATGTTTTGCAGTGATAAAGAAGGGGTAAGGGAAGTGTAGTGAATGTGAATGGCCACAAAATAAGGTCTGTACAAAGACACAAGCTCTTTCACTCAAACACACACATTTGACAGTTGCCAAGACTGAGATTAGAACTCCTTCCTAACTTGTTTACTACACTATAGTATTAGGCAGTTATCGCAAGTGGAAGCTTCACAAAGGTATCTTTGAAGATGAGTGACATCAGCAGCAGTGCGAAAGGAGGGGTAAGGGAAGTGTAGTGAGTGTGAGTGGCCACAAAATCATATATCTACAAAGACACACACACTCTCTCACACAGACACACAAATTTTCACAGCTGCCAGGACTGGGACTAGAACTTCTACCTAATTAGTTTGTTACACTATAGTATTACACAGTTATCGCAAGCACCACAGAGCTTGCATGGTGGAGAGCTGTCCAAAGGTATCTTTGAAGGTGAGTGTCATCAGCAGCAGTGCTAAAGGAGGAGTAAGGGAAGTGTAGTGAATGTGAATGGCCTCAAAATCATGTCTTTACAAAGACACACACACTCGCTCAAACAAATACACACATTTTCACAGTTGCCAAGACAGGGATTAGAACTCGTACCTAACTAGTTTGCTACACTATCGGAAGCACCATGAAGCTTATAGAACTGCAAGATACCCAAAGGGTTATTTCAGGGTGACTGACATCAGAAGGAGTGCTAAAGTAGGGCAATGAGAAGTGTAATGAGTGTGAATGGCCTCAAACACATTCATCTAGAAACAGACACACACTCATGCAACTTTACATTTGACCAGTCTAAGAATACAACTGCTAGATGGGTACTTATTTGTACTATAGTGTTACACATTTATCACAAGCACCACTGAGGCTATAGGACTGAGGGCTAACCAATGGTATTTCTGCAGTGAATGACATCAGCACATCATGTGTTATAGGCCAATGGGATGTGTACTGGGTTGGAAAGGCCTCATAATCGGATTTTCTCTGTCACTGTCTGCCTCTATCTTCCACACGTCTCTGTGTGTGTATGTTTGACATATTATATTATGCTGGCCTTAGATATGTGTCAGTATTCCTATCCAGAGTGTGTGTGTGTGTGTGTGTGTGTGTGTGTGTGTGTGTGTGTGTGTGTGTGTGTGTGTGTGTGTGTGTGTGTGTGTGTGAAGTATCAATGGTGTACAATTTGGTGTGTGTGCACAGACATCTGTGAATAACAGGTATCTGTAGTCCACTGTGTTGTCAGACATGGGTTTCATTTCTCTAAATGTGGGAGCATGCCCAAAAAGACCTATACTGAGTGTGTGCATCCATTTCAGGGAGAGTTGGACTCCATTTCAGGGTTTTGTGTGCTACAGCTACAACTAGCAACCTGTTTCTGCAGGATATGTGTAGATTGGTTGCCAATGTGGAGACACAATGGATGTAACATAGGTTCATAGGTTCATAGGTTGGTACTAGGCTATCGGCCCTAGGGTCTATACAAGCCTAGCCATAACAATTTCCTGGATATTTCTTCCCACAATATTTACTTCCCTGGACCCCTGTCTAGCAGGGCGACTGACATGATCCCCCAGGTGAATTTCCTATCTCCCATCCAGTCATCAATGTTCCTTTTGAAGAGGGCCAAGGAGGCGCTCTACTTGACATGTATGGGCAGTCTGTTCCAGAGTATGGGGAGTCTCTGGGTCAGGAACCTAGCCCTCCAACATGTTTTGTTCATTGTGATGACAAGGTTTAGATACCTGGAGCATGTGGCTCTGAGGGATTGGGATTTCTTTCAGTGGAGCATGTCCAACAGCTCAGGGTTTGACATGGCCTTTTATGTTAAGCAGAGATCACCTCTGAGTAGACAATATGCCACAGAGTATAGCTGGAGTTTTTTTTAGATGGCCAGCATATGGCATCTGTTTAGGCCTGAGATTCTTTTAGTGAGGTATTTCTGCGGCCTTTTGAGCTGTTGCAGATGTCTTGTGAGATACATATCAAATGGGGTGTTATACTCTATAATGGGTCTAATGAGGGATGAGTACAGTGGGACAATGACCTCCATTTTTCTGGATGAAAAGCCCTTAGTGATGAGGTATGCCACATAGAAGGATTTCCTGACTGTTGTGGTGATATGGTTACCAAAGGTGAGACCACTGTCCATCTGTGTCCCTAAGTCTCTCATCAAACTTTTGATGTATAGTGTACTGCCACCTATGTGGTAATTCATGGATACATGTTTTTTTTCCAAAGGGGATAACTATACTCTTCTTGGCATTAAGCTTGAGCCCATGGCTCTGGCACCAGGCATCTGTTTCTGTAAGGCCCTTTTGTAGAATATCCACATCATTTGGGGATTCAGTAATGGCTTCCAGTTTGCAGTCATCTGCAAACTTTGTTAGCCAGAGTCCCTTATTGTTGGCCTGTACTTCAAAGAAGTAGATGACAAACAAGAGTGATCCCCGGACTGATCCCTGAGGTACTCCACTTGTCACTTGTCTGGAGCTGGATTTGGAGTCGGCTACTTTTACAGTGTGAGTTCTGTCAGTAAGCCAGTTGGCAACCCATCGAGTGATGTAGGGATTTATGCCCAGCTTAGTAAGCTTATCTGATTCCAGAGTGGGGGATAGTGTTGAAGGCCTTGGCAAGGTCCAGATAGGCTGTGTGGGCCACCTTACTCTTGTCCACAGCTCTGGAGACTGATTCGAAGAAGTCAATCAGGTTCAGGAGACAAGATCAGCCCTTCACGAACCCAAACTGGGTGGGGTCCAGTGGTTGAAGGTTGCCAGTGTCTTTTGTTTATAAGTTCCATGATAATACATTCCATGCCCTTGCAGATCAGGCTTGTCACACTGATAGGATGGTAGTTCCCGGGGTCCAATGTGGATCCCCCTTGTGGTGTGGTATAATTATAGCTGTGCACCACTCAGTGGGCACGAAGCCTGAGGTGAGGCTATGATTAAACGTAACAGTTAGGTGAGGTGCAAGTTCATTTTGTAGTTCATGTTGTACACAACCCGGGATGTAATCTGGTCCCATGGATGCTGTATTCTTAGCTTTGGAGAGTGTGGTTTCTACCTGTGTGGCCATGATTACCGGTATTTGGCAATCTTTTGGTATTGAGATGGGCCTTTTAGGGGGTGAGAGGGGGTGAATTTGGCATTAAATCAATCTGCCAGGATATTGGCAATATCCTTGTGATCAGTATATTTAATGCCATTCTGTTGTAGCTCAGAGAAGATCTGAGCATTGCCATTTAGATTCTTGACATAACTATAGAATGCCTTGTGGCTGTCTTTGGAATCTTTGGCAATTTTGTTTTTGTAAATAGATTTTGAGGAATTTATGCGGGATCTCAGCTTCTTACTGAGGCTGGTGAGGGAGGTTTTTGCATCCTGGGATTTTCCTCTCTTCTGCAACAGTTTCTTCCTTCTGTTGTATAGTTTGTTTATAGCAGGGGACCACTAGATTGGCTTCCTTTTTTTTGAGGAGAGCATCTTGGTTCTATTTGGGATGGCACGATTCATGCACAAGTGGATGTGTTCGTACAGTGCCTTAGTGTAGGATTCAGCAGTTGAACTTTCAGATCCCGTCTGCATGGGTGTCATGAAGTTTGTCACTTCTGACTTCAGTAGCATGAAGTTGGCTTTGGAGAAGTTTTTTACGGAGGTTTCCTTACTGGGGGTTGGGGTGGGATGTGATTTGCTTATGGTCAGACCTGACTAATGAAGGGGTGACCACTGGTGTGGAGCATCTATCTCCCATGTTGGTAATGACCAGGTCTATGATATTGGAGCCCCTGGTGTGACAATGGATTAGTTGATCCAGGGCACTGGAATTTATGAATTCCAAGAAATTTTTGGAAAAGGTGTTAGTACCCGAGTAGTTTTCCCAGTTAATGGCAGGGCAGTTGAAATCACCTAGTATTAAGGTGTTTGGTTGTATCTTAATATTTTCCACTATGTTTAGAAAGGTGTAGTGAGAATCCTGGGGCATGGTGGGGGGTCTGTAGCAAGCTACAACTTGGATTGCAGTCTTACCTAGTGTTAGTTGCACCTGGAGAATTTCAGATGCATTGTGTTGGGCAACTAGCCTGGAGGTGTGAATGTCCTTGGTGAATATGGACACTCCTCCACCTTTAGTGTTTCAGTCTTGGTTTTGGGGGCGAAAAGTGTGATAAGAGTTGTAGCCTGGTATAGCAGGGGTGCACTCTAGAGTCTTGAACCAGGTCTCAGTCACTGCACAGATATCGATGTTCTCCATATCTAGGAGTGCCTCAAGAGAGTGCATTTTGAGGTTTAGACTTCTAGCATTGAGTAGCATTACCTTCAGATTTTGCATGCTTGTATCTGTTATGGTGGTGGTTTTGCCCTTTGAACCTTGCTAAAAAAAGCACTCTAGGGGTGGCAAGTGCTTTAGCCTGTAACCTGAATCCCAGGGGTGACAGGTGCAGACCATCTCTGGCAAAGCATCGTGGTTTGTCGAGCATGTCTTCCCAGGCAGACAGATACTGGATCCCTTTATATGACAACAGAAGCTTAGGCAATTGTTGAAGTCAGTCATTTTGTCCTTATACTGTGGGATCATTCTGGGTGAAGGCAGGATGCTACTCAGAGTTAGGGTTATACCTGCCTGGGCCGCATGATCCAAGAACTCTTCCATGCCTCTTTTTATGTAGTCCAGGGAGGTACGTCTCAAGTCATTCACTCCAACATGGACAATGACAAAGTCGTATTTGTACTTGTTATGGAGTGACTTGAGTGCATGCTTTATGCTGCAGATCCTGGCACCCAACAAGCAGCTGACTGTAATTTTCTCCTTGTTCAGCCTGGTGATTGGGACATCAGTGTGCCTGAATATAGTGTTACTTATGACTATAGTGTTGGGTGCATTGTCTTGCCTTAGGGGCTGTTGTTGGGTGGCACACTGGTATGTGAGCTATGTGTCACTTTGGTTGTGACTGGTGTTTGTTTGCATTTCAGCTTCGGAGGTCCTTGTTGCTTTGGCAGGTTAATGTTAAGAGCCTCCGCATATGTGGGTTTAGTGTTGCTATGTGTGGGTGTTGATGGTGTGGATTTTGAAGGGCTATGAGTTGCTTGAGGTATAGTGCAGGTGTTAACCTTCTCCTCTTGACTCTCTAGCACAATCATGGGTGGAGAGAGCTTTGCTTCCAGTTTGGCTATGTAAGTGCATCTCTCACAGGTTGTAGTGTTGGGTGGTAGGAGGAGAGGGTTGTCTGTGTACATGAGGCAATTGCTGCATTGCCCCAGTATGCCAGATTCACCAGGTGGACAGGAGAAATTACTGTTAGCTTACTTGGATATGCCTGGTTTGGTGCTTTTTTTTTTAAAGTACAGGAACTGTTTTCCCTTACCTTAGCAAGGTACTTTGCAATTATAGGCTGTTTATTGCCTATGATTAATTTCTCCTTATTAATAATTAATAAAGATACACCCAGGTTATCAAGAGACAGGAGTCATATATCTGGTCAGTTTACCTTCACATTGTGGTTTACAAGCAGTTTTCTGGCTATTCATTTGTGGGTTTTCAGTCGGGGGTAGTATGGGTGGACATTAGAGCTTCAGACTTCACACACTCCATGCCATCCATGCTTCTACACCCCCTCTGTTATTCTCTCCTCTTCCTAACATTATGAAACAATATCTCAGAGGTATCCCTATAGTTGGGCCTTTATCCCAATAGTATTTATGGCTTGGTCTACAGTTCCTGCAGTAGGACATGGGGAGGCATGCTACTGGCATTTGTCAGCATGGCTTTGCATTTGTTTTCTCTTTACTGTGTTAGGTTATTAGTTAGGACCCCTTGACATTCCATACATTGGCACTATGGGTGAGGCATGGGCCTTTGCCAGAGGACTGTAGGCCATTTGAGAGTGCTGCAGGCCATTGTAGCTGGCCAGTGCATTATGTCACTCATACATTCCCAGGCTGCAAGCCAATGGCTTACCCTAGGGTGACAGTGGTAAGTGGTTGAGGTGTTCCTGTAAATCCTTCCTGTTCATACTGATCCACTAGTCTGGATGTGGTCAGGTTGCTGCTTACAGCTAGGGACACACCTGCATTGGATAACTATTCAGCATGCAGCATCATGTATGTATTCCCATACAGAGATGGGTTCTTGCTGTACTCATTCCCTACAGCAAGGATATGACCTGTGATAAACCTGTGGCTGATGGTGGGGTGAGCAGAGTGCATGTGTGATATGGAAGATACTGGCACCTAACTCACAGATATACCTGGGACATTCCCCTTATGCTGCCTTGTGTGTGGACATGGGCAGCCTGTCATTACTTTATAACTGTGCCTTTTGTGGTCTTCCAGTGATTTGCCAGACTACCAGTATTCCATACTAGAGGGACAACTAATGTGATGCTAACCTCTATGTATAATTCCAAAGTTGTATGCAGTTCACAGTTATTTTATATGCACTCTATGTAGGTTACTTCCACTTGTGTACTGTTTCTATGTATGGGCCCCCATTCAAGGTGTGCCCAGCTTTCGGACAGTGACAGATATTGACATCTGGACAGTGAGTATGTGCAACTGCTGACATGGGTGTAGCTGAGAAGCAGTGTAGTTGGTAGTGCAGTTGTTGGAACATGGTCCTGTCAACCACTGTACTGTACCTAGGCCACTGAGACACAACCAATCAGGCCCCCATGCTGACCACTTCCAGGCAATATTAAACACACATCAAATTACCACACTGACCTCTGCATATTGTACACATACAACATGGTAGATTGGGACAGCTCTGGCAATCTGTGCTATTGGGATTGTGGCGGGGGGTGAAGACTTTAAACATTTGCAATGACTGATCTGGTATTTTGGTTACTCTGTTGCTTTCCATTTCATATTGTATTGTGGCCTGTCATGCAGAAAGGAGGCATATCAGTAGAGTACACATGTTAGATTTTAATGGCATACATTTCAGTTTCAGACTTCTTAACCTTCAGAACTAAAATGCAACTGCCAGACCTGTTGTAGTTTGTCTGTGTAGGTCTGGATGGGGGCTGTTCACCATTGCCATCATCTGGGGGCCTTAGCCAGGCCTTTCTTTATGGTCATCTACACCTGTTCTGCTGAGTGAGGCTGGTGGTGGGTATGTGACCCTCATTGACATTCATGTGTGTGACCTATTGACACCCACATTTATTTGGGCCATCATATGTACTGCGGTGAGGGTTGTCACCTTGTGTAGTACTGCCTAGTATGTTGACACTGGTATTTGTTATGGATTTTCTGCTGACCCATATAGCTGTCAGCTGTCTGCTGCTATCCCATTTAGCTACCCAATTCCCTTGCATGCTTGCATCTATACCATACATACAACTATCAGAACATACTACTCCATTCAGTAATTGATAGGAAGGGTGACTTACCTTGTTGCTGGGCCAGTATTGAGGATGGTGCTGGAGGGCTGACTATGTCGGATGCACGTAGTACACTCCCAATACATTGTAAGGCACAGGTCTTGTCATGTTTGGCATCCCTTTTACTGTATGTGTGAGTCAGAGAAAGGTTTCAGTCCCTGGGTCCCTACAGTGTCAGTGTGTAAGCTATGGGTTGCCTCTTTGCCAGGCCTGGGAATACTGGGCATGACTCCTTCTGCCTACAGGGGCAGGCTCAGGAAGTCCCTCTTCTGAGTCCCTCTTTGCCTGTGCTTGCCTTGGCAATGCTGGGGGCTGTGTGGCCCTGCCCCGTGCTGTTCCTGCTGCAGCTGATTCTGCAGGATCATATTGTGTAGCTTGGCACATACTATGAACATTTGTGTACATGTTGCTGGACAGTACTGCAAGGGTCCACTGGATATGTCAAGGCAGCAGAATTGTGACTTGAGCATTCCAAACACACCCTCTATAATGATCCTATTTTTTGTGCATGTGCATCATTATGGTGTTCTTGTCATGTGTGTGTGCATTTCTGTAGGGTGTCACCAGCCACGGCTCAAGAGCATAGCCAGCATCCCCCACTAGATGGCCATATGGGATGTCTCCCCTGGCAAACCCCTGATACAGCTGTGAGCAATGCCAGATTTGGGAGTCATGATAGCTTCCAGGGCTGCCAGCACACACATTCATGATAATGCCCTGGGCATTGTACATGATCTGCCAGTTGATGGAGAGGAAGCCCTTGCAGTTTATGTAGATCCTACCCTGCTCACCAGGTGGTGCTTTGATGTGAATGTTTGTGCAGTCTATAGCATCAGCTACCTCAGGGTATTCTGCTATATGGTGGAAGAGGCACATACTTCTGGTCATTGCCTCATGGGTGTTGGGAAAATATATGTGCTCATTGGCATGTGGTGTCATGGCATCCAGGAACTAGTGGAGTACCCTGGATGCTGATGCCTGTGAGACCCCCATGATATCCCCAGTTGGTCTTTGGAAGGTATAAGTGGCTAGTATTCTTAAGCCTACACATACCTTGGTATCCACTGGGATGGGTTCCCCTCTGTTGGTTCTGTGTGTGAGGCAAGCATGGCACAGCTGGACAATTTGCTGTAGAATGTCCCTGTCCACCATATAGCACTCCACTATCTCCAGATCATGTAGGCCCTGGTAGGTTACCCTGGGTCTGTACACTCTTCTCCTCCTCCTCCTCACTGTGGGTCGGTTGTCAGCATTCTCCTCCTCACCACCCTCAACCTCTAGCACATATTGATGGAGTAAAGCAGCAGCAGCCTCTAAAATTTGTAGTTAGTTTTGCCAGTTAAATATCCCCCGTCTTTGCACACCGGTGGTGTAGAATTTGTGGAAAAAAAACAATCTGAAAGGTGTTTGCATAGTTTATAGTAGTGTGCTGGGCTGCTGGATGTGTAATTGGCTGATTCTAATACATTCCACCTGCCGACTATGCTAGTCATCCTTAATTGCCTTCTTACTGCTGTTTCCACTTCCCAGTTCCTCCCTATTTAAGCCCTAAGGTGCCCAGTGCTGAAATGTAGACAGTGCTGCCATTTCCTCTTGTTTTTATTTTTTTTTATGTTTAAAACCCGGTGTGTGGTGCGCACACCCATTTAGGCTATGTACATAGTGCTTAGGCACATCTGACACCCCATTCCTTAGCTAAGGTTAGCCTAAGGATGTACCACACGGTGCAGCGGTACAACACCGAGGTGTGGCCTGGAGGTATACATGACATCAGCAGAGGGGTGTGCCACCGTAGCTGTAAGCACATTGGAGCATTGCTAATCTGAGTTGCCCATTGCTAAGCAAAGCCACAGGATAGGGGTGTGGATGTAGCCATAGCTTTGCTTAGCAGAGAGCACACAAGATGACTGAAAGCACATGTGTAAACAGATGACAATGCTCTCGAAACCTGGTAAACAGCTGCACGTGGCGTGCACCACAGCTGAAACAAGAAGGTTATGGGAAGACAATAAGGAAATGCCGTAGTAGGGTAATTGGAGTACAACTGAGTAATTAACACCTATTAACTCACAGTGGGCCATTGATGGTAGCTAACAAGGCTGCTAGTAGCAACCTGTAGAACAAGACAGGGGAGGTGCAGGATTGCAAAGAAAAGAGAACTGTCTCAGCAGAGCAAAGCAAACCTGCAGTTGATCGGCTATAGAACACATTTCGCAACACAATCCTGGGTTGGGAAAGTACAAAACAAGAAAGCAGGCTGCTGGATGCATGCCTGACAATGGGAGGGTAATCGTTTTGAAAAGTGAAGGCAAGGGCAAGAGATGATCCATGGCAGGTAAATGTAATTCAACACCAAAGGCACCACAATAGCAGTACCTGTGATAAAACACAAAAGTAAGATACCCTGCAGCTTGGATTGTACATGCACACCCTATGACATCACCAGCTTCCAAAGCACAATAGTATAAAGTGTGAAGGCACCTCATACACACTCGTGTATTCCCAAACACTGCACCATCGGTGTAAACAGATGGGGAACCTTTACAATGCGCACATTGGGAGCTGCCATAACTGTTATTCATCAGCATGTGTTGGAGACTGAAGGTGGTGTGGAGTATGATGCTAACAACCACCTCAGGCACCGGAGGAGGAGAAGAGTGTTCAGACCAAGGGTAACCTACCAGGGGCTAGATGATCTGGAGATAGTAGAGCATTACAGGGTGGACAGGGACATCATACAGAAAATCGTTGAGCTGTGCCGGCCATGCCTCAGGGCCAGAAACAACAGAGGGGAACCCATCCCAGTGGACACGAAGGTATGTGTAACCTTGAGAATACTAGCCACAGGTACCTTTCAAAGGCCACCTGGAGATATCATGGGGATTTCACAGGTATCAGCATCCAGGGTACTCCATCAGTTCCTGGATGCCATGTTACCACATGTCAATGAGCATATATACTTCCCCCGAACTCAGGAGGAGTTGGCCAGCAATATGCACCTCTTCCACCATGTGGCAGGCTACCCGGAGGTACTGGGTGCAATAGACTGCACGCACATACATATGAAGTCACTACCCGGTGGGCATGGTAGGCACTACATAAACCACAAGGGATAACACTCCATCAACTGCCAGGTCATGTGCAATGCTCAGGGCATTATCACGGATGTGTGTGTGCTTGCAACCCTGGAAGCTACCATGACTCCCACATCTGGCATGTCTCACAGCTGTACCAGGTATTTGTCAGGGGGGACATCCCATATGGCCACCTTGTGGGGGATGCTGGGTATGCACTGGAGCCGTGGATGATGACTCCCATCAGAAATGCACACACACCCATGCAAGAACGCCATAATGAGGCACACGCACAAAACAGAATCATCATAGAGCGTGTGTTTGGGATGCTGAAATCACGGTTTCATTGCTTGGACATATCTGGTGGAGCCTTGCAGTACTCTCCAGGCATGTGTGCCCACATCTTCATAGTATGTGCCATGCTACATCATATGATCCTGCAGAAACAGCTGCAGTGGGGACATAATGGTGAAGGCCCTCACAGCCCACCACAAATGCCAAGGGCACCACAGGCACAGAGGGATTCAGACCATGAACACCCTGTGCCAGCCCCAGTAGGCAGATGGAGGCATGCCCAATATGCCCATGCCTTGGCAAAGAGGGAACGTATAGCACATACACTGACAGTGTAGGCCCCTATGGACTGACACACTTCTCCACCTGCACACACAGTAAAATGGATGCGACACACACATGACCACCTGTAAATTGTCATGTATAGGTGGTCTACTGTGTGCATCCTACATAGGCAGCCCTCAACTATTGCACAGACAACAGCTATTGGTACAAGGTAAGTCAACACCTGAACAGTAAATTAAGTTAACAGCATGTGTTGATACTGTATGTATAGGTTCCTATGTACATCGGTAGGTACATGCCTAATTGTCAGAGGCCATTCATAAGCCTAGCCAAAATGTGTCTGCTGTCACCCCATTGATTAACTAACTGTCCCTCTGTGGAACAGAGCCAATTGCAGGATCCCTGGGGTGTAACCACTGTTCCCCACCCACTCTGCAAGGATTCCCTGGTGTGTTAATGAGGGACTCCATATAATGTAATCATGGATGTAGTTCCAAAGCATGGGGAGTACCCATGACAGGTATCTGTCACCCCAGCATTTTCCAGTTATGGCTGTGGCAAGGTGTAGCACATTACAGTGTGTGGCTCACTGTGACATGAATTCTCATAGCTGGAGCACATCCATTAAGCATCACTTGGACATACCATTAATAGGTATCATCCATATGTAAACTAACTGAGTTACACATTTGTTTGCAGTATGGAGGAACAGCCATAGTACAGTCCATGTACTAAACACCATAACACTTGTACATATCCCAGATGCCCCAGTAGTAAAGCCACTGACTGTCTCGTGCATGTTCCCGGTTCCACGACCTGCAAGGGCTGTTACGTAATTCCGATGTCCCGAATAATGGATGTTGGATGCAGGTCATTAGAGCACGTTTAATCACATGTTAGTGGGTTTTTGTGCTGGTAAGTGCCGGTAAGCATTGTTTAAACATGACTACACAGATATGCGCAACCCAGGTCTAACCTTTGCTAAATATCGTGCAGATCATGGGCAAAGCTGCCCAAAAACACTGAAATGTGCGTTATTTACCCTTGTACTAATAGTGCCTGCTCTGAGCGGTAAAGCGACCACTGCCAGGAGTAGAACATGCAACCATGTACACAATCACCTACCACTAGGCTACCTGAGATGTACCAACAGCAGGTGTGTATTCTGACAGATTAAAACTCAAAAGGGCGGAGTTTGGGAAATAGTATACACCACCATGTACCCAACGAAAGGTGTGTTTTCTCTCTCTCTCTCTCATATATATATATATATATATATATATATATATATATATATATATATATATATATATATATATATATATATATAATATGGAGAGAGAAAGGGTGATAGAGAGATATATGTCAATATATATGGATATACATATATATGCAAATATATAGATAGGCTAACAACATCTACACAACCATGGAGGTACATATAAATAGGATACTACCAAATACCGAATGCTTTACATATCGACACACGTAATCACGAGGCTTAAAGACCAAAAGACCACAGTACTGGAACACTAGAACCGCAAGTACTAGTATCATCATGTTAAGGGACAATTAGTTAGTGCTTCTGGTGCTGCGGTCCAGGTAGGTACTGTGTTTAAGGGTGTTTCTGATTGCTGTAGTGTGTGTAAATGTGTGTTCTTAGTGTGGTGTGTGTGTGGGTTTGCTTCTTGTGTCTGTTTGTGCTATCTTGAAGGTAGATTATTACAGTAGGTGTGGTGTGGGGACACAGCCACCCACATGGGGTGTGCATGGGGGCATGGCCACCTGGCCATACGTAGTGTAGGATGGTTTGTTTGGATGTGATGGGTAGCAGTGTGTCTGTGTGTGCGTGTGTGTGTTCTGTGTTTGTTTTAGTTCCGGGAGTTTGACTGTCGCGAGTTTGAGTGTTCGGTATTGTGGGGTTTGGGAGTCTGGGACCAGTAATGTGGTTATTGGAAGTGTGTGCATTCCTGAATCCATGAGTATGCCGTATACAGCGGTTGAAGTCTTCAGATATGTGCATAACATGGACCATAGCAATCACACATTCCACCACGACCGAACGTTATGAACAAAGGATATGGAGAGTATATATGTCTATACACTATTACAAATATGTGCTATGGACATGAGCCAAAGATAGGATTACCATCTGTCCCACCTTGCGAGGGGCAGTCCCTCTATGTGCGGTAGTGTCCTGACCAAAATGAGTACAAATACTAATGTCCCACAATCTCGAGAAGTTTTGCATGTTCCGTATTTAATGTAATTGTTGCATAAAATAGTCATCTGTATCTAAAATACCTACATGTAACAAGAAACAGGATAAGCAAGTAAACCGCTGCAAGAATATAAACTTTTATATAGGCATATATGTAAAGTTCTATACTTTGTACTGACCGTGGGTATGTGTTGGCCTCTAAAATCCGATGTGTGTCCTGCAAATGTCCCACTATGGCCATTTGAAAAGGTGGCAACCCAAGTCAAAGAGGTTCAGCCACCAACACAACTCCAATGAGTGCAAATATCTGTGACAGAAATACACGAGACAGCTTTCATGTAGCAACATTTCATTACATACTGATGTATTTCCGAAGGGATTGAAGTACCAACATCACCTGCATGCTATACAGGAACCAATTAACAATGGCTTAATGAATAAGCCTACAATAACCATATTATTAGTCTACTAAATGATAGGTCTTCAATTAGGGAAGGAGCCCTCACACACATATGGAATATGTATAAATGCAGTTCCTACACACCTTCATCTGCTATGTACACCCACCTACATCTCCCCCACACCCGAAACAATTGCAATACAGACTGTAATAACATCACAAACATCCACTCACTCTATGACAAACATCCACTCACTCTATGACATCTACAGAAGCCTTAACATACCTTGTGAGAGACACACTATAATGGCCCTATGTGAAATCGTTGCTGTTGTACAATGGAACAGACGCCGATGTTACAGGATTTGGTTGCAATAATCCCGTATCAGACGGCTGATATAACAGCTACACTCACATGTAGAACTACATCCTCTAGCCATTACACACAATCCACGGGGGCCATGAAGTTAATATATCTCTGGGTGTCGCCATATAGCTGTTGCAATTCATCACAAACAACACATCCAGGCCATCTTCCTCGAAGGTAGGGCAAAGGGACAACGCCCAAGTGGAGTATTCAATTATACCTCACTGTTGCCATGTAATTGGCTAATGGAGTAGTTGCACAGCTGATGTGCATGCAATCATTTACTCCGGAACACCAACTGGTGGCAGGATACCACATGTTACTGGTATCTACGTATAAAAGGATGGCTCATCATACATTCAAACCATATGTACATACAAGAAAACCGTGAAAACAGAAAATGAATAGGACTTATATTATCGTCAACTTGGGATACTAATAAGGTATGTAGAACACTCAGTATGTTAGTGTATGTAGTACCTGTTCTGTATTAATTAAAGTGTACGCAATGCACATAGTGGGAAAAGGTATTATGTAGGGATGTATTGTTGAGCATAGTAACGCTCATAGAAATGGTGTGTACTGCTGTGGGCCACAACGTAAACACCTCATACACCACAAGGGATGCTACATAAGGACTTTAAACACAACAATTCCACTCCAGCCACTGTCAGTGGCAGGGTTTGTCCAACAAGTATGTGCCATAACAGGGGATAGTATATGTTGATATACTGTAACAGTAGGCATATGTATGGGCGTCTGAGAATAACATGTCTAAGGTGGTCCTGCTGTGCAATTATGATTTGCATTGTGGAATATTGTGGCAAAAATGTGAAATGTACAGTATTGTAGGTAGATATGTCTAACATTTTACACAGCATTACTTTTATATTATGCAAACATCAGGTATGTCTATTAGCATGTACAATACACAATAACAGGATACATATGACTTGTAGTCACCAGACAGTGTATCAGCATGATAGCTAATTGAAATGGAAGAGCTACTCAATTATCCATGCACAAAGGACATGTAATAGCTTCTTAGGTTCATAGTTATGTACTATGCTGTCTGGCCAAGGCCATTTGTAAACCCAACTACAGTGTTTTCACGTGCGGCACCTCTCTAGGCTAGTGTCCTGTGCCTGTGAACAGCAGAGCCATTTGTTTCCTGCACCTCTGTACAGCAGAGCCACTGCAGTGATCCCTGGTGTACATGTCTGTCTCCCATTCACCCATCGAGATATCTCTTGATGAGTGCTAGTGAGGGTCCCTGCCTGATGTACATAGGAATCATGTTCCAAAGCATGGTGAGTGTCCGGGTCAGGAATGTATCCCTCCAGCATGTCCTATTCATTGTTGCATTTAGGTACATATCCCAGAGCATGTGGCTCTCAGTGGCTATTGCTTATGTGGAGCATATCCATCAATATTGTTTTGGACATGGGCCTTGTATATTCAGCAGAGATCACCTTTGAGTATGCGGTATGCAAATGAGTACAGTTAGGGTTTCTGTAGTTGGGCTGCATATGTTATCCCTCGGAGGTCAATATTCCTCTTGGTGTGGTAATGTTGTGTTATTTAAAGCCGTTGCTGTTGTCTCGTAAGATACATCCCAAATGGGGTGTTGTACCCTTTAATGTGTTTCATAAGTCATGAGTAGAGAGGCACAATGGCTGCCTTTGTTCTGGCTACAAACCCATTAGAGATTAGGGTGGCCATGTAGAAGGATATCCACACCACCTTGGCAATATGGCTACCACCTATGTGATAGTCTGCAGGTGCTTGTTGTAATCCAAAGGAGATGTCTATGCACCTTGTGGCATGCAGCTTGAGGCCATGTTATTGACACCAGGTATCTGTCCCAGTGACACCCTTACGGAGGGTGTCTGTATTAGCTGGTGAATCAATCATGACCCCTAGTTTGCAGTCATCCGCAAACCTATTCAGGGTACATCCTCCTGTGCTAGCGTGCATCTCAGAGAAGCATATACCGAACATGAGGGGCCCCTATGACCGAGGACTGGGGGACGCCAATTGTAACTGATTTACAGTAGGAACTAGGGTATGCTACCCTCACTGTGTGGGTTCTGTCCGTGAGCCACTTTGCATAACATCTCGTGACGTAGGGGTTAATGTGCAGGTGGATGTGTATGTTGACAATACCAGAATGGGGAATGGTGTTGAAAGCCTTTGAGAGGTCAAGGTAGGCAGTGTGAATCTCCTTACCCTCATCTACTGCCTTGGTAACTGTCTCAAAGGACTCCACCAGGTTTAAAAGGCACAGTCCGGCTCTAACAAATCCAAACTGGGTGGGATCAAAGGTTTAGAGGCCACCAATGTCTCTGTGAATGAGATCCATGTTGATGTGCTCCATAGCCTTGCAGAACAGTCTAGTCAGGCGTATAGGGCAATAGTTCCCCTAGTCCAATGTGGCACCACCTTTGTGGAGTGTGATAACTGTTGCTGTGCATCATTCAGGGACCACAATGCCTGATGCAAGGCTATTAGTGAATATGGTGACCAAGTGGGGAGCCATTTTGTTCTGATGTTCATGGAAACCACAGCCTGGGATGTTGTACGGTCACATGGATGCTGTGTTCCTGACTTTAGAGAGTGCAGCTTTGAACTGCATAGTTGTGATCGCAGGGACTCTGCATTGTTCCTGTATAGATATGGGCCCTTTAGGGTGTGAGGGGGCTGTAAAGTTAACACTGAACCTATCAGCCAGGATGTTGCCAATATCAGTCAGTTCTGTAATGTTCGTGCCTAACTGCTGTATGTCAGAGCAGATGTGGGTATCGCCATCGAGAGTAGTGGCATACCTCTAGAACACTTTGTGGTAGTCCTTGGAATTAGTCACGGTAATGTTTACATAGCTAGATTTGGAGGATGTGGTAAGGGATCTCAGATTCCTACTGAGGCTGACCAGGGAGCTCCTCCACACATGGGATTGTACTCTACTTTGCAACAGTCTCCTCCTGCTGTTGTACATTATGTCCATGGCAGTGGACCACCAGAGTGGCATCCATTTTCTGGTGGGTACCGTCATGGCTCTGTTTGGGATAGCATAATCCATGCAGTCGTGTAAGTGCTAATTAAGTGCAGTTGTGTATGATTCAGCGGTTGTAACTGTATTGTCCATCTGCAAGGGTGTCATGATGTTTACTACTGCTGTCATAAGAAGCCTGAAGTTGGCTTTGTAGAAATATTGTACTGTGTTTTCTGTAAAGGGTGTGGTGCAAGGATGTGGATAACAAAGGTGATTAGCGAACGTTCAGATCTGACCAATGAGCAGATAACCCCAGGTGTGGAACACCAGTCACACATGTTGGTAATGACCAGGTATAGGATATTGTTGGCCCTAGTGGTGGTGTGGATAGGTTGATCCAGGCAATTGGAGGTTATGAATCCCAGAAAGTGTTGGCTTAATGTGTCGGTACATGAGTAGGTATCCCACTTAATGGTGGGGTAGGTCAGTCTCACATCAGTAGTGTCTGTTTGAACCCTACTTTCCAGTACACCAAGAAGTGAGGACCGTTAACCATGGGGTATGGTGTGGAATCTGTAGCAAGCTACAATTTGTATAGCAGTTATGGCCAGAGGTAGTTGCACTTGGATTACCTCTGATGCATTGTGCTAAGCAACCAGCCTGGAGGTGTGGATATCCTTGGGAAATATGGACACACCTCCGCCATGGGTGTTCCGGTCCTGGTTACATGACTGAAAGGTGTGGTATGAGTAATAGCCTGGTAGTGCAGGGGTGCTCTCTGGACCCTAGAAGCAGGTCCCAGTCACTGCACAGATATCAAAGTGGTCCATTACAATTAGTGCCTCAGGTGAGTGTGTTTGAGATGAAGATGACAAGCATTGAGTAGCATTACCCTCAGGTTTTGCTTGCCTGTTCCTGTTATTGTGGTGAATATGTTATTTGAACCGTGCCTAAAACAGGCACTATAGGAGCAGCAAGAGCCTTAGCTCCATAATCCCAGGACCAACAGGTGCAGGCCATCTGTGCCAAAGCATCATGTTCTGTCGACCATGTCATTCAAAGCAGACAGATACTGGATACCCTTGGAATGACACCAGAAGCATAGCCAATTGTTGAAGTAAATAATTCAGTCCTTGTACTGCATTATCAGTCTGGACGATGGCCGAATGCTTCTCAGGGCTAGGGCGATAATTGCTTGGGCTACAAGATCAGAGAGCTTTTCCATGTCTCTTTACATGTAGTCCAGGAAGGTACATCTCAGGGCATTCACACTAACATGGAGAATGACACAAGTCATATTGTACCTGTTGAGGAGTGACCTGAGTGCATAGGTTATGTTGCGGATCCTGTTACCCGACAGGCAGCTGACAGTAACTATCACCTTGTGCAGCCTGCTGAGTGGGACATCAGTGTGACCACCTAATGAGTCACCTATGACTAGTGTGTTGGGTACGTTATATCGCCCTATTGGCTGTGGTTGATGGGCACACTGAGTCTGTGGGCAATAAGTAATCGGTGTTGTGTTGGGTGATGGGGGCTGCCTGCATTTCTGCTTTGGAGTTCTCTGTTGCCTAGACAGAGTAGTATTGAGAGACTCCACAAATGTTGTAGTCTTACTATGTGTGGCCTGTGGTGGTGGAGATCTAGTGAGACTTTGTGATGAGTGTGGTGTGGTGCAAATGTTTAACATCCCCACATGATTGTCAGGTTCATTCTGGGTTGGAGAGAGCTTTACCTCCAGCATGGCTAGATATGCACATCTCCCACAGGTTGTAGTGTTGTATGTTAGGAGGGAAGTATTGACTGTGTACACGAGACAATTTCTATATTGCCTCATGAAGCCCGTATTCATCATATAGACAGGCGATAACACTGGGAACTGACACTTGGACATGCCTGAATATTTAACTATTTCCCACTAGATATGTGAGGAAAGTGTGTACAAGAGCTGTTTTACTCTAAGCAAGCAGGAAATGTAAGTACAAACAGTGTTTACCTGTAGGTAATGAGGAGGACTGAGTGCTATAGTAATTAGTAGCTTATTTATTTATTTATTTATTTATTTCGGTTTGATTACCGGGGAAGTCCACTGGGCCAAGAAGAACCCATTTTCAGTGGAGGCCCGGGGAGAAAAGCTCCAAAGGCAGTACAACCAATACAATGTTTAAGAAGAATACAAAAGATAATCCACACAGCAAGAAAACATAGTAAGACACTGCAAATTCAAATTTACAGTAGAATGTACACACAGTAAGAACATTGTAAAATGCATATTTACAATAGAATGTAGACACAGTAAGAACATTGAAAATGCAAATTTACAATAGAATGTACACACTGAAAGAATTCACACAGGACACAGTAAAAGTTAAAAATTAGTAGATTTTTTTTTTTTGCTAACTTTTCAATATTGTCATCCATACAGTGAAGTTAGAGCCTGCTAAAAATATTGCTAGAGTTCGAGTGTACAAAGGTGCAGGAGTATAGGGGCTTAGTCTAGGGGAACCTTGGGATTAAATAGGGTGAAAGCAAGAACATTTCCATTTTGAAGATAGGTGTAAGAAAAGTTGGGTTTTGAAGTAATCTGAGTTAGGTATGGTTCTAAGAGAAGGGGGGAGAGAGTTCCATTTCCTACCTAGGGAGAAGGATAGTAGTTGTTGGCCAGCGGGATGTTTAGGTCTGGGGATGGAGATTAGATTTTGGTGTTCAGATCTTAGAGATCGGTTGGGAATGTAATGGGGGAGGATGTTGGATAAAGCAGGGCATTTTTCTGGGTAGAATATTAATTTATGAGTGGTTGTTAGTTGGAGATAGTCAAGGTGGTTTGGGAGTTCTAGCCAGTTTAAAGATTGAAGGGAGAGGCAGTGGTGGGTTGAGTTTTTGGATTTGGTGGCGAATTTAGAGATTTTGTTATAGCAAGCTTCAAGTTTAGAGGAGAGGGAGGCAGACAGATTAGTTAGGAGAGGGGCTCCATAAAGTAGAGAGGGTAGGATGAAGCAGGGAGCTAAGGTTTGCCTGGAGGATTTGGAAAGAAATAGATTATTCCTGTAGAGCATGCCTAGTTTTTGGTGGATTTTTTTTTTTTATGTTTTGTTGAATGTGGAGGTCAAATTTAAGATGTTCGTCTATGGTTATGCCAAGGAGTTTGGCATAGCGGACCACTTCAATAGGAGTGTTAGATTGGCTGAGGATGTTGAAAGAGTTTTTGTCCAAGGAAGAAGTCTTGGAAGGGAGGAAAATTAGTATTTTGGATTTATTGGAGTTGAGGGAGAGATGGTCTTGGTGCATCCAGTTTTCTGTAGTGGAAAAAGTTGTTTGAGTTCTAGAGAGAAGTTCAGCAAAGTTGGGGGTGGCACAGACTAAGGTAGAGTCATCAGCATATTGGATGACTGTAGTGTCAGGGAGACAAGTGTGAAGGTTGTTTATGAAGATGTTGAACAGTATGGGACCGAGAATGGATCCCTGAGGAACGTCAGTAGGAGTAGGTAAGAAGGAGGAGGTAGAGTTATTCCATCTGACAGCCTGGGATCTGTCAGAGAGGTAGCTGGAGAACCAGGCAAGAGTATTAGTGGAAAGATTAACGTTGGAGAGGTGGCAGAGTAGGTGTGAATGGGAGATGGCATCAAAGGCTTTAGAAAGGTCTAGCAGAACAGTGGATACTAGAAGTCCGAAATCTCTGGCTTGATTAACTGTTTCTAAGAAGGAAAGTAGGGCAGTTATGGTGTTGTGGCCTGAACAGAAACCGTGTTGGGTGGGTGTAAGTAGCTGATTCTCTGTTAAGTAGGGTAAGAGTTGGCAGTGGACACATTTCTCAAGAATTTTGGATATAGGAGAGAGTAGGGCTATTGGGCGGAAGTTAGAAATGGAGTTGTTTTTACCTCCTTTATGAAGTGGTAGAATGTAGGCAGAATGCCAGAGTTTGGGAATGTAAGACTCTTGTAAGGATTTGTTAATCAGGATGCTAATTGGAAGAGCTATTCCTTCGGCTGCGTGTTTGAGGAAAGAGGGGGGAATGTTGTCGGGGACGTTGGAACAAGGTTTTAGTTTGGTTAAGAGCTTTTTTATGAAAGTTGTGGAAACTGGTTTGAGTTGAAACATAGGGTGACAGTCATTAGGAGAGTTTAGGAAGTTGGAAGGGTTGTTGTCAGGGAATGTTTTGGTTAGTTTGGCTATAGAGTCAGTAAAGAAAGTGTTGAAGAGTGAGCTTAGTTCATTGTCAGTTAAACTAGGGTCAGGGCAGAGGTTATTTTGTGACCCAGGATGGAGAAGAGAGTTAACAGATTTCCAGAATTGTTTGGGGTTGTTAAGATTAGTAGACTGAAGTTTGTTGTAGTAGTTTTTTTTCTCTCTGATGATTAGTTTTTTACTTGATTGTGGAGTTGGGTATATTGGAGCATGGCAGAAGGCTGTTTGCTTTTCTGATAAAGCTTCCAAGATTTGTCTCTGAGTTGGAGCTCATGAAGTGTTTACATGTTCTGAACAAGTGCTGAGCATGAATAAGCAATACAGATAGGGTGTTGGATAACATAAACACACTGCCCCCCCAACAGGTACACAATCACATATCCATGAACACTACAGAGCCCCTGTAACCATAACTATGATGGTACAAGGTGCACTCAGGCTGCATGGGACCTGTCCACATCCCTGGTTGTATCATACACATATGGCAAAACAGTTTGCTCTACACATACACATCATGTAAAACATAGCTTCATGTCAGTCTGTGAAAACACTGAATGGTGCACACCAACAGTTATCACAACCCACAAAGTGGAGACACCACTCATAATGGGAGGCACTGCACTACTACCCTGCTGAGTCTGGTCTGAAAGTCCATGAACCTTAATCAACGTATATGTTGTTAGCAATACAGATGTAGATGACAGTACGGATGATTTCACACTGCATATCATACCTGTGACAGGTCATAGGACATCATCACCCATACTGTGTTCCACCTACACTCAATATACTAGATGTACCTTTGTATGTCACAGGAGTGTTCTGCCAGAGGACTGTTGACAGAACCAACACTACAAAAGGTGTCTGAGTAATATGTGCATATCACACCAGTGGCAGCTACAGTAAAACAGGGTTAATTCATTGTACTCCCCCTCATTGTAGCCCGTACCACACAGACAAATGGGAGGCATCTGCCTATGTAAGTATGTGAATGGCTATGACCTAGGAGCAATAGCTGACTCAGTGTTATGGACAACATACAGAATGGGCTTTGTGGGTGAGGTGTGTGACATATGTGCACAATCTGACAGCTGCATATTGCATTGTCACCACTAGGTTAATATCCCTGTACCCATGAACTACCACCTAGGCAGTGGTCAACATAATGGACACTGTGTGTAAGGGATGGTGCTGTGCAGTTTACTTCCCTGAGCTAGCAACATCACCAAGCCTATTAAGTAGTCATAAGAGGCAACCCTAGTCATGACAGGGTGCCATCCATGAACATGGAGATCATTGTACAGCCATACTCATCACTCAAGTGACCAATATCAGATCACATATCACCTTTAAGGAGTATTGCCCATGTTTGGATGGGCCACACCAAACTTCACAATCCTTATCTCCACTATGTAGCATGATGCCTACCCTGCATAAAGACATGTCCAACACTGTGATGTTGGACATGCTACACGTACATATCATGATCTGAAATACATATGTCATGGACATCCACCTTCCTAGTACAAGGATAGCCACATGCTGGACAGATCCTTGTGCCATACACGTTACATACTCCTGCCATACTATGCAACTCTGTCCAGCAAAGCTGCACATTTCACCTCTGTCAGACATGGTGTGATTACCGCATGGTAGATGTATCATTAACCGTCTGGATCAGTTATGTGGCACTGCTTCACCTGGCACCGGAAACATGGCTGTTGGCTACAGCTAGGTAACCTTACATCCTATGCTCATACATGGCACAGGGCATACAGACTACTACATGACCTTGTCCGTACATGCTATAGTTGATAACCATCCCTGCAAATGCCATCTGGCTAGCCAGTGTCCCATGTGTATCACATGTGCAACACAGGCAATATGTGGCAGGATGTTGAACTGCTGTACAGTGCCATGTAGATTTATGTGACAAAACACATGCATGTAAAGGCTTCCGTGTGCATGTCTGCATTGTCACAGGTCACGTCCATTAAGGCAATGTATGTGTTGGTATGTGACATATACACAGCATCAAGGTCGACAGCATTAATGTGGACACATCCAGGCATGTGCTGATAGGTAAGAACACCAGTACAGGCAAATAGACATGCCCACATCAAGACAGCATCCACGTGGAGTATGAGCAATGTAATCAAGGTGGCACACGTATATGGTGATAATATCCAATCCCCATTGGGTGTCACATGTGTGTGACACAAACATGTCAGTGGTGTCAGTGTCATGAAGATTTGCAAAGACAACTGTTTATATGTAATAAATGTGATACACATGTATGTGCAGCTGTATCTCTGTGCATCTCTGAGATACTGTGACCTGTCTCCATCAATATGTCTTCCAGATATGCAGCGAGCAAGGCTCCCAGCCTATACTCACTTGGAGGATGAGGCCCTTATACCTTACCTTCAAGACAACTATGATGTCCTGTTTAGCCATATGCCACAGCATGCACAGCAGTGGGATGACCTGTGACAGGAAATTTGCAGGAGGGTTAATGATGTGGGTGGCCATAACCGCACATACCAGCAGGTGCGCAGATACTGCACAGACCTGATCAGATGTGCAAAACAGCGTGCAAATGCAATTGCCAGGGAACAAGGTGCAACAGGTGGTGGGCCACCAACCCAGCCCCTACTCACACGTACCGAGGATCTACTGGCCAACCTGGGGACACCATCAGAACACCATCCACAAACCTTAGCTGCCATCGTGGAGGTGGGTGTCTCTCAACCACTGAGCCTGGAGTTGCCTGGTAAGTCACTACTGCACATATAACTATTATATCCCATATAGTTGCATGTGTCACTGTACAATATGTAATGTAACATCATATGCAAGGCATGTATACACACATGCCGCATACTATAGTATGCTACTCTGTGTATCCACACATGTGCATACTTCATAGTATATCCTATTGTACTGGTGAATGTGTTAACATGCACCTTGCACCCTGTAGCTGTCATACAGGCGTGGATAATGATCATACTGCTGTGTCACCCCTATATAGGAACCTCTGGCATTCCGCAGAGACAGCAGGCCATTGCAGGTGAGACAGTTATAAGTATCAGGCATGTTAATGCACAGATCTATTTGCCATGTGGCCAGTTTACACATGTACACATAATGTATGGTCCGGTCACAATATACAGGTCACATCTTTAATCCATCACACTGGCTACCCATGAGAGATACTTACAAACTAAGTGAAACACTGACATGAAACCTCAGAAACTGTCACTGCTAGATGTGTGGACATCTGTGCATACAACGGTGGAGGCGTTGTTCAATGTAGGAACATGTACTACACATCAGAACTACACATGTGGGGTACACAAACAGTACTACACAGTGAGCTGGAGTATGGGCAGCCCACAGGATTCACCATTGTGGATTATGCCCCTGCTATGAGTGCACACATTGTGATGTGCCATCTGACATGTCCATGACATGTAGTGGTCCGGCTGCAACATTGTCTCACTATCCCATAAAACATACCCCACAATCCAAACATCCAACCCTTTGTCTGCATAACCCTGTGGACAGTGGAGTATATGACATCTATGGGTGTATGTTATATGGGACAACTCAGTCATGTGATATAGATGGCCATCACAACCGTTTGGCCAACACATGTTCACACATGGCCATGGAGGATGGCCAGAGACATGTAGCAACACACAGTAGATGTGATGTGTTTGCGTGTACACCCTGTTGTACATTGGCTACACATGGTCCAACTATAGCCTTTGTTGAATGGTTATACTACAGATGTGGAATACTAGACATCCTACAAGCCTGTGCACAGCTTGTGAAGGTGTAACTTCATTCGATCACATAAGATGTGTTGAACATCATGACTGTGTCACAGCATGACAGTAGTCACCTGTACAGCATCCACATACATACACAGACAACCACATCAGGCCACAGATACAGTACATTTCCCTTGGTGCTGTTGGACATCACTGTCAACTGTGCACCTCGTGTGTGTGGTACACAAATGTCCTGTGGGACATGGTGTAGTGACAAGTCTGCCATATGTGGACATGGTTGCCAGGCAGCTAAAATATGTTTGCAGATGTGCAGGGGTGTCATCCGTATGTCCTTCAGTGATCTGTGTCACACATTACACATCATGGTTTACTGTGTAAACACCTCAGTGACATGAGTCACAATCCACAGTATATATGTATTCTGTATGCACACAGTCATGGCTATGCACTGTGTGTGTAATCCATACTGTATAGCAATAGAGGCACCTCATGATTCCATGCAATGGCACTGTGTCTGTACATTATACACTGTATAGCAATATAGATGCCACATAATACCCTTCAATGGTAATGCACATCTGCTAAAAGTGCATTTTATCTGCAGGGCGGACAGACAACACTGCAATGTGACACCATCACACCACTGTATATGTGACAGGACACCATTGTGTCAAACATGTATGCATGTCAATGCACACATCAGCAGATTACATGTCATACTACATGTTAATGTCAAGGTCATATGCCACCAATCAGCCATGTGTACTGTTAACCTGTGCTGGTCCACATGGTGTAACACAGGGATGCATGCTTACTACCATGATTGTGTGAAATGTATGGCTTTTGCTATGACACATGCTTGCTGTTGTGTGCAACCCAGGGATGATAACTACCACTATTATTGTCTGAGCTGCATGCCGTCTGCTGTATCACATGCATGTTGCATGCCTTCTGTCAAATCACATGCATGGTGTGTGTGTGTGTGTGTGTGTGTGTCTGTGTGTGTGTGTATGTGTGTGTGTGTGTGTGTGTGTGTGTGTGTGTGTGTCTGTATTGTAATGTAGAGTCTCTGTTTGCCTTCACAGGTGATGTAGGTGCGTTACCCTCCTGCGGTCCATCTGATGTTAGTGTCCCCACAGACTCTAGCATTGATGATGAACATATGCTTGAGGCACAGGCAGGGTTGTCAGGGGCTGAATCTGTGCCATTGGTTGCCATTCCACCTATATCCCCCTCATCCATGCACACAGATCTCATGCCAACACATACCCCATCACCAGTGGCCATAGAGGAAAGACAGTTAGCATGTGGTAGCTTGGAACAGGAAGGTGTGGTGGCTACGGAAGGTGTGTATTCACACCATGGTGTCAGGCAAATGACTGGAGATGGGCCACACAGGCATGTGGCCAGTGCTGCTCGTAGGAGAGCCTCTGGCTGACATGCCCCTTCAGGACAGAGCGCAGCAGCTGGTGTCACCACACGTATGTTCAGACTGTAATGGTGGCACAGGAATGTGCTGAATGGCAGAACAGAGAAGGGTAGAGGCTTCAGAGGGCTGCTATCCATTCTTTAAACGACAACATCCAGGCATTGGCAAATGCTCAACAGCAGATTGCTGAGGTTTTGGACAGATGATTGGGTGACATGGTTGGAATCCTTGATCGTGGCATGACAATCAGTGAGCGTGAACTGTCTTTGCTGGAACATCTGGTAGGAGTGAGGCGTAGGGCACATGGACGTAGGCCAGCTACGTCACCTGATGCACGTCTACGTGAACAAGCTACCTCACATGCCAGCTCCCATAGTGGCGGTAGCAGCAGCAGTGCAGCTGGTGCTACGCTGTCCACACCAGGACACAGCAGGCCATGTGGATGTGGCCCTGGATGGTTCCAATGGGGACACGGTTCCAGTGGACATGTGTCATCGGACAGTACCCAATCTGCACCTCTGCCTGGTAGCCCGTGCAACCCCTGGCTGGCACAGGTCACGTGGCCATGGCAGGACACCATGAGCTGTAAAACCTGATCTGTACAGTCTGGAGTTGTCAATAATAACCCTGTGTAGGCCAGACACATGGCAGAACTGTGTGCACACATACACGCACACGCCAGAAACATATGTAGGGCACAGCAACACTCACATGCATAACAACCACACATGGCCAATTAGATCACAGGCCCTAACCCACACACATTATGTCATCCACTGGTGCAGCCCAGGCCCCTGGCAAACATTATCACTCTGTGCATATGATGATGCCTGTGCTGCATCCCTGTCATCCACACCATCGGTGCAGGGACATGCTCATATGGTCTGATGCACAGGGTGAACAGAATAGGGAGATAAGTGTAGATTACAATTGTTGTGTACTGTTGACGCACAGCAGACATACCATGTAGTACAGGTTTAGAATGCATTGTTTTATGTTGACAGTATGTGTCCTGGTAACAACAGTAACAGCATGTTGGTAATGATGTCCTGCTTCCCTCCTTCAGGTCTAATTGCATGTGCCATTGAGTGCCAGTGTTTGCAGTTTCCCATGTATAAATGTGGACTACTCACAGGTATGTATGGCAATACCAGCATGGTATTCATAGCTTCAACCTCACTGTTAGAAAGGCTGACATTCCAAAGATGTCTAAACATCTACTGATCCAGGATCATGGGAGCTGTGTACTAAGCTACAGTGGCTAGAGACATGACATCTATACCAGGTACAGTTACATGGGGTGGGGAGTTTACATAGCGGTCTAGCTGATGACAAGGGTAGAGGCCAGTTGATAGCTTGAGGCCTCACTGTGTAGCAGTAATACACATTCACATTACAGGATGAGAACACACAACTTAACACACACACACACACACACACACACACACACACACACACACACACACACACACACACACATACACACATACACACACAGGTATTTGCACACATGTATTCAGACACACAGTAACACGTCCACACTCACGAGGTCAACAACACTGTAACACACACACTTAATAGTGTTGAGGTGAGGACCCCTGCCTATGTGGTAATCACCATTACAGTACTGTGCACCCACATGACGCGACATAGAGAATTAACATGTACAGGTAGTCAGTAATGCCTAAGATTAATGGCATCAACAGGGAAGTAGATTGCATCACCTGGAGAGGTTAGGGGGTCCTATCTGTTTACTATGGTAACATACATCCTCACTCCATGGACCAGACAGCCATACATACATACACACACACACACACTGTGGAGTCCACAATTGAATGCACTTATGTCATGCACATACAGATAGCTCACATGTGTGTGATACACACCCCACCCCTGCCTATGTCTTGTTTCTACACTGCAGTATGTACAGATCTCTATAACAGTGTACAGGGGTGTGAGTAACAATTGGGATGTATTCCCCACCATACGTGGCATATATGGACACACAAGCAAACACACATGGCAGTACTGTGAATCAAACACCTGCTATCTTATGATACTTATGACAGACATGCAGCAGTATTGCCTGCATTACAATGTGTACCAATGCTACCTTTGGCAATTGTGCTGATATATGCACACAGGAGGTCTTAAGTGTTACAGGTGTCAAGTGATTTACAATCAGTGACACCCTGACCGCTGTGTAGATTGTATGGCTTCCCATTCAATTAACAGAAACATAGCTTAGTGTTTGCACATGTTATGGTAGGACAGCTTGTGACACATCTGTGAGCTGTCTTCAGCAAACATCAATCTGCAAAGATGGCCCACCACTTTATGTCCACACATCTGTCCATACCTGATGTACATCTTACCGTACTGTTAGTATTTCACCATATACAGTTGGCAATGATGGGGCTGTATTGCAACTGCATGTTGTAGTAAGACACAGATCACCTGCAAACATCAGCTACTGCACATGCATGGTAGCTGAACGCACATCACTACATCTACATGTGTGTAGGTCCTACATTCCTGTCATTTAGCCATGTTTGTAGGCATTGCAATCAGTGGACATGTGTGATGACATACATGACACATGGACTGTTGTATGATATGATAGTTGTCATGGGTAACCAGTACAGAGGGAATGTTAACTCAGTCAACATTGATATCACACCTTATGTACTGTTAGCATTCAACAGCCATGGACCTATCTTCCATGTGCATGTGTGTAATTGCTGTAGCGACCTGTCTGCATGAAGGACAGCAACATCTATGCTATGTACATATGTGTTTTGTGTGTGTGTGTGTGTGTGTGTGTGTGTGTGTGTGTGTGTGTGTGTGTGTGTGTGTGTGTGTGTGTGTGTGTGTGTGGCATGTACATATTCACAGCAGGTACATGCATGTCATATCCAAACATGGTGTACAGCAAAAGTCATCTGTTACAGCTGTATATGACCCAGGACCCTATTATGTGTACAGCTGACCTGGTTACGAACAGTGGTATCACTGCATTGCATGACACATGATGCAACTGTGTCAGTACATGGGTAGTCTGCACAGTTGCTGTAGAGCTAGGTACAGTCCACTGGTCATGGGTAACATGGTGTACTAATATATGGTCTACCACATGTATGGATGCGTGTTGCTGGTCCAAGGACATGGTGATGTCTGAGGGCTACATCCTAGAATGCGGCTTTTGACACTGTGATCTGCAACTGACACATCTGTGATGCCTTTTGAGGGTGTACTGGTCAGTACATGTGAGTGGCCTTCATGTACGTGGGGACACCACCACCTGGAGTGGTCCGTAACGGTGTTATTGCCCACATGTCTGTATCCAAGGTATACGGTGGTAGTGTTATTGTGCACAACTGAGCCTTCAGCCAGGTGTTCCTCACTGCACAGATGTCAGTATTCCACATTGTTGGATCTACATTGGGCAGCTGTGATTACAAACGCTACACATCTAGCACTGCTTAGCATACACATACAATGCAGTTGTTCTCTAGGTGTCAGGGTGTTAACCTGGCCTCAGGACATTCATCTTTGAATGGCACTATATGGGCGAAGTAGCCACTCCTAGCAGGACATCACCACGGGTGGTATTAGTGTGCCAGGTTTAGACTGGTACATCTAAGGTAACGGACAGCAGCAGACATTGTGTACAAGACTGGTGTCAGATATATGTAGTGCAGTGTTCATGCTAACAATGACAACTATTGACACCACTGTGCCCTTCCATGTTTAGAATCAGAGTGGATACAAAACAGCCCTTTGCTGCTAAGTGTGTGAGCATGCCCAGTATGACATTGTGTAGATGGACACATAGTGCATTCCAAACGACCATGTGCTACTAAGTGTGTGAGCATGCCCAGTGACACCTTGTGTCGGTTATGTGCCTCTATGTGTATAGGCATGGCCATTGTAACCCCGTATAGCGATAATGGTCGTCCAGGCAACAGATGGCCATACCCCACTTCAGGATGGATTCCTACATTGAACACACTGGTTCACAGGTATGTACATCGTAACTGTCAGCATCCATGTTGATGTCCACATTCTTAGAAGGTCATATTGACAGTCTTGAATGGTGTAGTGTCTGTGGCACAGCTCGTATCTATGTAGTATTGTAATAGTGGTCCGTAGATAAGCAGTTGTCCTGATCACACCACTGGCGTATGTTTGTCTCCATCTGCCTGGGTACAGTCATATGCTTTTAGACTGCTCACACTCCATACAATCCCTATCGGCGTCTTTTCCATTGCTGATGATATCACCCACCTAGAAGTACACCTCTGGGAGTGCTGTGTCCCAGTAATCTCAGTAGCATGTTCTGTAACTGTGTAATGCTGTAGTATAATAAGACAGTTCAGTCTGTGGTCTAATCCCAGTCATGCCAACTGTGTGTGTGTGTGTGTGTGTGTGTGTGTGTGTGTGTGTGTGTGTGTGTGTGTGTGTGTGTGTGTGTGTGTGTGTGTGTGTGTGTGTGTGTGTGTGTGTGTGTGTGTGTCCGTCTGCCTGAGGACAGTCATACACTTTTAGACTGCTCACACTCCATACAATCCCTATCAGCGTCTTTTCCATTGCTGATGATGTCACTGACCTAGAAGTACGCCTCTGGGAGTGCTGTGTCCCAGTAATCTTGGTAGAGCATTCTGTAACTGCGTAATGCTGCAGTGTTATAAGGTAGTTAGGTCTGTGTTCTAATCCCAGCCATGCAACCTGTGTGTGTGTGTGTCCATCTGCTTGAGGACAGTTATATGCTTTTAGACTGCTCACACTCCATACAATCCCTATTGCCGTCTTTTCCATTGCTGATGATGCCACCACCTAGAAGTACACCTCTGGGAGTGCTGTGTCCAAGTAATCTCAGTAGCGTGTTCTGTATCTGTGTAATGCTGTAGTGTGATAAAGTAGTTACGTCTGTGTTATAATCCCAGCCATGCAAACTGTGTGTGTGTGTCTGTCTGCCTGGGGATGGTCATATGCTTTTAGACTGCTCACACTCCATACAATCCCTATCACCGTCTTTTCCATTGCTGATGATGTCACACACCTAGAAGTAACTCTGGGAGTGCTGTGTCCCAGTAATCTCGGTATCGTATTCTGTAACTGCGTAATGCTGTAGTGTGATAGAATAGACAGGTAGGTGTTCTATTCAAGGCATGACAGGTGTGTGTATTTGGCAGTCATTTCCCATGTGTTGGTATCTGTGAGTGGCTAGCTCCAGGATGTGTTGAAGAGTGCGTTTTGTTGTTTTCCAATACAGTGTCCATAAATGTCACAATCGTCAAAGAGACTGGGTTGGCAAGACATACACATACATTTGCCAGCAGGTCTGGTGAGTAATGTCAGCAGCCCTAATCTTACCCTTAATACAGTCTGAACCCGTGTAACACAAGAAACACACTTGCCTTGATAGTAACACCAGTACATAATGCAGGAGGCGCATGTGGTTTCCTTTTCATTCTTCACTAATGCTTAGGTGTCATGTGGTCCGCTGTTGTGATATATATTCTATATCTACGTATGTGTGTGTATATGCATATGTGTATATATATATATATATATATATATATATATATATATATATATATATATATATATATATATATATATATATATATATATATATATATATATATATATATATATATATATATATATATATATATATATATATATATATATATATTAGTACGCATAAATCTACATGACGGAATACATGTCATATACTGTTGAATGCCTGTGCTGGATGATCTGCACGTGATAACCTCAGATGTACGTATATCTGCCGTGGCTTAGTGGTAAAGCACATCATCTGTGGTGTGCAGGGTCCCGGGTTTGAGGCATGTAGAGACCGGTTATTTTGTTGCTGGGAAGAACAAGGGACATCTAATACGGTGATAGTAAGGTGCTTTTAACCAGTTGTATGCAGATCTGCATGACAGTAAGCAGTGGTTATTATTTTGAAGGCTCAGTATGGGTCATGTAACTATGCATTAGAAGACAATGGTATGCAAACGAGGTGGAAAATAGTGAATCCCGTTTATCCCCAGGATGTGATGCAGATCCCAAGAGTGTATGTGTATAGATAGCTGGGTGCAGGACATGAATATAGGTGAAGCAATGGGGGGTTGTCAGGCATACTGTACATACACTGGAGCCCTGTGTCTCGGGATTGCTCCTGCCTTAGCACGCCTAAGCTAGGGGTGTGTCTATACCTGCCTAGTGCAATTGGGAGGGACAACGGCAGTAGGAGAATAGTCAAGGTGAACAAACTAGGCAAACAGGTGATAAGTATCACAATCAGCAAATTACAGGCCAAGCCCGGCCCAAAACACTATGATAAAGTGAGCAAGCACCATACCTATGGGTTTTTTCCACACTCTACATCACCGGTGTATACATGCGGGAAAATTTTATGAAACAATCCAATGAAATGAGCAGAGCTGCAGCAGGTAACATAGACCAACATTTGCAGGAGGCTGAGGGTGATGAGGATGTGAATGCTGCCGAACAACACTCAGTGAGGAGACAGAGAAGACTGTACAGACCCAGAGTAACCTACCAGGGGCTACATGAGCTGGAGATAGTGGAGTGCTATGGGGTGGACAGAGACCTCCTACAGCAGATTGTTGAGCTGTGCTGGCCACACCTGTCACTTCAAACAGGCCGAGGGAAACCCATCCCAGTGGATACCAAGGTATGTGTAGGCCTAGGTATACTAACCACAGGTACCTCCCAAAGCACAACTCGGGATATCATGGGGATCTCACAGGCATCTGCATCCAGAGTATTCCACCAGTTCCTGGATGGCATGTCACCACATGCCAGTGAGCACATACATTTCCTCAACACACGTGAAGTGTTGACCAGCAATATGCATCTATTCCACCAAATGGCAGACTACCCTGGGGTAGTGGATGCTATAGCCTGCATGCACATATGCATCAAAGCACCACCCGGTGAGCGGGGTAGGGCCTACATTAACCACAGGGGGCATCCCCTTCATCAACTGCCAGGTCATATGCGATGCCCAGGGCATTATACTGAATGTGTGTGCTGGCTGCCCTGGAAGCTATGACGATTTCAATATATGGCATCTGACACAGCTGTACCACACCTTTGCCAATATGGACATCCCCTACGGTCACCTAGTGGGAGATGCTGGGTACCCACTGAAGCCATGCCTGATGACACCCATCAGAAATGCACACACACCTGAATAACTATGCCATAATGAGGCACACGCACAGGCAAGACATATAATTGAGCATGTGTTTGGGATGTTCAGGTCACGGTTCCGGTGTCTGGACACATCCGGTGGAGCCTTGCAGTATTCACCAGCTGCATGCACCCAAATTGTTATGGTATGTGCTATGCTACACAATATGATCCTGTGGAAACAGCTGCAGCAAGAACAGCATGGGGTAGGACCACACAGCCCCCCCACCAATGCCAAGGCCTGTACAGGCTCAGAGTGACTCGGAGGAAGAACTACCTGAGCCAGACCCAGTAGGCAGAAGGAGACATGCCCAGTATGACCTGGCCTTGGCAAAGAGGCAATGCATAACATATGCACTGACACAGTAGGTACCCAGGGAATGTTACCCTCTCTGACTCGCACAGACAGTCAAAGGGATACCAAACATGACACTACCTGTGCTCAGCCATGTATAGGAAGTGCACTCTGTGCATCTGACATAGGTAGCCCTCCAGCACCATCCTCAGGTCTGGCACACCCTCAAGATAAGTCAATCAACCTACCAATTGGCAGTTGCATTAGAATGTGTTGTTACCTGTAGCTATGGTTTGGTGGCTGAATGTTAAGGCAGCGAACAGTAGATGTCTATAGTAGCACTATGACATCTGTAGCACATACTGGGGTCAGAATAGTAGCCAGTAGTACACAGGGTGTCCTAACCCACTACGGGTAATGGGCTGAACATCATGTGTGTCCATACAGCCCACACAAGTCTCAACCAGCTGGACAGGTGTAGACCAATACAGACAAATGCTGTACAATGGCCTCTGAATATGCCCAATGGATGACCCCCCACAGACACAGACGGAATACAGCAGGCCAGGCAGTTGGATGTAGGTTGTAAAGGCTAGGATATCTGAAACTAATATGTTGGTAATTAAAGCTAAGATCTGGAGTACACTGATAAGCCTCTAGCAGGCACATTATGTAGGTCTACACACAGAAATGGAGTACCTGACATACCAGTACAGTAGTAGCAAACATGTACAACCATCAGCTGTACCCCCCTTCCAACATACACATATAACAGTCAGGTGCACCCCCCCCGGTGCTGTGTAGGAATGTGGATACAGTCAGGTGTCCCCCCACGCTGTGCAGAAATGTAGCAACAGTCGATGCCACATGACCGATAGATACCCTGCAGACACAGCATGCCACCTGTCAGTGTACAACGCAAAGGTCGGCACCACAGTACTGACTACCTGGACATGTAACACATGCGATCCATTTGACCATACTGGGTATGCTCAAACACATGAAGGTATGACGGCAATGTCAGTCGACAACATGCAAAACGGTCATACTGGGCATGCTCACACACGTAAACACAAGACGGCCAGGTCTGCAAACACCAGTGGTCTGGACATATCTGCTATTACATTGCTATACTGTTGGATGACTGTGCTGTATGGTATGTGTGTGGTACTGTCTATTGTCTGTATATTTGCCATGGTGTATTGGTAATTCACATTAGCTGTGTGCGCAGGGTGTTGCTACCAACACTTGCAAAGGATGGTTCTTTGTTTGCGGCCAGAACAAGGCCATTGGATACGGAGTGAGTAAGGCACATTGCAGCAGTTGGGAGCAGTTGTGCGTGGGTTTGTGTGGTGTTAGCACTGCTGACCTCTGGTTACAGCTTCTTATACTTGTTTAGACTCCACATTTCTTTAACAGTGCAATACTCGCATACTGGTAGCCAAACACACTTACACCCGCTCGCTCCCTCACTTGCACATGCACCGACATCGGTGCTTGCATTTGTCACTCACGCTGGGTGGGCGCAATCCCTTGTGATGCCTATTACATAGGACTACATGATTACAGTATCGGGTATTGCTGACCATTAGGCGACGGATTGGCATTCGACTGTATGGAATCGGTGGCCTGTCCAGTAAGTTAATCATATTATATACATGTTCCTCATACAATCTGCTCCCATCTGGCTGATACATGTGAACCGATACTCTGCAATGCAGACAAGTAAATGTGTTTTGGGAACCACATCTGTCTGCCGGGTCATGCTACCGCATACCTATTTTAGGTTTTCCACCTTTTAAATTGGCCAAGGTGAGACTTTAGGATTAACACCTGTCCCACTTTGCGTGGGACAGTCCATCCTTAGGTGTATGTGTCAAGCAAAAATAATCTAGACATAGCAAATGTCCTGATTACAGGACAATATTATATTCTACATTTCTCTAATAGTTGCATGTAACAGTTATTATATATATGACACTTCTATATGTTATGTGAAGTAGCATAAGCAACTTGTCTGCTGCTAGACTAAGCTTTTGTTTGTGCTAATACATATAGTTCTGTACTATGCATGGCTGTAAGTATGTTCTGACCTGGTACGTCTGACATTTCTATGGAGCAGGACCCACTTTGGCCATTTGGAAAGGTGGCAGCCCTTTAGGACCTATATGTAGAGATGTCAGATTTGGCAAGGCAGCACATACCCACAGCCAGTAGAAAATAGACTACTTCACTGGTTTGCACAAGTAAAGGTTATTCTTGTAGCATTATAGTTGCTAATACTGTTTCCTATAACATCTAGGTGTTTTGGATACAACATAATCGTTTTATGCAAACACTACAGACAATATATGGATTCTTTGCCCGAAATCACAGGCCATGTGCCATAATAACATTCATTTTGCAGGACACAACTGCCCAGAGGGGAGTGCCCCTTGCAAAGGCGAACAGGTGGTAACCCCAACCTATTATGCTATCATCTACCTAAGGTAGTCGGCGGAATATGCGTTTTCCGTCATTAGCAGACCTCACATATGAATGGGGGAGAATGAACACTGTATCAGGGACACTGCATAACACCCTCAGGGACACATTTAGATGATTGGTATTATTAACATGACACATTGACAGTCCCAGGGCATATGTATTCATTCACATTTGTCGAGGTACATGTTGTTTATGACTCATACATGTTGTCATTAGTCATTACGTGTATTCTGCCACCTGTCCAGCTAATATCACTAGTTCTGGAAGGGTTTAGTTAGGACTCTGTTAGATTCTGATTTGTAATCATGGACGTCCATGATAATCGGGTACAGGGCACTGATATAGTCTTTATGTGTTCCCCCAATGGTTTACGGACTATCCAGTAGATGTGCTCTTCAGGTTTGGGAGGTATGGG
>NC_056727.1:31192113-31439613 GCF_019279795.1 Protopterus annectens | reverse complement strand
TTGTGCATCCAACACAGTCTCCCCTTTGCAGATTATTACATTACCCATCCCCCCCACATGCATATTCCACACACTCCATCCATCCCTTCTCTGGCTGATGGCCCATGGCACGGTCAAGGGAACACATTGCATACACTAAATATCTCTGGTACCTGTATGGTTGTGAGGACTACCCTAGCATTTTCACCTTCCACATGCTGCACATCACACACATAGGTACACACAAATACTTATCTTTCATGACATAGTAGGTAGACCCGGGTAATACCCATTCATCTTTGACCCATCCTGACAAGGACGCCCTGGATCGCAAATGGGCAGATGTTGGCTGAATGCTCTGACCATTGGTAGGGTTGCCACCTTTTCATATGACCAGGATGGGATATATTTAGGACACACATCATATTTTACAGGTCAACACATACCCACGGTCAGTACAACGGATAGTACTTTTGTTTTATGCCTAAATGTAACCTTATTGTTGCAGCAGTTTAGATGCTTCTTCTGTTTCATTTACTTGCTTATTCTATTTCTTGTAACATGTAGGTATGTTACATACAGAAATAACTATTGTATGTGACTATTACATGAGATGTGGGACATAATTATGTCATATGGTTGCAGGATATTTTACATTTATAATGGTTTTGGTATGGACACAACTGCCCAGATGGGGACTGTCCCTCACCATGTGGGACAGGTGGTAACCCTGACCATTGGGCTAGACTTAGCTATTGGCGGTACGCTAACATGATGCATTACGCTTCCACTTGATATAACTATCAACACTCCATTAGAATACGGGCACGGGGTTTTAGATGTTATTTGTTCGAGGGATGGGGACTCAATATTCGGCTACGTGCATTTGTGTTTGCTTCTTATTTTTGTGTTCGCAAGAACTGTCTTGCATGCTTTGCATAAGTTTCAGTATCCAGGGACACGGACAGGTGTGATTACTATTGGAGGCAGGCTGTAATATTCAGCATTTTAGGTTGCGCGTAAACAGCCGACATGCCCACACCTCTGTGCTGCGCTTCGACACGCCCCATGCACTCGCGCACGTTTCCTATGCACTTGGATGTGGCGGCAGCGCGCCTTTATTAATATGCATATGGCACTACTGTGCCATCTCTATGCCACACGGTTGGCACAAGCCTAACGCCATCCTTGCACCGAGCTTCATGAATCCCAGAGCATGACTATATAACTTAACAAGTGACCACCATGTTACAGTACATAGTATTTACAGCAAGTCAAATTCAGACATATCTATTACATATGGAATGTTAAACTCACACACATAAACAAAATGTTCAGCATTATTTTACAGTGGAAGAGATGATTCATATGTGTGTATGGCATGAGTAATGATATCCATGAGGGAATACAATGCCTGGATCAACTCTCAACACCTTGGACATGATACCTGAGCAAGGGCTGACACTGTTCCCATGCCTGATGTTCCCCTGCCTCCAGGCTGAGTACATAAAACCCATGTGGCAGGTAGACCAAGGCTACTAGCTCATCAGCACCACCACATAATCGTGAGCTTGGCGTGGCATGGCCATGTGCACAGACATAGCCCACATAGTAGTCATGCACATAACATGACCAGGCAGGCACAGTCACAGAGCTTACCATTGTCTTTTCAAGCAGGTTCTTGTGGCAGTACCCCATTGTCCTAAGCAGCTCCTTGTGACAGTAGCATTCTTCTGAGGAAATAAAACTGTGCCTGAGGACATTCATGATCAACATTATTCCCACTTGATATACAATAACAACTGTCATAGTCACATCTGCACAGTATAAGGACATCTGCAGCAACTGTGTCTACAGGAACCTGTACTGAACATGTTTCCACACCATCTGTCTATCTGCCTGCCTGCCTCAGGTATACCAATCTCTCATTGTACAGCATACACAACTCCTACTGTCATCCAGCCATGTCACACATTCATTTCTGTATCTTTAGTGCTCCCTTCAACAAATATGCCCATTGCTATCACTGTGCCCTTTTCCATCCATGCTTATGCAATGCCTTAACATGTGCTATATGGGTAGGTAAAGTCTGATGTACAATGTGTCCAGGGAAAGCACTGCATAACCTATCCTGTGTGTAAGTAATGCATGTGACAGTTTAAATACTTATGTAAATTCAGACCTATAATTGTGGACTCTTTGCTTCCTCTTTGCCAGTGCCACAGCATATCTCATCAATCTCTGCCTCATATTATTTTCCCTGCAGTCAGTCCTATTGAAAGCTCCTCAAAATGTGGATCGTCCTTTAATGGTTCTATTCTGACTGATCCTCTGATGGCAAACCCTTGCTTTAACTATTTGAATATGACCATGTTGTGAAGCATTACACAGACGAACAAATATGTCACTGCACATCGCTATATAGGCAGGAGAAGCAGGGCTTCAAAAATTATGACACCCTTTCACGATAGTGGTGGTTCTGCAATGGTGTGAAATTGTGTGTCATCTTAGCTTTGCACGGGATGTTTCCTATTGGCGCAATAAGTCATGTCACCAGGACGCATCCAGGATTATGACTAAAATGTCCCTGTGGGAAGTACACTACACAAATCATTGGTATGGTTGTGATGTAGGCTAGATATGGAAATTGTGGGCCCTGCACATATTATATATAAAAGCCTGTGAGGTGCTTAACACCTGGAAGTTAATGGAGTAAAAAACTTTGGGTTAACATAATGGTAACCATGTGGACCACTGGGTTGCAACAGTGATATGAATGAAGTCAATGTTGCCTAAATCTTCAGAAGAATGGGTAATTTCTTAGAACACCTGCATAATGTTACTTCTCTCCTCTGTATTCCAAGGCAACTGTATATATCCCTCCATATGTTGCAGCTTAACAGCAAGTTACTGATGTGCTATTTGTAAATCAGATGCCTGTCACACACCCAGCATGTTCCCTGATGGTCACTGGAAAGTCTTTGTAGCAGGTATAGCCAATGATACACATATCTTAGTATCCAGAGGGATAATATTCCTTGCAGAGAATGGGATTCCATGTTAGGACTGTGCATGTTTACAAACACTTATATGGTATCCCTTTCCATATAATATCACCTAACAATGACCTTTTGTGGTGGTAATGATATGTTAAGCAGTGATGTGGAGAGTGATATTATGCACTGTTACACTGCTGCAGACACCGGCTGTGAAAACATTATTGAACATATACTGACTGGCTTCTGAACATATTAGGTTTAGATCTATGTCTTTGATCACCATAAAATCACAGTGTACAATCTGGCTGATGGCTACAGCTTGTTGGACAATTTATCTATTTATTCATCTGTCTATCTGTCTATCTATCTATCTATCTATCTATCTATCTATCTATCTATCTATCTATCTATCTGTTCATTTATTTGGTTATTTAATCAACGTGTTTATGAAAGTAATATTTGTTACAAATCAAAAGTTAAAAATAAAACAGCAAAAGTTAAATTAGCATTAACATCAACTTGTATACATTTCTGAGTCTTTCTTCCTGTTGTTTACTCTCATTTACATTGACATATTGTTGCTAATTTCCATATCATTATACATATCTTATCATATGATGCTGGCTGTGCAGTTTTGTCAGATTGCTCAGTGGAACTACCTGTGTCTCTGAATTGGTCACACAGTCTATAAATCATTGCTCACCAGTCACTTTTGCCTAGCACACTGCACTATTCACTACTGAATTCTAGCCATTATTTTATTTTATGTTTTCATGCAGTAAATACAATCCTTTACAATTCCTTTCACACAAAAGAACACTATTATGTCATCAGCTAAGATATGCATGATAAACAAGTGTTCAATTTATTGAATAATATAGGAGCCAATAATTATGGGTGCAATTTAGTAGCACTATCTAAAACATATGAGAAATGTTTTAAAAAGATATTACTTGTTTTGCAAACTTGTGAATTTAAGACTTCTCATAATTCCAGACCAAAAAAATATTGGCTCATAAAATAAAGTGAAAAATAAAATATTTTGGAATATAGAATCATAAAATCATATGATAGACAAGGAAAGTCAGACCAGAGACCATGCTTGTTTTTCCAATACCCACCCTCAGGCTCTAACATCTTTCGTATGGAGAGTGATGTCTTTGAGTTCTGATGTAAATTAAAAGGTGCCATCTAATAACTGTCCAAACTACATTTGAAGGATGCCAAGGAGTCACATTGCTTGATATGCCAGAGAGTTTATTCCCTAAGTAAGGGAGATACTGGATCACAAATGTTTCCCTCCATTCAGTGTTATTTATTTCTTGATGAAGGTTTAGATCTCTGGTTCTAGTATTGGCTATACAATCTGACATGTCCAGGAAAAGAAATTTGAGAATTACAGAATCTCTAAGGGCATGGAAAGTTAGGCAGAGGTCTCCTTTCTGTAGTCTATATGACAATAAGTACAAAGATAAGGACTCCAGTCTCATTTGATAGCTAAGGCTTTTGAAAGCAAAGATCCTTTGCTTCATATGTGGTATAGGTTGTAACAAGAGGCTTGCTACAATTATTAAAAGTAGAAAGTGAAATATTTTCTTGTGGGTTGTGGGATCATGAAATGACACAACTTAGGCCCTGCAGTTGTTCAGGTTTATTCTGCCAGAGAGCATCAAATAAACAATGTGTCTTAAAATGTGTTTTTTTTTTCTGACTCGAGCTAAGGGATTTGTAAAGCTGAAAATAAATAAGGTGGTCCTCTGCATTGAGACACACCTCAGGACACATTATAATAAATTATCTTAATCATAATTAAAAGGTTTTTTGGTTGTTTAGTAAGATAGCCCATTCCATGGTAGACATTCAGATTGCAGTGTGGTTATACAATTCAGTAAACCAAAAAAACAATTATTTTTCAAATGTCTTCAAATTCTGATTTATTATTATCATGAATATGATAAATAATGACATTAGAAATCTTTGGACACAAGACCCACTTTAGTTTGGTTTCATCATGGGCCGGTCATGTCTACTTAACCTGGTGGACTTCTCTATCAAGGTTATCAAAGCAATGGATGAGGATAAAATAGTGCGTACAGCCTGTCTTGACTTGGACAAGGCATTCAATACAATACCCATTAGGTCATCATAGACAAACCCACAAAATTAGGAATAATCCTCTACATCACCCACTCACTAGCCACCTGGCTCACAGATAGGACACAAGAAGTCAGGATAGGGGACTCAAACTCTACAAAAAAAAAAAAAAAAAAAAAACGGTCACTAGCAGAGAGCCTCACAGCTCACTGCTGGGGCCACTCCTTATTGGCATCTTTTTTTCCTGAAATTTAAGCTAAAGTTAATGGCCTTTGGCTGACCAAGTTCACAGATTATTGCAAACTAGGCACAATCATAGAATCCCTGAAAGTCACAAATATTCTTCAAAAAGGCCTGACGTAAACTAATAGCTCATGCCAGAGTCACAGCCTAAACATCAGTACCAAAAACTGTATAAATAGTATCCTTCTTAGAAATTAATACTTTGATATTATACCCCTAAGAGTAGCCTGTTGGCCATGGATTTGCAATCATATGATGACAGTGACTTGGACGTGACCATCATGTGTCTACTGTAGTAAGGAAAGTATTCTGTGTTGTGCTACCTGCAGCAAGGGTTTGCCATTTAGGTACTAAGATGTCATTGTTCCATTGTACTTGCTCATTATTAAGACAGTCATCGAGTACGGTGTCCCCTTCGGTATGTACTTCACCAGGCACATGCAGCAAACTGGAGCATCTACAAAGGTTCATCTCAAAAATAATACAAGGTGCAGAAAACTTTCTATATGAACATCTAAAAGCCCTATCCCTATACACCATCTCCTACAGATTGTTGAGAGGTGATTTATGCCGGGCGTACAAAGTATTCCCTGATCTAGCTCAATTGGACTTACTGTACATATGCAAAACAAATAGCATCAGAAACACCCAATCTAGGGATCTGAACCCCATCTGTAACATAAATAATTCATGTTGGAGGTATGAGTATGTGTCTTATAGATCAGCCCTTCTCTGATACAGGCTTCCCATTCATGTGAAGCAGATTATTTCCCTATACTTGTTCAAGTATAACTTGGACCATTAGATGGGGGATTGAAAATGTACCCCCTGGTCTAGCACCTGCATATCTCTGTTAGAAAAACAGAGGTTTTAAATGTGTGAACTCTCATGCCCAGATGCCCAGGCTATATTTTCAAGCCATACTGTATATAATGGCCATAAAAACCTATGGTATCAAACCCTGGTCGATACAATTGGGTACATGGTTAGTCCTAAAAAGGCCTTTTAGGCTGTTAGCCTAGCAATGTACTATGAACCTATTAAGTAGCTTAAGCCAAAACACCATTGCAAAAAAAAAAAATGAGAACAATGACACATAGTGCAAACAATGAATATAAAAATCCATAAAGAATAAGTATGAAGGAACATGAACCGATGCACAATTGTTGGCTTTCATGGGCCTCTTAAAGCTGGTGAAAATAGGGCACTCCCTCACTCACCATGTGAGAGAATTCCAAAAGTATAGCACTTGGTGACAAGAAGAATTGGCACCAGAAGTCCCTAAGCTTACTCTGTGAACCTCTGACAACTGCATGCAAGGCTCATAGGCCCATAAGTTCTTATGTTCATAGGAGATTACTAGGCTAATGGCCCTAGGGCCTTTACAAGCCTAGCCATGTTATACCTGTGCTTCCTAACTGACCATGGTTAGATGGCTTTTATTTGCAGGGCAAGTCTATGATAACCACCAACTGCCCCTGTTCATGAGGGGCATAGGTGTCTCCCCTGGGGTGAATTTATAGTCTCCCATCTACTTGTCTAGGTTGCACTTAAATAGGGTTATTGAGGAGCACTGATTCAAGTAAACTGGGAGGTTATTCCAGAGGAGTGGCAATCTCTTGGAGACATATGTGTATCTCCAGCATGTTCTGTTGATGCCACAGGCTAGGTTGAGATCCCTGGAGTGAGTGACTCTTGTTTCATTTGATTTGTGGACGTGCAGCATTTCCATTAGGCAGGGTCAAAACTGCTCTGTAGGCCAGGCATAAGTCACCTCTTAGCAGTCTGTAGGATATAGATTACAATGACAAGGCTTTCAGTCTTTCCATTGTAGGTCATATTTTGGAGGCCCTGAATTTTCTTGGTGATAAATCTCTGTGGTCTCTACAGTTTCTGCAGGTGTCTGGTGAGGTACACGCAAAAGAGAGCATTGTACTCTATTAGTGGTCTAACGAGGGTCGAGTAGGGATGATTTTTAACATCCTTAGAACTGGATGCAATGCCATTACTTATAAGATATGCAATGTAGGAGGCTTTCCTTACCACTGTAGACACATGGTGATCAATGTTTAGGTTGCTATCAACCTGTTTTTTCAAATCGTGCACCACTGGGTTTGAGCTTAGAGGAATGCTATCAGTAATGCAAGGACTTCATCTTTGACAAAGGGGATAATAATGCACTTTTTTGTGTTTAGTTTAAGACCATGGCTTTGGCACCAATCCTTTGTCTGTGTTAGCCAATTTTGTAATATGTTAACATCATTGAGGGACTCAATGATTACACCCAGTTTGCAATCATCAGCAAACTTGGTAAGCCACAGACTGTCTACTTTTGCCTGGACTTCTCAGAAATAGATTACAAACAGCGGAGGACCCAGCATGGATCCTTGTGGTACCCCATTAGTAACTGGTCTACTGGTAGACTTCCCAACCTTGACAGTATGTGTTCTGTCTGTGAGCCAGTTGGATAACCGTCTAGTGACATATGGGTTAATCCCCAGTGGGGAGAGTTTCTCAGTGATACCTGAGTGGGGGGATTGTGTCAAAAGCTTGGCCAAGTCAAGATTGGCTGTATGTATTGTTTTGCCTTCATTCAGGGCTTTGTTGACATTCTCAAAGAAGTCCACCAGGTTTAATAAGCAAGATCAACCTTTAATGAAGCCAAACTTGGTCAGGTCAAGAGTCTGAAGGTTGCCCATGTCTTTGTTGATAAGGTCCATGATGACTCTTTCCATGACTTTGCAGATAAGGGTAGGGCTTATGAGTCTATAGTTACTAGTGTTGGTTGATGGACCCCCTTTGTGCAATGGGATTACTGTTGCAGTACTACACTCTGCTGGAACAAAGCCAGAGCACAGGCTGTGGTTAAAGAGATTGCCAAGTAGTTCGGCTAGGTCTTGTTATAGATTGTTTAGTAAGCAGCCTGGGATGTTATCTTGTCCCATAGAGGACACATTTTTGGTCTTGAAGAGCATAGATATGACCTGCTCTTTGGAGATACTACATAGAAGATGGATGTCAGGTATGCTTTAGGGTATGGCTGAGGGAGACACAGGCGTGAAGTTTGTGCCAAATCTGTCAGCTAGCAGGTTGTCAATTCCTCAGTTTCAGTATGAGTGGTACGATCCACTATAAGTTTGACACATAGTAGAACATTCCCTTTCAGATTTTGGTCATAGCTAAAGAATGTTTTATGATAATCCTTAGCTATAGATGCTAAATTACCAAATAACTAGCTTTAGAGGACTTTACAAAATATCTGATTTGCTTGTTCAAGCTAAGGAGGCTAGTCTTCCTCTGTTCAGTAGGTTCCCTCTTGTTCTTAGATAACAGTTTCTTCCTTTTATTATATAACTTATTTATACTTGAGGCCCACCAGGATAGCTTGTTTTTTTGGGAGAACCTGATTTTGATCTGATCAGGTACTGCTGATTCTATACAGTTGTTTAGGTGATTGTACAGAACATTTGTGAACTCCTCTGCATAAGAGTCATCTCTGCTTGCATTAGCAGCGGGGGTTGAAACTTTTTATACCATCACTTAGTGGGCTGTAGTTTGCTTTGGAGAAATTTTTTCAGTTTTTTTTTTTGTTCCTGTGGGGCTGTCAGAACTGATCATTACTTCAAACAAGACATATTTATGGTCTGACCTTACCAGAGAGAGCAACACACAGGGGGTCATGCATTGCCCCCCTTGTTGGAAGTCCAGGACACTTGAGCCCCTTGTGGGGGTGCAGACTAACTGTTCCAGAGCATTTGTACTGACAAAGTCCTGGAACCTCAGGCAGACCATGTCTGTGATTGTATATGTCGCCCAGTTGTTGAAAGGATAGTTGACATTGCCCATTATCAAAGTGTTTGGTTGTATAGTGAGTGACTCTAGCAGGTCCAGGTAGGAGGTGTGGTTCTTTTGGTTCATGGTGGGGGACCTGTAGCTAGCTATAATGTGGTAAGGTCTTTTACCTATAGTTAGTTGCAGCTGGAGTAGCTCAAGAGAGTTGTGTTGTTTAACCAGTCTCAAGGTGTATTTGCTTTTAATGAACATGGATACACCTCCACCTTTGGTTCTTTCACTCTTGTTTTAGGGTCTGAATGTGTTGAAGATATTGTAGGCTTGCATGGTTAGGGTGGTCTCTATGGCCTTAAACCATGTCTCAGTGACTGTACAGACATCAACATCTTCCAAGGTGAGGAGTGATTCCAGGGAGTGCAGTTTTCTGTTTAGACTCCTAGCATTAAGAAGCATAATCTTGAGTTTGTCTCAAGTGGATTTTTTAACACATAAAACCTACCACAGATATAAAGGAACAGGAGTGCTTTCAGGTAAGGCAGATCTAACACTGTAGTACTAAGTTGATGAACATTAAAACTTTTAAACTGATATAAAACAGGTCTTTGTGAAATGGTGTTAAATGAAAGCAAGCACTACCTGTAGGTATCCAGCAGGAAATGTTTTACTCCTACTGCAACTGAAACAGTTCAGTGTTAGGAAGAACTAGGTGCAGAGAGTTACTGTAACTCCATGAAAATGTCAGAGCATGTACAATCAGAGGAAGGTCCTGAAGGAGTAGAGGGAGCTTGTAGGTAATGTTCCCTAAATGGAAACATGTTGACTTCATGATAGATTGCACCCAGTCGTATCCTTAAGTGCCAGGCTCTACTCTAACACAACAAAAGGTATGACCTTTTCCACAATTTCTAGCTTGTCATCACCATTGATGATGGCAGGTCTTAACGATAAGCAGCTAAGATCCCTTAGTGGGGCATGAATAGCCATGAACATTATCTTGGAAGCATGGCATTTCAGAGTATTACTAACTATCCAGTTTTGGAAGCATCCCAAGTCCTTACAAGTGACCCCAATGTAAACATATTGCCTTAAAAGATGAAAGGGTAATGATCCATATCATCTGCATACAGAAGAACTCTCTCTCCTGACAAGTTCTTTCAAGCAACAGCAACATGTACACAGAAGAGCAACAGCTGGCTTATAATGGAGCCATGTGATATACCAGAGACAACTGGTTGATTATCAATTGCATACATCCAGAAGGTGGTAGTCAGGTCAATCTATGACAGTAATGAAAGCTAGTTGATACACAAATGGTCTAAAATTATTTTATGTCTCATCATATCAGTTATTAAGAATATTCATGGATGACATAAAATGAAAGGTAATTTTGATTCCTTGCCTTTAGGATATTACTCAATGTCTGGGTGAGGGAGGTTTCATTAGCACATAATTCAAACTGGAATGAATTATGCCTTTAAGACTGAATACATATATGAATTCTAAACTTAATCAATAATGTTACTGACAATTGTACATCTGACTTCTTCCATAAGTCAGACCTTAGATCACACTTTTTAGGAAATGCCCTCACTGCTTACTGATGAGTAGGATATGTAAAAGCTGCAGTTCATGTTAGATAAAGCCATGCTTGGGTAACAGTTCCAAATTTATTTGTTATTGACATTTGATTATCAGGAAAGTCCAACTGGGTAGATAGCCATTTCAGAAGCAGCCTGGGGAGAAATACTCCAAATTATTATAAAATATTTTAGAAACATTAATTTTACAATCTTCAAAAATAAAAAAAATATATATGGAGTTTAAAAAATTATAACAAATTTGTGATAATGTAAAAAAAATGGTTAAGAATTGATGCACGTTATATGGCAATCATTTAATATTTATTGAAATTTTTAACAGTTTGTAGAGAAATTAAAGGTAAGTTGGTCTAATACAAATAGTTATTGCAATATGAAGTGAGAGAAAAACAGTTTATGGTATATTTAGAGAGAAAGTCATGGAAGAGACTTAGATAGCAGTAAGTACGTAACTGAAGAAGGGAGAGTAAGGAGGTATGAGAAATGAAAAGGTACTTGTTCACATTTAGGGATATAGTTTATCCTGCCTTTGAGCAAGAGTAGAGCCGGATTTTAGCTAAGAAATCCTTCAGAGTGGTTTTGAAAGATGGAAGGGAGGGTATTCACCTGATGGACACAGGTAAGCAGTTTCAGGCTTTAGCAACCTTGTATGAGTGCAAACAGTGCCCAGCAGATATGACAGGTTTGTAGACAGGAATTTTTGTTCAGTGGTTTACAAAGACCAATGGGAACATAGTTATGTAGAATGTTTTTAGTGCTGGACAGGCAGATGGATGTTGTATAATTTTATTTGTGGTAAGAAGCTGTGTTTATGTTAGTTGATGAAGCAGTTCTAACCAATACTAGCCTTTTAGTGCTATACAGTGGTGGGTTCTGAAAGCACTATTTGCTACAAATTTAGCCACTGCATTTTATCATTGTTCAGGTTTTAATTTTTGTGAAGCCTGGAGGTTATTAAGGATGGGAGAGCCATAAAGAAGTGTGGAGAGGCTAGTATAGTTTTAGTTACATTGGTTTGAAAGTTTCCAAATAATTATCAGTACTGACATTGTGATTTTGCCAGGCCAAAGTATGGAAATTAAAAATCTCAATTCGTTTGTGACCTTCAAGAGACTGCCAAATCATAGGCTATCCACGAGGTTAATTATAATGCCATCAATTTCTAGTTATTTGTTTGTCCACACTTGCTAGCTTACTTGGGACAAGAAAGCAGCCATACAGATACTGACAAGCAAAGTAATAAAGTGTGCCCATGTGGTCAGCTATAGGCCATCTGACACTAGTGTTTATGTTACACAGAGCTCCCTGCCAATGCCTCCCATTAATTACAAAAAGCATTAACTGTCAGTTCTTTATGCACAGCTAAAAGAGTTCCCTTCATTTTCATCTTGCAATAAAAGACAGTGGATTATGAAAATGGTGAGAAATTACACTGATTAATGTGTGGATCAGTTTGCAAATAATGTTTAAGCTGAAAATATCAGAAAAAAATGATAGGCAATTCTGACTGTTGTCTTAGTTCACAAAATGTGTAAAATACCCCTTAACTCATTCGATCCAATGGAGCTCAGGAAGTTAGCACTGTAACTTCCAATGGTGGAGCCTAAGCCTTTTGACAGAATAAAATCATGTCCTCACATTTCAAACAAATGTTCAGAGGTAGATACTAGGCAATCTGCCGGAAAGCATTTAGAAGCCTAGCTAGAATGTGTTGGCTTTTGCTGTCACTTTAGATTAGTTCTCTGTGCCTTGACCCAGGAGAGCCATTGAAGTGATCGCTAGGGTAAAGTTTATGTTTCCCATCCACTTGTTGAGGTTTCTCTTGAAGAGTGTTAGTAAAGAGCTCTGCTTAAAGCTTCACTTGTGTCAAGATCATATCACCCCAAATGGGACTCAAACTCAGAATCCTTGGCTTAGGAGGCCAATGCCTTTAGGCCACTCATATCTCTGAAATTGCAGAGGTTATGAGAGAAGTATAAATGGCAAACCCTTCAACACATACTATTTTTATAGTGGTAGTATTCTTTAGGTTCTAGGTCTTAAACTGAATTTTATAAGTCACAGTAAACACAGTCCCCCAGATTTACCAATCTTCCATGCAGGACTAGCTTAGTCCTGGATGGAAGTGGCTGTTTAGGAGCAGGAAGGCAGCGCACCACGCATAGTAATGAGGCTTGCTGCCTGAGCTCCTAATCTTATATGGAGCATGTAAGACTGCAGGGGGAGTGTCTGAGAACAGTGTTTTCAGACTATACTTGACCCTGCAATGAAGAAAAGCTGAAAGGGCTAAGAAATGAGCGAGCCCGCTCATAGGTGTCCGCATATCCCCACCAACGGTCCCCCCATGTACAACAGCAAGTATATAGAAATCAAATGAACAGACCCTTTTATTTTTTTTAAAACTCCGATTAAAGCTAACCGTAGGTGCGTGGGTGTGCCAACGCTTAGCTACGGTTAATGCAGCATAAATGGCTGAAGAGGATAACAAGGAAGATATATGCAAATAAAGTAGCATAGCATAGTGTAGTGGGCAGAGCATTCACCTTAAGAGCAGATATTCCTGGTTTGAGTCCAACTGCAGCACATTCCATTTTCCCTGGCAAAGCACATTATGACCAATATTTTTGTTGCATAACCCACTAAATAACATATATTTATGAACTGGAGTACTGTAGTAAATGCACATGTGAGGTGTTAGTGTCATACTGAATAAAGCACTAGTAAGCAGGTATAAGCACTAGTAAGTATATATAAGCAGTAGTAAGTGGGTTTAAGCCCATTTGCATGGGGGTAAGCAATGCGCACACAGGTTAAGCAATACTGAAGCTAATTCTCTGTAAGCATATGTAACCGGAGGTTAGCATTGCTTACCCTCACACAAACCAGCACAAACCCGCTTCTTCTTCTTTCGGCTTTTCCTGGTTAGGGGTCGCCACAGCGGATCACTTGTCTGCTCATGATTGGCAGTGGAGTTTTACAGTGTCGAGTTGCCAGCCCTGCACCCAACCTTCCACAGAAGGCACACACACACACACACACACACACACACACACACACACACACACACACACACACACACACACACACACACATGCATTCACACCTAGGGCCAATTTAGAGTGTCCAATCCACCTACAGTATGTCTTTGGGATGTGGGAGGAAACCAGAGTACCCGGAGGAAACCCACGCAACCACAGGGAGGACATGCAGACTCCGCACAGAAGGCCCCCCAGCCAAGGATCGAACCAGAGAACCTCTTGCTGTGAGGCAACAATGCTAACCACTGCACCACCGTGGCCACCAAGCACAAGCCTGCTTACAAATGCTCAAAAGTGCCTTAATCACTCGGTATCAAATGGCCCTTGTTCTGCCCATACACAAAATAAACAGCCTTGCAGGTCTTGAACCCAAGACCCTACACACTATAGTCACAGTAGTTAACCACCAAGCCATCACAAAAATACAGATGAATGAGGTAGCACCAAAAAAGTATTCACTATAGTAAAATCAAACAGAACCTGTGAAAGGAATCAGTATACAGACATATGTTCCATAACCCACTACATAACATAAATATGTGAAGTGGAGTACAGCAGTAAGCCCCGAAGTCATGTGTAATTGTAATAGAATGTTGAAGTCCCCAATAAAGCACAAGGACTCCGTACAGTGTACGTACACATGAATCATGGATACCAGGCATATGTATAAGATGTAATGAATAATAAATCAATGCCAATAAGGAAATATAATGCAAAGTCAAACGTAAGCAATGCTAAACATTGCACAGGCCAGCTTAGGAGTTGTAAGCAATGTGTAGGGCAGCTAACTCAATGTGCCCAGCATTATATCCCTTTAAACAATGCCAATCATGGGTAAGCAGGTTTGCCCATAGCTTAGCCTTTTCAAAACTGGCCAATCACGAAAAAGTGCAGGAAATCGGCCCTACTTAAACCCAAGAGGTGGGAATGCAGCTCATAACTGGTTGTAGCTTCCCTTGCAGGTACTATGTCAGGAAGGGGAGAGGGTGTGCTCTTTCAGGTGCAGCGCTGGTGCATCCAGGAGTTCAAAGTCATGGCAGGACTCCTTGTCAAAGACCATGAATAGAGACTGCTGCAGGGCCAGTACCAGGTTCCCAATATAAGCTGGATGCCTGGGACCATCTCACCCGTGACCTTACCTGTGCCACTGGCATACCCTGAACTGGTGAGCAGGTCGGGCATCACTATGCCGACCTGAAGCAGTGTAAGGGGGACCTCTTGGACCAGTGGATCCAAGAGGCTAAAACAGCAGAGGATGTTCCAGCTGTGTGTAAGTATCAGTCTGCTACCTGTTTAATAATTGCCAGCTCATGTATATCATGGATAGGTATTGCTAAATATTCCTCTTATGTCCTCCACAGCTGCAGTCGAGCAGGCTGCGAACCAGGATGCCCATGGCAGTTACCTGGAGAGGTTGCGATGTGAGGTAGGTCAATAATACTCTTGCATGTACTGTCATAGGAAATAAATCTAAAAGTATTAGTAAATTAATTGCCTGTATAAAAACCTGTATTGTTTAAGGCAAGTACTGCATACACCGAAGAATATGGTATGAAAAGACTCATATAGTATGTACGTAAATAAAAGCGTAATACCCTGACAATAAAGGTCTAACTGCTGGACTGCATGCGTATACTCTGGTATCATATGGTAATGTAGATTTGCATTCACATAATAGTACTGTTGTAATAAGCACTGTTACCCACAACGTGCACCATAAATAGAATGTGTAGGAATGCCTGTATATGACTGGTGTAATCCCCAGATGCCATATAGTACAACTGAGAAACACATAGAAAACAGTGAAAAGGCAGACAGCAAAACCTGAATAGCACATGCAACTGAGATGTGAACTGTTGTTTTTTTTTAGCACACACAGCCATGGTTCGAATCCTGCCAGTGGCAGTATTCTGCATACAGAATCATACCCCACAACTGTACAGATATGTCCAGAATGTCCATTAAGTGGCCCTTATATGTTGCCTGTCAACCTGTCCCCCTGGAAAATCAGTGGGATGATCCCAGACGTATAGGTAGCAAACAGGAAATATAACTGATTGACACACATCTGTAAGAACAAAGGTGGCACACTAGCAACTCCCTAAAACCTTATGAGACTAAAGAAGCCATGCATGTCCCATTTACACCCCCATCTTGTCAAGCAATGGCCAGAATGTGTACAGTAACAGAGTGAGATGCATGTGCATAATAGTAATGTGGAATCTGGTACGGTGTGTGGCAACAATCAGGTAGTGCTAACAAACATTTCTCCCACAGGTCTGTCAGATACCAACACTGTGTCCAGAAATACAAGAATGATACCCTGTACTAGTAGTGTTTACATTGGTATTGTATGGCATTGTGAGTGATGCAGTTGCTCTGATTAATGAGGTATTATGCATCAATGTCACCCACACTGTCCTACAAAATATAACTGTCTAGAAAATCTGTATAAGAGTGTTGTAATACAAGGTGAGAATGCAAAAGAACAGGATAACTATAGAACAGAAAGCAGATAGGAGATATACAGCAATATCTATATAGCACAAACAACTCTGATGGACAGTGTTTATGTTGTAGCAGACACAGTCATGGTCTTAATCCTGGGAATGGAAGTAGGCTGCATATAGAATCATACCCCACAACTGTACAGATGAAACCAAAATGTCCAGTATATGGACCCATATCGGCTGCATGCCCCCCTGTCCCCCTGGAAAGTCTGTGGGATGATCCCAGATGTTTAGCCAGCAAACAGGGAATACAAGTGATTGTCCAACATCTAAGTCAACAAACCTGTCACTGTAGCAACTCCTGAAACTGTTAGGAGAGTAATAAGCCAAGTATGTCCTATCTACACCCCCATGTTGTCAAGCTGTAACCAGAGTGTATACAGTCACAGAGTGAGATGTATGTGCATAATACTAATGTGTAATCTAAAACTTTGTGTGGCAACATTCAGGTAGTGCTAACAAACAATGCTCCCACAGGTACGTCAGATACGAACACTGTGCTGAGAAATAAAATCCATCATGCCCTGTACTGGTACTATTTACTCTGGTATTGTAGGGAATTGTGAGTGTTGCAGTTTCTCTGAATAAAAAAGTATCACTGATCACTGTCACCCACATTGTGCTACATAATATAACTGTGAATGAAAGAATGTAAATGTGTGTGTCAAGTCACTAAAGGTTGGAGAGGGCTATATTCTAGATATGTCCTGGTACACCTGCATGCAGGTAAAACCAGTTCATGTATAATGATGACGACAGTGATATCACTGTCCAAACTATGGCTATAGGGTTGTGTAGTAAGACTTATAACGTACAGATAACAGCACTGACTAGGAAGGTAATGTGGATTACAGGAATATACTAGTTGTTAATTGACATCTTTGTCTCCCCCCACCATATTTATGTTCTGATAATGTACTGTTGTATGATAAATATTTTAATTGTTCCCATGCATGTGCTATATTGAATTATTCCAACATTGGTGTCATGGTACCATAAATGTACCTGCATGCTGCTCTTATTACCACTGTGGTCCCATATATGCATGTGTTCTGTTTGCTATGCAACTGTTCCATATCTGGTGTCTGGGTTAATGGGAATATCTATGCATGCTGATACCTAACACTGGAATGTGTTGACTATTACTAACCCACATATGATGATAAAATCTAAACACTATAGCACGTTTGGGAGGGCTGGTCCGAGCAGACCCACCTGTCCCACCTCAGCTGGCCATGGCACCAGGTACCAGCATGTCTGGGGCCCAACCCTGGAACTCCCTGTCCATTGGTTCTGCACCAACTTCAGGTGGAACCACCTCAGGGGATGGGGCTCACCCCCACTTGGGAATGGGCATGGACAGGAGCCTGTCATCCATCGCCAGGTCCGGGTCATGGTGCATAGCGAGCTCAACCATCAGCTTGGTGATCTGCTATGCCAGCTCTAGGGCCGCGTGTCATGACTAGAGGCTCAGGCTGGCCCTGCAACAAAGCCCGCAGCACAGCCACCTTTGGGGCTGTGAAGGTGCAGTGGTGACTGCCCATGGGTGGGGAACCTCAGTCACAATGTTTGCACTAGGGGGCTCCTGGGCTTCCAATTTCCCAACACCCCTCCCCATCAAGGTGTCTACCCCCCACGTGTCACATACTGCCCCTGTATGTGTCTTGTTTGTCTTGTCTGTTAACCTACTCAACCTACCTCTTCAAACATACCTAGAATCCCTCCCCAACATCCCACTCTCACCTGTAAAAAAAAGGGCAATCTGTTCCCAAAAAAAAATCTCACCCCATACATAGCTGTCCATTTTGCACACGTGTACACTGGACACATGTAATCTGATCTAATTGGCATTGCAACTTATTATTGTTGTCCTCATCCCCTCCCAGGGGTTGGAGTGTCCAAATCTACCTCAAAATTCAGTGTATATGCACAGCTGTTTCTGTAGAAGAAAGGAGCAGCTATGGACCATCCCCACACCCTTGCTACACATCCCTAGCTATTTTCCCTACTTTCTTTCCTTGTTTGTGCTCCTTTTTCACCACTTTCCTATCAACCCTTTTTTCTTTTCTTTTAAAGAAATTAGCATGGGGCAAGTGGGAATAAGCACTTTTAAGCAGCAGTAAGCGGGTTTAAGACTGTTTGCATGGGGTAAGCAATGTCTACACTGGTTAAGCAATCTAGAAGCTAACTGAGTCTAAGAAACTGTAACAGGAAGTTAGCAGTGCTTACCTCAGTGCAAACCCACTCTGTATCAAATGGCCCTTGTTCTGCCCAGCAACAAAATACTCAGCCTCTGCAAGTCTTGAACCCAAGACCCTGCACACTATAGCCAAAGTGATTTACCACTAAACTATGTCAGATATACATGACCCTGATGTTTTCACAAACATATCATCCAGCCCAGTCATTCAACAGTACAGGGAATGTATTCCAACATGTAGATGTATGTGTGTGTGTGTGTGTGTGTGTGTGTGTGTGTGTGTGTGTGTGTGTGTATGTGTGTGTGTGTGTGTATATATATATATATATATATATATATATATATATATATATATATATATATATATATATATATATATATATATATATATATATATATATATATTAATATTTAAACAGATATAACATATCTATACATGTAGATATATACATACAAATGCATACATCTATAGATATATATGTCTACATCTATATGTCTAAATATATACAGCAAGTTATATGTATGTAAGCATATATATATATATATATATATATATATATATATATATATATATATATATATATATGTAAGCAGATATATATCTATATAGGTATATATGGACATACATCTGTAGATAATCGGAACATAGCAAAAGCATATATGTCTACATGCACCATTAATGGGGTTGAATGGGCCCAATCAACATACGTCTTGTACAAATAGGTATAACCCCCCCCCACACAGCCAAACATGTCTGCCCTGCAATGCACTACCAACTGTTGCAGATCCCATAACCAGGCCCTGACATGACATGGGCACAAGATGTTTACAGTACTCCATCTCACCTGTATGATGCCAGGCTGGTATCAGTAACATATCATGCAGTACACCCTGGCTCTCATAGGGAATTTACAATGTGGAAGCTATCAACATCCCTAGGATACATATACACAGGCACATATATGCAGATACAGATATATATATATATATATATATATATATATATATATATATATATATATATGTAACTAAAACCAGCAAAGGAGATGAAAAGGCGAACAATTACAACTCAAACCAATACTAAAGGTTCGCTTTGGAGAAGCCAAATAAGGGTATTAGACCGCAAATGTAAGAAGTGTTCAATCAGTTCAAAATGTCCAATCAAACAGTTGATTGAATAAAACAATCAAAACAAGTAATTAAACCAGGAAAATAAATGTGACTGTTCGTATTAACAAAATACACATATTATATAAGAGGTGCTGCTAATTGATTACGCTGTTTGCTTCTGAAGAAAGCATTCGAAAACGTATTATCTGTGTACAGCGTTAGAGTGTGTTATTGGTTCCTTTCGAATAAAGTGATTTTAAAATTTTTTTTGGACTTCTACTTCTTACATTTGCGGTCTGATACCCTTATTTGGCTTCTCCAAAGCAAACCTTTAGTATATATACGTAACTACACATACATATGCAGAGTAAGATACATATGTAAAAGGTGCACACAATATGGAACAGCCACTATGCCTACAGTTACCACCTTAACAACTGGACACTGTATGTGCCACCCATACAAATGACAACCATTGCCTGCAATATATACCCACAGAGAGGTCAATGGATATAACACCACACACAGGTTTGCATAAATGAAGAAGCTTTATTTGTGTAGTATTAAAGTTGTATATGCCATGTCACATAGCTGTTTAGACACTGACACCCATATAAACAGAATAATGCAACTGTGAAACAGTTATATGAATGCAGTAGTCTGGAAAGGTTTACAAATGTTGCTGTCCAGGCTGAGGCCTTCAAGTAATACAATAGTAAAGACACACTGGGCCACAGGATACCAAACAATCAACAGTAAGTAATGCAGATGTATAGTTCAGCAGCCGCTATCTACACTCTGTTCACAATCTCTAGGGGGAAAGAACTCAGTTGACACAATGGGATGTAACTGTTACATAACAAGGCATAACTGGCACCATCACAAGCATGCTGGCAGACAGAACAGTCTGTATGGCAGGAGGCGGTAGGCCTGCATTTACCCAAGGTGGATTGTATGGTAATTTACATCCAGATACCTTAAGGCAGCATAGATATGGTGTGTGTGGGTGGTCACATCTGCTTTTAGCATGTGTGCCTTTGACTACTGACAGACATCCTAAGGACATCATAGGACAGTACCACTGCTAGCACGTAATACTCCTGTTGACTACAGCAGAGATATTGGACAATATATATGGACAGTCTGACACACTCTTGACAGTCCAGAGGTATACACTGAACCCCTTAGTGCAAGACATGTGGACCAAGCCTGACAATGTGGATGTTAACAGCCATGTAGATGGGTATAACATGTAACTACTGATACACATTTGCCCCCATAGGTTATGCATTCACACACCCCTGTCTGACCTGGCACATGATAATAGCTGGTACAGAGGTGCCATGGCCACCTACTAGCCACTAGATATTGACATACATCTGTACAGCATCCCACTGCTCTGTCTGACATACATGACTGTTATGGTGGCCTGGCAGCAGTACTTCTGGCAAGTATCTGGACATGACATTTCACTGGGTAAGTACACTAAGCTGCTAGGCATGTAACAACGCACTGTGCAGGCTACAGCCAGACTGGCTCAACACTGGCCTACACTTCCTATGGGGGAATACACATGTACCAGCATGTATAGCAGGCTCTATAGGCATGTCACAGCACAGAGTTTGATACACCTGTGTAAAAGTGCATATCCTCAACCGATGTGAACACAGCCACATATGGTAAGCTTGCGTAAAATTATAGTATATGGACTATCTGTGCAACACCATCCTCATATGTGCCACTCACACACTAACCCTACATACACTGTGCCACTCCACAGTGCTGTCTGAAGCCTGTCTGTGGTATGGGACATGTGTGTGTATGGCCCTACAAACATGTAAGCCGAAAGGGTAACATACAGTGGAGCAGTATGTAACCTCAGATAGAACAGGACTATGAACAATGACACCTACCACAGTCTGTACACAGGCCAAAGTAAATATGAACAAGACACACAGTGTCGACAATCACCATCAGTACACAGACCTCAGTACTGTGCACACAACCAAAGAATGTCCAGGTTATGTCATAAATTGTAACCCCTGCTACACATAGCATGTGTAGCAGTCTGATATCTCACTGGCTTGTCATCAGATATGACGACACTAATTATGGTGTACAACACATATGCACCTCTTATTGCATGACATACATACAAAGGTTGACAGAGTTGTGGCTGGAGACACATACACAGGACCAATATTGACATGTTGCTATGATACCCTCATACATTTACTGCTGTAACAGGGTTTGTGGCAACATATGTCCTATGAGGGATATGAAGTCAGTAACTCTCATGGCTGTCACCACCTACAGACTGTAATCCTCACACTACCTTCTGCAGTTCACAGACAGGTGCTCTGTGGGTAACACATGAAACAAAAGGCACCACACTCTGCCCAGTCTGCAGAAGACCCTACAGATGGGGTGTTCACATAAATATAGCACTGACATGGTAGCTATTAAAACATGTATGGCAGCCATATCCACACACACCCTGTTAAACCAAACATTACTCCAAATGCAGTATAGCAGCACTTACAGTGTGTAGTCAGGTCAGGTGCATACCCCTCCTGTGTGTTGCCCTGTTTCCACAGTGTATGTTGTTAGAGGTGGATCCCCAATCCATCTGAGATGCTGTTTGCCAAACAACGGATCGAGTTCCTGCTCACAGTGAATGTAAAGGCCCAACATCAAAATGATGTTCCTTGATATTGGTGTGTGTTTCCATGCAATTGGCTACCACAGCTGTTCCACATGCAATCAGCTATAGGAGGGCTGCAATTCATGCAGAAGCCATCAGCTAATCATGAGCAACACTTAAAATACACATGCTGCTGCCCACACACAGCAGGTGTAAGTCCCCACATCCACCAGAGAGGGAGTAAGAGAGGCAGACAGCAGCAAAGAAGAGTCAGTGAGGGGTGGGAGAGTAAAACATAAGCATGTTTGTGTCACACACATACCAGTACAGGGTATCAAACCCCTGATGACTATGTAGTGCTATCACATGTCTATGCAGTTATTGGATGCACCACATAGGTTACATGTTGAGCCTTCAAAAAGTATATGTGATGATGAGTGACATTGGCAACAGGGATATGGTAGCTATATGGTAGATGTAGTACATGTGCCAGTCTGCATGAACAGGTGCCAGTGTCAACTTAGCCACACTCTCATAGGGGCACACACACATTGACACACTTGGCAGGGCCAGGAATACATATCATCACTAGTGAGATTGCAACAACACATTACTGTGCAGGTATCACATGCATCACAGGGGTCATACGGAGGTGATATGGGCAAAGGGTATGTGGAGGTGTCTGACATCAGACAGCATGCTTCAGTATGCCAATGGGGGTTGTAGTGAGTGTGAATGTGGTCATATGCATCACACAACACACACACAGACACAGGTTGCCAGTATTGACATGCATGGGTGCATTGCTGCATGGATGTATTGTGGTCGACTGTGCCAGATGGCTATACAAGGCTAGGTGATGGTTATACCTTGGCATGAGGCCACATGACAATGGTCTTCATTGTTGCTCAGGAGTGTAGTGTCTGGATCTGACCACACAGGTGGGTATTCTATTCACCATCCAGTCACCTGGGTGACTATTGTGTGGCCAATGCTGTGCATTGCTTGCCATGTATGTGTTCCTTAGTCTATGACATGGACAGTGTCTTGGATGTGTACACCTCACACATGCATGTACAATGACATGTGGAAATGTACCTGGGGTGTCTGGCCAATGTTGTGTACACAGATTGTTATCATCAGATGTGCCAGTCCTGGCCTCATGTGACTGGAACTGTTAATAGACAGCAGGTTGACCCAACACCTACATTGATAGCATGATACCAGTATCCCCTGGTGTCATTGGCATCTGTCCATACAGGGCATGTAGTCAGGAATGGTATGTTCTTTGTGGGTCACATTTGAAGGCACCACAGATGTTGCAGGTGTCCAGTGGAGAACATGGGGAAGGTGCACTGTTGGCATGTATGTGCCTATTGGACTGATGGTTGGGGTGTCATGCCCACTGTAGCCCACTGCAATCACACCATGGTTACTATCAGTGAGCAATATGCAGGGTACTACCAACATAGCAGTTGTTGCCTAGGCAAGTGTGTGTGTGCATGAGACATGGGTTGAGAGTGTTATCTGGGTAATACTAGGGTCGCTCACTTTGTTTGCCTGGCCTTGACATCAAATGTAGGGGTATGGATATGCACCCCAACCTCTCAGCTATTACACATCCATTATCCCTGTACTGTGGACATTGTGATGTAGACTAGGGCCACCATATAAGAAATATGCAAAAAAAAAACCTTCCCATTTACTCCAGTTGTTACACACTTACAACCACCTCCACACATGATACGAATTACAAACACAGACACACTGAGACACACAGACATGCATACCTGTCATGTCTGGGATTAGAACTCCTACCTAACTATTTTATTACACTACAGTACTACGCAGTTATAGGATGCACCATGGAGATTACTGGGCGACTACCTTCATAAAGGTGTATTTCAAGGTGGATGACATCAGCAGCATTGATGAAGTAGGGCATTTGAATTGTAGGGAGTGTGATTAGCCTAAAAAGCATTGCTTTCTACACAGACAGAAACAGACAGACATGCACAGTTGCCAAGACTGGGATTAGAACTCCTACCTAACTATTTTATCACACTACATCAGTACGCAGTTATAGGACACACCACAGAGATTACTGGGCTTCTACTTTCCCAAAGGTGTATTTCAAGGAGGATGACATCAGCAGCCTTGCCAAAGTAGGGCATTTGAATTGTAGGGAGTGTGACTAGCCTAAAAAGCATTGCTCTCTACTCAGACACACACACACACACACACACACACACACACACACACACACACACACATATACACACATATACACACATACACACACACACACACACACACACACACACACACACACACACACTTGCCAAATCTGATATTAGAACTCCTACCTAACTATATTATCACACTACAGCAGTACGCAGTTATAGGACGTGCCACAGAGATTACTTGGCTATTACCTTGCCAAAGGTATATTTCAAGGTGAATGACATCAGCAGCCTTGCCAAAGTAAGGTATTTGAATTGTAGGAAGTGTGTCTAGCCTAAAACGCATTGCTCTCTACACAGACAGACACACACACACACACACACACACACACACACACACACACACACACACACACACACTCACACACAGTTGCCAAGTCTGGTATTAGAACTCCTACCTAACTATTTTATCACACTACAACTGTATGCAGTTATAGGATGTGCCATGGAGATTACTGGGCTACAATCTTCCCAAAGGTGTATTTCATGGTTGAAGACCTCAACAGGCTTGTCAGAGTAGGGCTATGGGGTGGCCAGTGTGTGCGCATGGGCCTTAAGCCATTCATATAGGGGTTGGCAAACCACTTGAGGGCACATACAGGGCCATATTCCACAGGTATGTGTATACAGCTGCTAGATGCCTACTTCCTTGGACAATCATGTTACACAGCTAGCACTTGCACCACATAGTCGGTACTGCTGACAGATACCATTGGCTAGTATCTACAGTGAGTGACATCTGAACCTCATGTGGTTATAACCATTTGGCTGTGTGCTAAGTGGGACAGGCCTGGATGGCTCTTTGTCACATTAACTCTCTTCCACACATCTATGTACATCTACTTTTGGCTTATTATAGCCTGTTGTGCTTGGATATATGTCTGTATTCCTATCCACTGTTTGCGCAAAGCATGAGTGGTGCATCCTGAGGAGTGTCTGTACTAACATCTGCAAGTCAGATATGTCTGGTCCGCTGTTGTTTGCAGACATGGGCTTCAAGTGTGTGTATGTGAGCATGCCCAGTAGGACCTTTCAGTATGTTGTTGTCTGACATTGCCTTCATTTCTCTAAGTGTGTTAGCATGCCCAGTATGCCCTTCTGAACTGCATGTGTGGATTGATTCCAGGTAGTTTGTACTCCAGTGCAGACCTTTGTGTTGTACACCTACAGGTAGCACACTGTTTCAGCAGGGTATCTGTCGATCATTTGGCAATATGGGGACAAAGTGTGCAAGGGATAGTGTGTACTGTAGCTGATTGTGTCTGTGCTGCTTCAGCTATGTGGTACTGCTGTTAGATAATCAGAAATGTGTACTGTTATACACTGTGATGTTTTCTGTCCTCATGTACTGTCAGGTGGACATTCCTGCTCACGGTGATGTCTTGGGGGACAAGTGTCACTACAGCTGTGTGCGGTATTGTGGGCAGATATCTACATATTCATGGTAGGTTATGCCATCCTGGAGGGGGTGTTGCAGACAGTTGCTGCTGGGTCTGTGCATCTGGTTCAGCACCTTGGTACAGTGCTGGCAGAGGATCCCATACATGTACATCCAGCAACATGACAGTATAGCCATATATTGCTATGGCAGTACCTCACAGCTATACAGAATCACACAGGTTACCCAGAGGCAGGGGCCATGAGTCAGGATATTACCCTTATTGTATTGTATGGGCAGGTATGTAGGCACCCATTTATGTGATTACAGTTAGGGATAGTGTGTGCACACAGCTTTGTGTTGGACCTTGCACATTCCATGCTGACCACACTCCACCCCACCTCCTCAGTTATTCTCTCCTTTTCCTTATATTATGCATACATTCTCTGATTCTTTCCCTATGGTTATCATCCCATCATGGCTGTGCATTGGTGTTGGTCAACAGTTCATGCCATGGGACATGGTGGACATGTCACTATGGTTTGTCCACATGGCCTTGCATATGGAGTATGTGGAGTGTGTTGCGTTGTTAATTGGATGCCCATGACATAATGTGCATTAGCAGTACATGTGAGACACAGGCCCTTGGCATAGGCCTGTGGGCCATTGGCTGTTGATGCAGGCCAGATGTGGCTTGCCATTGAATTTTGTCTGTCCTACAGTCTTAGGCCTCCATGCAGTATATTCCCCTGGGGTGACAGGGTAGGTGTGCTAGGTGTTAATGCCAATACCTTCTATCAGTTCTGATCGGTGGTGTGGATGCTGGCAGGGTGTTACCTACAGCTGGCGACACACCTGCATGGGACACCTGCACCGCATGCTGCATTCTTTCGCTATTGCCATATACAGCTGTGGTCATATTGTACCCATTCCCTACAGCAGGGGTACAACCTGGGAAGTACCTGTGGGGTGGTGTTTGTGTGAGCTGGGTGCATGTGTGCTATGGACACTACTTGCATCTGACACACAGATATGCATTGGGCATTCCAATTATGCTTGCATGTGCAGGTGCATCAGCTGTTTCCCACTACATCAATCCTACCTCCTTTATGATCTGTGAGTGTTTGGCCAGAGAACACCGATATCCCCTACTACAGGACCAGATAATGTGATGCATACCTGTTTGTACTATTCCAAGGGTGTGCCCATTTCACAGTGACACAATATATATTGTATGTCTGGGGTACTTTCCCCTATGTACTGCTTGTATATCTAGCCCAACAGCCATGCCATGTCAGTCTTTCAGATGATGACACATATTACCACCATACATTTGCAATGGCTTACTGCTAGCTTGTGTTATACTGGTGGGTATTGTGTTTGGCACTGTAGTTGTGAGGACTTGTCCCTGTCATCAGCGTTAGTGGGCAATGGCCACCAGGTCTTACCTCAACATGCATGCATACCGACCACTCTCACACAATATGAAACACACACCAACCTAACACACACATACCTGCATAGTGTGCAGATGCTACAACCTATCCTGATACCTTGGCCACCTCTGTGCATCTGTGCTCCACTGGTATTATACCTACACATACATGTTCCTACATTTCTACATAGGGGTGTGGAAGGGCACACCTGACTGCTATGACATCTGTACATCAGATTGGGGGACACGCCAGACCATTACTACATACATAAATACATAGGGTTGGGGGAGCACACCTGACTGTTTCCACATTCCTACACAAGATGGGGTGGCACACCAGACCATTACTACATAAATAGGTAGGGTTTGTGGGAGCACACCTGACTGTTTCTACATTTCTGCACAGGATGGGGGGGGGCACCTGACCATTTCTACATTTCTACACAGGATTGGGGGGCACACCTGACTGTTACTGCATTTCTACACAGGATGGCGGGCACATCTGACACTTGTACACTTTTGCTATGAATGTACTGGTATGTTAGGTACTCCATTTCATTCTGTATTCTAACCTATCATGCTGACTAAAGGCATATCAGTGTACTACAGGTCTTAGCTTTGATTTACCTACATATTAGTTTCTGACTTTCTACCCTTCAGTACTAACATCCCACTGCCTGACCTACTGTAGTCTTTCTATGTACGCCTGCGGGGGTTACCCACAGGCATCATTCAGAGGTCATGGCACAGCCTTTGTTTGTGTTTGTCTACACCTGTCCTGCTGGCTGTCACTGTTGTTGGGTATGTGAACCTCCCTGACTGGCATGTGTGAGTCACTTACCTTGTGAGTGTCCCAGTATTGAGGGTGGTGCTGCAGGGCTGCCTATGTTGGATGCACATAATACACTCCCTACACATGGTTGACCACAGGTAGTGTAATGTTTGGCATCCCTTTTACTGTATGTGAGAGTCAGAGGTGTTATTCTCTGGGTCCCTCCTGTGTTAGTGTATGTGCTATGCGTTGCCTCTTTGCCAAGGCCAGGGCATACTCGGCATGCCTCCTTCTGCCTACTGAGGCAGGCTCAGGTTGCTCCTGCTCCAAGTCACTCTGTGCCTGAGCAGGCCTTGGCAGTGGTGAGGGGATTTGTGGCCTTGCCCCATGCTGTTCCTGCTGCAGCTGTTTCAGCAGGATCATATTGTGTATCATGGCACATACGATGACAATTTGGGTACATGTAGCTGTTGAGTACTGCAAGGCTCCACCGGATGTGTCCAGGCACCGGAAACATGACTTGAGCATCCCAAACACACACTCTATTATAATCCTGATCTGTGCGTGTACCTCATTATGGAGTTCTTGTTTGGGTGTGTGTGCATTTCTAATGGGTGTCATCAGCCACGGCTCCAGTGCTTATCTAGCATCCCCCACTAGATGACGGTGAGGGATGTCCCCATTGGCAAATCTCTGGTACAGCTGCATCAGATACCAGATAAGCTTCCAGGGCAGCCAACACACACATTCATTATTATGCCCTGGGCATTGCACACGACCTGGCAGTTGATGGAGGGGAAGCCCTTGTGGTTGATGTAGATCCTACCCCACTCACCGGGTGGTGCTTTGATGCATATGTGCATGCAGTCTATAGCACCAACTACCTCAGGGTATTCTGCTATTTGGTGGAACAGATGCATATTGCTGGCCAGCACCTCACGGGTGTTGGGGAAATATACATGCTCACCGGCATGTGCTGACATGGTATCCAGGAACTGGTGGAGTATCCTGGATGCTGATGCCTGTGAGATCCCCATCATATCTCCAGCTGGCCTTTGGACGATACCTGTAGCTAAGATTCTTAGGCCTACACATACCTTGGTATCCACTGGGATGGATTCCCCTCTGTTAGTTCTGTGTGTCAAGCATGGCCAGCACAGCTCAACAATTTGCTGTATGAGGTCCCTGTTCCCCCTATAGTGCTCCACTATCTCCAGCTCATGTAGCCGCTGGTAGGCTATCCTGGGTCTGTACACTCTTCTCCGTCTCTTCACTGTGGGTTGGTCAGCAGCATTCACATCCTCACCACCCTCAGCCTCTTCCACAAGTTGTTCTATGATAGCTATTGCAGCCCCTATCTTTTTGTTGTTATGTCTGTTAAAACTTCCCTGCTTGTATACACTGGTGGTGTAGAGTATGAGAAAAACCAGAGTAGAAGGTGTTTGCATAGTTTATAGTAGTGCTCTAGGCTGGGCTGGTCTGCTGCCTGGGTAATTGGCTGATTCTGATACATTTCACCTGCCAGCTATGCTAGTTCTCCTTGATTAACTTCTTACTACTGTTTTGCCTTTCCATTGCCTTCCTGTTTATGCCCAGGGGCGCGCCGCACAAACACAGTGCTCAGATGTGCACAGAGCTGCTATTTCCTGGTTTACCTTTTATTTATTTTTTTAAACCTGGTGACACCCGCATAAGCAATCTAAAGAGTACTAGGCAGACTCAGACGCACCCCCTTGTTTAGCTGTGCTTAGCTAGGAGCAAACCTGAGCCACAGGGCTCCAATCCACTTACAGTATGCCTGAAACACACACACCCATGATGTCAGCTAACTCCTAGGCTTGCACCAAGCTATTCCTACTCTTACACTGTTGGGACCTGACTAGCATGCTGGGAAAAACTGGGATTCACTATCATTCCCCTCATTTACATAGGATTGTCTGCTAATGCATAGTTACATGTCTCACACTGAGCCTCCCCCCTTAGCAACCACTACTCACTGGCCATGTTGTCTTCTTCCTGCCATTGACTTTAATGGCAGAATAGTGATTTTAGTCAGAATGCTTATTTTAAGTTTATTTACTTATTTTCCCCCAGATCCCATTTGCGCACCACTGCCCTATGCTTAAACTGCTGAGATCAGCTAAAAAAAAATAAAAGTTGATTTTTTAAATTTTTTAAGCTGTTTCCAGTGCCAATGGCCTTATACTTGGCCATTGGCATGCCTCTTGACTGATATGCACCCTTTATTTGGAGCTGTCATGGCTCCGTTTTGGAATTTGCAGAAATGTACTTGGTTACTAACCAAGTACATTTCTGCAGATTACACTAGTCCTGCACAGACAGTTTCCACTTTCCTGAATTGCAAATTTACCTCATTTGCATAGATTTCTCCTGCAAATGGAGTAATTTGCATACAGGGGCTGAGTCCATGCAGGACTAGTGCAGGAGCGCTCGTGCACTCCCCTGCAGGCTATTCCTTGATCGCACGGCAGACATATTGCCTGCTAGAACTCCTGCACTAATCCTTGATGCCATGCAAGGCTTGCAGAATCTGGGGGAGTATCTATTATGTTTGCAATATTCTGTAAACAACTTACAATATCTCAGCAACCACTCAAGTTACACACAGACTGTAAGCAGCATTTTATTCATCTAGCTGAGAGCTTTCATATGAGGCTAAGGAGTTCTGTCTGTGTTCTTTGGTCGTTGAGATATTTAGAAATTTTTTAAAATTATATCTATATAAATTAATATCATAAAAACAACGCAATATTGCTTTACCTGCACTAGACAGAGGTCAAATATTAATGCAGTTTTGTTTGCCATTGTGTAAGCGTTACGATGAAATGTTTTAAAACCTTGTACATAGCATGATTTTGGAATTAGAACTTGATGCAAATATGAACAACTACTATTGCCCACAACCTGTAAAAACAAAACAGGTCTTCCCCTGCACAGCGTGAGGCAGAAAAGAACTTTGCCCTTTTCGAGCGACTATTCTACTATTGCTCACAACCTGTAAAAACAAAACAGGTCATTATCTGGTCATTTTAGTATAGACTTTAAAGTAAAGTATTATTTAAGGGTCCTCAGCACTAGCACGAATCTACCTAGGCTTACCCAAACAAAAAAAACAAGCTTGTTTGCATATACTCCACTTAAACTACAGAACACACTTTAAACTAAGGCAAACAGCTATAAAATTTTAAAAACAAGCTCCCAAAGCATAGGAATTGAACCTGATGTTTGTTTAGACAAGATTACTCACCTGCAAGTTAATTATTCAGGAGTTACATCTTGAAACCTGGGCTCTAGTGGCTTAGTGTAAACCCCGCTCCGCGATAACCCTTGTCTGGTGCCTTTAATTTCAAATCCCTAGTGCTGTAAGACCTTGTTACCGGCCTCTACCTCTTGAGGTATGTATTAAGCTGTTATTAATTGTTCCTAATAGACTGTTAAATGTATTTAAGTTGAATTGTGTGATTTAATAGTAACTGATGTAACTCTTTTTTGCTACATAGTTACATAATGCACTATTGATAGGCATGAATATTGTAGCTACTTGTTTCTTTAAAGCTAAGTTGTGTCTCTAAAGCTAAATGTGTTTGGTAACCAGACTTTAGTATGACAAGCTCTTTGCAGGACTGTTCATTAGAGTGAAAATTTTGAGCCTTCTGTATATTTTTTGAGAAGCAGGATATTTAACATTCAACATTCTTTGACTCTCAGTCATAAGGCACTGTTGCAGTAAAATGCTGATGTGTTATAATGATTTATGCTATATGTAAAGATATGTAAAGATTTTACTAACATAGTTTAGGGTTTCCTCGGGTAGTCTAATGTTGTTTAAGCTACACAGCTGCTTCTGACTGCCTCTGAAATCAAGCTCTCTCTCTATCCCTCCCAGGTCTTCCCCTGCACAGCGTGAGGCAGAAAAGAACTTAACCTTTTCGACTACTCTACTATTGCCCACAACCTGTAAAAACAAAACAGGTCATTATCTGGTCATTTTAGTATAGACTTTAAAGTAAAGTATTATTTAAGGGTCCTCAGCACTAGCACAAATCTCCCTAGGCTTACCCAAACAAAAATCCAAGCTTGTTTGCATATACTCCACTTAAACTACAGAACACACTCTAAAACCAAGGCAAACAGCTATAAAATGTTAAAACAAGCTCCCAAAGCATAGGAATTGAACCTGATGTTTGTTTAGATGAGATTACTCACCTGCAAGTTAATTATTCAGGAGTTACATCTTGAAACCTGGGCTCTAGTGGCTTAGTGTACCCGCCCTCATGAGCACTCGCTTCCTCGTGCTCGCCTCCGCCCCTGCCCGCTATTCCCACCCGCCCCAGTACTACAGTACTTTTATAACCTCAAACCGCTCCCCTGCTGTCCACTAACTTCCTGTACCTCACTACCGCCTCTAAGATCAAGGAATATGACACCACCCAGGAAGCTTATCATACTAACTCTTTGTCCCTCCTACTTGTCCCTTACCTAGCTACCCTATATGAAACCTGGTCTTAAATAGGCTTCCACCACCCAGGCTACCAAACCAACCCCTCCCCATAATTAACAACAGAGGCCATGACTCAACTCCCTACTCACCCACCTTGTTAGAACTCTCGAACGCTATGTAATTATCAAACCTACCAATATTAGGCCAAATGATAAACATTACTACAAACTTCTACTCAAAGCCCTCAAATTCATTACCACTCTGAATCACAGACTAGCCACAGATGGTGATATCCACCCCAACCCTGGCCCTTCCCCTCCACTCAATTGTAATTCCACCCTATCCTCCCCCTCCACTTCTCAATCTAAACTCTAGACCCTTTAACTCTCTTCTGACCTGTCATCTAAACATCAGAAGTGTAAACAATAAGATTCACAACCTACATGCCCTTTTAGCTACTTGTTCCCCAGACCTACTATGTCTCACAGAAACCTGGCTTAAACCAAGTACGAAAGACACACAGATAATCCCACCAGGGTATGATATACTAAGAGCAGACCGAATAACTCATAAAGGTGGTTGTGTAGCCATACTCTACAAAAATACATTACAAATCTCCCTTGCCTCTCCACAACCCCTCCTAACAAACAATGCCGAAATTCTACTTGTAAAACTTCAACCAAACAAACATAAAAGCATAAATATAGCATGTATTTACATCCCCCCAGGCAACAATAATAACAAAACCTTAGAGGACTTTCTCCACTGGTTAACTCAAACTCACCCCCAGGAATCCATAGTGTTAGGTGACTTCAACATTGATTGGAATTCCTTCTCATCTAGCTCCCCATCTAGCAGCATAAATCTACATGGCTTTTCTCAGCTCATATCCACTCCTACCAGACTAGGTAAACCCCAAAACAAAGACAGCATCCTGGACTGGATCCTTACTAATAAAGATCCTGACCAGTACTCAGCAGGTACTCACCCAGAGGACATGAGTGATCACTTACTCACCTATGTTATCAAATTCAAGAAAATCATCCCCTTCTTACAACCATAAAAAATCAGGAACAATAATAAATTCAACGCCTCCATTTTTCAAACTGAACTTAAAGCCCACAACTGGACAATACTCAAGTCTCTTCCTCTTGAAGAGGCAGTTATCTACTTCAACACCACCTTCCTCAAGATTCTAGATTCCCATGCTCCAATACGGTCCATTAGAACTAAAACCAAAACCGCACCATGGCTCTCTAAGGAAACAAAATCCAAAATCCTATCTAGAAACAAGATGTGGGTCACATGGCACCTCTAAAGACCCACACTCCCACCAAACCTTCCGCAACTTAGAAATGAAACTAAAAGAATGATCTTAAATGATAAAAAAAACTTCTTCCTCCACCTCCAACACAAACACCTTAATAATCCACAAAAATTCTGGGCAGGCTTAAACAAGCTCCTGCACCCAGGCCAGGCAACCACCCCCACTCCAACAACTTGCAAACAACAGTGCCCTGTAAACATTGCTAACACATTCGATAGTTTCTTCACAGAAACTATGCAATCCCTGGCCAAACAATTCAAACAAACAACCAGCCCACTCCACTACCCATGCCAGCAGAATACTACAACTACATCAGATCATCTATTTACCTTCGATCCAGTACCCATATCCTCTATAACATCTCTTCTTAAAAAACTAAAACCCACTAAGCTAGCAGCTGACCTTCTCCCAGCTGAGTTTCTGCAAAAAGCAGCTGAGGCCATTTCCTATCCCGTCTCCATAATCATAAACCGTACCTTGTCAGAAGCCTTCATCCCCTCCATATGGAAAATGTCCCATATTATTCCACTCCATAAAGGTGGTAGCTCACTAGAGCTAACCAACTACAGACCTATAGCTATACTCTCACCCCTGGCCAAAATTATGGAAAAGTGTGTCTACAAACAACTGATGGAACACTTCACCAAAAATAAAATTCTAGCCAACTCCCAACATGGCTTCAGGCCAAATCACAGTACCACATCAGCCCTACTATCCTTTTCTAATACCATCAATAACTTCAGAAACAATAATAAACTATCATCTGCTCTTTTCTTAGACCTCTCCAAGGCCTTTGATATGGTGAACCACATTCAACTCCCCTATACATTAAAAAACTATCACTCAGCAATTCCACACTGAAATGGTTCCAATCCTACCTGTCCAATAGGCAACAGGCTGTTCTATGGCAGGACAAATTATCCACATGCCTACCTGTTACACTTGGATTTCCCCAAGGATCTATTCTTGGCCCTCTTCTCTTCACCATCTTTGTTAATGACCTGCCCACAATCACCCCCCATGCCACATGCATTCAATATGCAGATGATTCAACTATCATCAGCACTGCCTCCAATCTGGCAGACCTCACTGCTTCAACCCAAGACACCTTCAACCTAATAGAAAAATGGTTCTCAAGTCGTCAACTAGTTCTCAACCCCAACAAAATAAAACTACTTACTTTCTCACCCACTAACAAGACTCTTCCCCCTACCTTCTCTATTACATCCTCCAATGGAATCACTATATCACCAGAAGCTCACACAAAGCTATTAGGTGTTACCATTGATAACTCCCTTAAATTTGACACCCATTTCAATCTAACCATCAAAACCGTCAATAAAAAGCTTGGCTCTCTATAAAGTAAAACACTTTCTCACTCCTCACGCTAAAATTACAGTTGCCAGCACACACCTACTATCAACTCTTTTCTATTCCCCCCCCTTTTACAAACCTAAACAAGACAACCCTTAACAAACTTGCTTCTTGTTACAATCACATAGCTAGATTTGCCACAAATTCCACCTTTAGAACGCACCACTGCACTAACTTGAAGCAACTAGGATGGTTAGAGTTTTCCAGCCAACTCCATTTCAACCAACTCAAAACAGCTCACCAGATACTGTATCACCCAGAGAAAACACCAGCTCTGAAAAACATCATTCACCCCTATATTAACATGCAATCTTTACACTCCTCCAATAAGATCTTAGCTCAAACTACCAAAGCCAATAATGCTCACCTCAGAACCTTCACTCCTACAATTCAAAAAAAAAAGCTTAAACCCCATCTCAATACTCACTGGCAATGTCCCTGTTCCAAACCTGATTAACCACTATCATTTACCCTTCTCTTACCTCACTATCCTTAACCGCTTTTTAACAAGCCTTTGTAACTGACCTATGTTTTTTTTTATATGCTGCTGTTATTTTTTTCCCAAGATGTGATGTATCTTTATATTGTATTTAGAACTCAACTATCTTCCTTTTTTGCATTAACAATGTTCATATGTCTGTTATGTACCTGGAGCTTTTCTCCCCGGGCCTCCGCTGAAAATGGACATGTATCCAGTCGGACTCTCCCGGTTAACAAATGTAAAATAAAATAAATAAACAAATAAATTATTGATGCAAATATGAACAACTAATGTTTGACACCTAGAGACATCAGTAGGAGTTAACTGCAGATGCACATGGAGCTGTCACTCAGATGTACTGAATCACCACGCCAAGAAAGGCACATTCATGTGAGATGAGAAACATTTCCATTTCTGTTATAGAAGTATGTCATTCCAAGGCTAAGTTTTCATGATGCAGAGAATTATCTGTTCACAACTAGTCTGTGCAAAGGAGTATAATAGTAGATCCTCCTGACTATCAATAACTGCATCACTGTTCAAGAATGTGCAGTGGTGCAGCTTCCTAAGAAAAGTCCAACGTCTTGCAATCGAGTCACAAAACAGCAACCACGAGACACCTGACATGTTTGCCTGCTAACCACAACTAAGGATAGTAAAACTGAAATACTTTGCAGGGGAGTAAGCATCATGTATGACTCAACATGGGAGGCTGTACCCCTAGTATCCTTTTCCATATGTATAGCCATTCTGAAATTATGGTATCGAAAAAGAGACCCCCACAAGAAACAGCAATCTTGGCCTTTAGATTGAAATCCTGAGAAATGCAAATTAGTTACACTAGTGTAGAAATGTTAGGCCTTTTACCCTATAGAAAACCCACTGACAAGCTGCAGGCCTAAATTCACTGTGTTCCTTGTGATTGTGTCATTTGTGTTAACTATGTGACAAATTAGTAGGATATGAACAGCCAGAAAGTAATATTCCCAGCTTGGAAAAGCTAGATTCATTTGCACTTGGAAAAATCTGTTTCCATTTTCACAGAGGGAGACTGGAATGCCTGTACCACACAAACCTTGCATTTTTCTTTCTATTAAGTCTATCTATCAATCTTTCTATCTATCTTCCTATTTATCTTCATGTCTATCTATCTATCTATCTATCTATCTATCTATCTATCTATCTATCTATCTATCTATCTATCTATCTATCTATTTTATTCCTGTATGGGATTCTTCAGTGAATCCCCCTTCTAGTGCCAAAATAATTAATTTGTTCTTCCTTAGAGTTGACAGTCAGGCAACCCTGGACAAGCAAAGTTGCTACAGTTCTTATGCTGTCTCATTCTAGATATATTTATCAACTCACTTGTTACCTTGTGAGATGAGAATGAGGCAGCAGGCAGTGGACACCTCTACTGCTCTCACAGAACCCTCCTCCCATCCCTCCTATCTACTCCTTGTATGTGACCTGCAGGCTCACAATGGGATTCCCTATAATTAACCATGTATGATATAGTTTACATGTAAATAATCTAAACTAAAATGTCTAAATCCCAGGGACACAGTCTCAAAACAGCAACATTCCTGAAACTGCAAAATACAAAAACGAAATTATTTTTACACAAGAACCCCCACAACTCACTGAAACTCAGCCTTTTCCTTTTTTGTAACTCTAGACTACAGTTAATGTGTAAGTTAAGCAACCCCGACTCAGGGAAACACTGATTAAAGGAAACCTGTGAATTACCTGTCTTGGTGTTCAAAGAGTCACTGTTCATGGCAGTGATAAAGCAAAGGTATCCATAAACAGCACCTTTCCAAGTTACTTTGAATCATTTCCTATTAAATTCAGAGATATTATAATTTAGATGAAGGGCCTCTTTCATCCATTTAGTTATATTGTAGCATGAGATAGTAAAAACCACCCTCAGTAGGCAAGCATTGTAATCAAACCAACTTATTTGTCATAAAAGTTTATCTGAACTTCATGTGTAAAGCAAAATTGTTTACATCCTACCTGTGAGTATACACTTCTAAATTTTAGATTTGATAATTAAATGGACTGGCAGCTCTAGCTTAATTACGTAGGTTAGCAGCTCTAGATGCGTGATAGGCAAAAGGCGTAAAAGGTGAGGAAACTCTGTTTGCAGCTCTAGATGTGGGAAAATGGAAAAAGTTATCCCATTATGTTATTTGGGATGTTGCCTCCCAGGGTAAAGACTCTAATCTAATGTGTGACCTGATCAAAAAATCCAAATATGGTGATGGTATCTTCAGAAGGATAAAGTCTACCATATAAAAGACTATTTATAGTATCTGCACATAGCACCAGAAAAAGGGCCTATCTATTAGGACTTTCTAAATGAGCAACATCGTTTTCGGAGTACTAACATTAGCCTGATAATTTGTGGTATTAAGCTGCACCGTTACTGCTATGGCAAAATAAAATAAATAAATAATAGGGCATGTGGTATACAGATAAGACAATGTGGATGGAAAAAAAGCAAAGCCTGAAAGAAGCTGTTGGGATAAACAAAAATCCATATATTTTTTAAAAGATACAGATGTTAGCAATTCTTTGTTTTGCTCCAAGAGTAACCAAATTCAAAAAAAGAAGTCCAGTGAACCCTAAAGCCAGAAGCAAACATGACCCACATCAGTACTACATAGATATTATCATGGATATTTGTAGAATGCTGTAATCATTACCGTGTTGACATGTTGACACTCTTTCCATTAGGGGTTTCTTGGAAATTAACATGTCTTAGTAAATGATCGTGATGCTGTTCCATATTACATTGTAGCAAAGTTTAGAATATGTACAGTCAATGGCAATGGCCAGGTGTCTTTGTGACAAATTTGATAAAGGAATAATTGTTCTTAAATCAGGATTATATGGGGTATACCTTCACTGAAAAAAGTAAGGACTGTGATCTGCATACTGCTGTTCCAGCTATCATTACCTAGTCCTGGCTGCAAAATGCACAAAACTGTATTACCTTGCTTCTGCTGAAGTCATGCAACTTTGTTCTCAAACCATGTGTCATGTTACCTTAATGAAGACAAGCAAACTCAAAATACCAAGGAGTGACTTCCTGTCATTTTTACACATTGTGATGGCATATTCAGACAACACAAAACTGGTTTCCTGAAAAGTTTACCATAAGACTAAAAGGTATCTTGATTGAGAATGATGGCAGACAGCAAAATCTATTAAAAAGAAAGTGATCACCCAACTGTAACAAATGTCAAAACAAACAATCCCCAAATGTGTTAAGAAATGGAGAATGTAGAAGGAGGCAAAAGAGCATAAATAATAGTGTTTATACGTGGTGGGTGCACCTCTAGTATAGATACAATGAAACTGGCAGAATCTGCTATAACAAAGTTACAAACTGGACAATCCATTGTTTTCATAGGCATAGTTAAGTATGTACATTTTGGAAAATCAGATCTGTGTAGTTTGCAAACTGTAAAAAGTAAATAGAAAGATAGGCTAAAGTGATTATAAAATGTCATTAAAAATAGTTTGGGATAAATTAAGGTGCATATGAAGAACATTACCTGCTGTGTATGAAAATAAATTAATGTGCATGCTACCACAATTCCTGGGAGGAGAACAAGATGTCTGTAATTCATGAAAGGAAATTTTAAACCTCTTGTAAATTTATTCACTGCAGACATGGAGAAAATGTAAGCTCTTGCCCCATGAAGAGTTTTTGATTAATTATATGTCCCCTTAATATACTTCCTCAGAAACATAAAATAAGTATTCCACAGAATGAATATTGCACTGTACATCAAAAATAAAGAGTTATACCTTAGATAAACATGCAGATGTACCAGAGTGCACAAAGGCTTACTCTGTTTAAAAACTATTTTCTTTTCTTATCAACAGGATGTACAATTTCAGAAATGCCTCTTAGGACTGAAATAATAATAAAAAAAAACAGAAAACCATCTGAGATATGGGTACAAAAATAAAACAAATCCCTCGTACATTCAGGTGATCTACTGTGAATTGCTCGTGATGGAAAAACTAATTTTATTTCCCACAGCATCACATTCTAAGACTTCTCAAAGCCTATTGAATAGACATGGCTTACAGAGGAAACTAAAATACCGATTATATTACTTGTACCAAGTAACACACTGAACAGAAGTGGAACACAATATTCTGCATCTGTATATCATACCTCACGTAATGACCTTTGCTACATTAAATGTAGCTTACTGCAGTGTGTCAGCATAATTACATTTTATAGTTTTCTACAATGCCACAGAGTTCCACTAGGGCTTACAACAAACTGTCAGACTTTAGTCAAAGAGTATGTGCCTGCAGTTTTGAATTGAAAAGGTTACATTTCATAAAATCACTGAAATGTTTTATTCTTGATTGTCAAAGTAACAGAAAAAAATTGTTAGAAATAAGAAGCACAGAATAAAGAAGTGCGTTGGTACAATCTGAAATCTACCTTTTCTTTAACGTGGATGATCTTTTGTATCATTTGAGAACAACACTATGCCAAAGGAAAGATAGAAGGATAGGCCAGAAGAAAATTTAAAGAAAATATACTCCTGTAATGCTGTTCTTATTTCTGTCTGCTCCTCACACATACACAAACACACACACACACACACACACACACACACACACACACACACACACACACACACACACACACACACACACACACACACACACACACACACACACACACACACACACACACACACACACACACACACACACACACACACACACACACACACACACACACACACACACACACACACACACACACACACACACACTAGCCTAATATATTTAAAAATATATTATTATTTAACTTAAAATAAATACTAGTAGATTAGTAATCAAGCATAACTTATTGGAAATCATAAAACGCATGATTGTTTCAGTTTATTACATTACTAACTGAAATTATTTGATGTCTACAATGAAGAAATTATAAAGATTTTTAAGTCAAAAAAGTTTATTCCTTAATCTGTAGTGAGTCTGACTTCATCAAACAAATATATGATCTACAGTTGTGGTTTATCTGTTTAACCATCTGAAATAAATTAATTAAATGAGACATCAGAATGTATTGAATTTTTTTTCTTTCTTACTGAAAGCTTACCATTTAAAAGTTTGCTATATTCATTGAAAGTGCATTATATTTTATAAAATGTACTTAATACAGCTCGATGCTAGCTAGTAAGTGACACTGATTCCTTTATGTTATGCAGTTCTGGATGTACGTCCTATAGCTGCCACTGTATTAAATCAGTATAATAAGAAAATGTATATGTGAATGTCTGTCTATATGAGATTGCATATAATTGTATGTGCTTTTACACATGCATGTGTGCGTGCATATGTGTGTGTGCATGTGTGTGTGTGTGTGTGTGTGTGTGTGTGCACATCTGAGAGTGTATAGGTGTGAATGTGTGTGCATGTGTTTACATGTATATGTGCATGTATGTGACAGAATGTATATTTGAAAGTGTGTTTCTGTATAACTGTGTGTGTGTGTGTGTGTGTGTGTGTGTGTGTGTGTGTGTGTGTGTGTGTGTGTGTGTGTGTGTATGTAAGTCATGTCCATTCAGGGACCATTGATTCAGGCTTAGCTTCTGATGACTCTTAACATGCAAGACTGCTTTCTAGAGTTATGGCTGTTACAGAAGAACTATAAAAATGATCATGCCATGCTTTGACTTCGGTATGTTTGCAACCTAAAGAAAACAGTTGGTCTGGTTGGTCTGCTAGCTTTATAGTGCTTTAATGTAAATCTACTATCAAAAGTTTTCCTGTTGAATCTAGTGTCTGTCTATATGCGATTGCATATAATTGTATGTGCTTTTACACATGCAAGTGTGTGTGCATATGTGTGTGCGTGTGTGTGTGTATGTGTGTTTTTGATTCAGAAGTGTAAGTACAGCTTATCAGGATATCATCCAAGGAAATCAAAAGCAAGTGCTCCTGTCTTCACATCCCTTCTAAAGATACTCATCTTCATAGCTTTTTTTCTGATTTAAGAAAATAATACATATAATCTACTAAACTTGTTTGAAAAGGTTGCATTGGCTATTGAGAGTAGACACTCTGTGCACAATGCTTTTCTTTATGTGGCCCAAGTTTTTTATTCTATTCCTGATGCTGAAATTATTGAAAAATTAGATATGCATTGTAACCTCTTATGTTGTCCTCTGTATTGCAAATTGACTATCCAACAGCTGCCAGGCTGTGAGTGTTGCTGGTATAAAATCCTAACTAATTGGGCCACAGAGATCTGTCCTAGGTCTTCTCCTGCTTGGCATTTATTTTGCATACATCCAGGTATGGCTGATAGTATTTGCTGATGACAGAAAGCTGGCTGGTATCAGCTCATCCACTGATAAGAAACAGTTCCTGCAAGAGATAGAGAATGCAGGTATCTTTTAGCCTGAAAATGATTTCAAGTTAAATGCAAAAGAGAGAGGGGGGGGGGGGGAGACGTGGATACTTATGCAGGCATTTGTGTCTCATTCAATCATCTGTTCCTACAATTCTCTGGAAATCCTTCTCTCTGGCCCAGTTAATTATCAAGGGAATGTCTGCAAGAACCAAGAAAGTCATCCTCTCTTTGTATTCTGCCCTTACAAGACACATCATCAAATATGATTCCCCCTTTGTTATGTAAAAATCCAAGCATATTGCTCAACTTGGAAAGCCCCAAACATTTCTAACTAAGAAAATTAAAGTTCTTAAATTCTTCAACTAATTTAAAAGAGTAGCATTACTTTCCTTATTCTCAGTAGGCTTTTCGCTGCTGCAAGGTTATCTGTGCTTAGTCTTTCAAGCCTGCAAATATCGAATCCTGCATAATGTCTTATACCTCTACTTAGGACATAAGTCTACACCAAGACATAGACAAAACTTGGTGGAGGGATAGGTTCCAAGCATGGAATATTTACAGTCTATGGAATAACTTGCAAGTAGAGGTGAAACAAAGTACTACTTTGGATTTCAATAAGATTAGTCTTGATAACTAGGTGGCTAGATATACATTTACACCAAGGTTATCATGTAAGGTCCCTCTCAATTTCAGAGGTAATTAGTATGGAGTGATTGGCAATGGTGACAAGAAATTTTAAACTTTTCTTCTTAAAGGAGTATATGGTTTGGTATATGGTCCCAGTAATCACTTACCTTGTATTACTAATATTTCCCTGTGTCACTAAACCTTGTTTTGTGTACACTCTGCTTCATTTACAAAAATATTTTAGCAAAGAGTACTCAAAGGTAACTATATTTAGTGAATGCAAAAACACAACAGGCCACTGTTTTAATACTTCATATATACTGTAGGTATTTAAATCTTCAGAGAAACATCATGTAAACAAAATCAGAAGGTTGCTGGGGTGAGTGAGTTAAGGTAATCAGAACTTTGGATCAATCTGAGTCTGTTACTAAAAGACAATAAGTAATTGTCCATGCATGGTTCTTAGTAGTAATATTATCACCACTGGACAATGGAGTCCAAATATATTCGTCCACTTCCCAGAGTGATGTAACTGTGATGAAACTAAGAGACATGTAGATTTACTGATCACCTGGACATTAGAGGACCATGCTAGCAAAGATCACAATACCACATGAATTCTTTGATCTGCTTCAGAAGACTGCAATCAGTTTTAGGTTAGAATAAACTCTTTCCATTTCTGGGAAATCCACTGAAAAAAGACAGAACTAAGCCACACCCCATAATCAGAAGCTAATGGTAAAGGAGAAGGCATGCCTTTTTAGATTATGACAATCTCTTAGCTTACCATGTGGCTTTTCATGGCATTACTAATCACGCGTAAAAGCACTGTAAAGACACTTAATACTCTGAAAACTTGATAAACCTAGGTTTTGTGATTTACATATTTTATTCACTCAATCCATGATATTTAAAAGAAAAGATGTGTGGGGTCTAACATAAGGCAGTAACAGTAGCAGTGACATGCTATTGCCACTTGCAGCAGGACAGTCCAAAATGATAAAGTTAAAGTCCATCCTGTCTCCTCTCCTTTTATAATAGAGTTCTAACAGGAAGCATATTTAACTTTAAATAAGGCAGTGAAATCAAATACCATCAAACCACTGGGTTAAAGGTACAGTCAAAAGGGGTACTCAACAGATTTTTGAATCAAGCCAGTAGATGACTTTGCCCCTTGCACTACAAATCAACAAGTTACATAACCATACCACTGGATCAAAATATTCTGGAAAACAATGCACTAAAACCAGTTCTAAATGTAGGACAAAGAATTAGATTTTGCTCAATATATTTTACAATGAGATATATTTTTAGTAATGTGTATGTATTATACACATACTTGCCATCCTCATTGCTTTAATGTGACTGCAAATGAAGTGCTTTATCTCTGCTTAATTTTCTATGTGTTTCCCATCCCTAGTGCCATACCGCACATATCCCCTTTTTCTGTTTCAACTTCTTAATACTCTAGGTGTGCTTCCCATGTGATAGCCCTGCCATCCTTGTATCATGTTATCATTTGCAATTTGTTGTGGACAGTTTCCCTGGTGATCCTTAGTTTGTACTTGCATTTTTTGTTATAATAAATTGTAAGTGATATGACAGTATCATGCTTGTGCTCACTTTCTACTTTTCTGTATATCCCACGTACAATATTCCCTTATCACATCAGCATTTTTTGAATGTCTTCCTTTTCCGTATTCCTTTTGCTATATTCCATTCTTACGTGCCCACTGGCACACTCTGAGCATATATCACACCCATGTTTCGTCTCTGCTGCATATCTACTTGGTGAAATCTGTCTTTCCTCCCTCCCTTTCTATTCCTACAGGCTCTAGGCACTACCTGTGTGTAGTATTCCGAAGTTTTAGTCCCATATAGTTTGGCTATCTCTCATGTTTTCTACCATTCTAACAAACTTTTTAAATGTATGTTTTTTTCACTGCCCATCTCTCCTCCCTTATTCACTTCATACTCAGTTCCCTTGTTACAGTTTTATTTTATTTTCCTTAAGATCTTTGTATATTATTCTGCCTCTCCATTGCCTGCATTTTCCTTTTTCTCCAAAGGGGCCTCCCTCCTCTCATCTTTCTTGTTTTCTGCTTTTCTTTTCTCCTTCATGAGCATGGTGTATGTCAACCATTTTCATTTAAGTATATATCATATTGGTCTACTATTTACTTCATTATTTAAATCCTCTCCTTGCCAAAGTCCATTCCTTTAATCAGACTCCTTCTTCTTTGATCTTGTGCTCTGTCTATATGTGTTCATTTTTATTTTCTTTCTTCCCAGTCCCTCTTTACCGTCCAGTAATCACATTTCATTTTCTTTCATTTTATATTTCAGTCTTCTCACTGCATTTTGATTGTGTTATATTTTTCATTTCTTCTCCATGTCTTCTGTTTAGTCTTTCATCTCTTTTTATGTCTTCTTCATTAGTAAATGATTGCAAATATTATAATATTTGGTATCCAACAGTCTCCATACTTCCTAGGACCTATTTGTATGTTTTTAGTTGGGTTTATGCCACATTGTTGAATGGTCTAAATGTCCAAAACCTCTTTGCCGAACACTGTTTGTCGAAACTTCATCCTTTGAACTATCCTTTAAGTGAAACTGTTTTGCTCAGTAAGTAACAACTTGGCCAACCTATGGACTGCAACATAAACAGCATTTTTAGAACTCACCCTGGTGGGGGGCTGCATCCCCCACATTCCCCTTTACTAAATATACCAACTCCAAGATTGCACTACAGTGGGGAAAAGGGCAAATTCCCGATAATGGCCCACTGGTTACTTACTTTGAAAAAATTTTCGTTGAAATTATCATTTGACAGATGAAGACTTCGACAAATAGGGTTTGACGAAGAGGCATTTAACATTTAGACCATTCGATGATGTAATATAAACCCATTTTTAGATATTTCCCGTCCTTCCCTTAACTCCTCCTTGAGATTTAAACTCTCTTTTTGCCTATTACCTTTGATATATACCTTAATGTGCACTTTATTATGGCAATTGCCATAATTTTGTTGCTTTTTTGTGGTTTATTAGGGTGTATCTAATCTCATTCTCTTTTCTCAGAACCTCTGATATGTTGCAAGTGGACATTTACTATATTTCCACAGTGGTACCTACCTTCAAATGATATATTTGTGTTAGCTGGCCTCCTCTATTATGATTCCTTCTCTGTTCCCTTAACATTGCAGTTTAGTAGGGTTAAGGAGGTTTTTGTTTTCCCTACTTTTGTATTTTCTTGTATTTAGTATATATACAAATGTGGGAATGGAGGATATATATGAGAAACAAAGTGTAATCATGATAATTAAGTAATGTGTACTTATATGTATATATGCACAATGTTTATTGCAGATTTAAGAGCCTGACTTTTTTTTTGGTGAGTGAAAAAGCCATGAGTCATTAAATCAAGTTTCTTAATCTACTTTATTACGCTTCCTCAAACACAAAGCAATGGAGATCTACATTCCAGTCATATCTCTTAACTGTATAGATTTTCGCAGAATGTCCAGATTTTTGCCTCATAGTTTTTCTTCCATTTTTCATAGAATTGTGTTTTTCTGGCAAAGTAGTGGCAAATCATTAAAGACTTCTTCTTCTTTTGGCTTTTTCCCAGTTAGGGGTCGCCAAAGCTGATCACCTGTCTGCTCATGATTGGCAGTGGAGTTTTACAGTGTCGAGTTGCCAGCCCTGTGCCCAACCTTCCACAGAAGGCACACACATGCACACACTTACACCTAGGGCCAATTTAGAGTGTCCAATCCACCTACAGCATGTCTTTGAGATGTGGGAGGAAACCGAGCACCTGGAGGGGACCCACGCGACCACAGAGAGGACATTGCAAACTCTGCACAGAAGACACCCCAGCCGAGAATCGAACTGGAGAACCTCTTGCTGTGAGGCAGCAGCGTTAACCGCTGCACCACTGTGGCTGCACGGCAAATCATTAAAGACTGATATTAGAAAATAATGACAGACATTTGAGTTTCAGACTTCGTACCCTTTAAAAAATTCATGCTAATGTAAAACCTGTTATTCAATCAATTTTCTAAGTTTGTAAGAGCAATATTTAAAAATTGTCCCTTTTTTTTGGGCCTTTGTCCCACTTTTATTTATGGCTTTGTCCAGATTTCTTGCTCTAAGAGGTTGAGAGGTATGATCCAGTGTTAAACTCCATGATCAATGTTTTCCATAGGTAATCCTTGCAAGTGCAATTTGCATCAGTAGTAACTGTGACATTGTTGCCTCACAGCAAGAAGTTCTCCCGTTCTATTCCCAGCTTGGCTTGGGAGTGCCTTCTCTGTGGAGTCTCATGTACTCCCCGCGGTCAAGTGGCGTTCGAAAGACATGCGTAGAATGGGCGTGCCTTCGTTGAAGGTTGGGCGTCGAGCTGGCACCTCGACACCCGTAAAAAAAAATCTACTGCCAATCATTAGCGGACCAGAGTTCCACTGTGGCGACCCCTAACTGGGAAAAGCCAAAAGAAGAAGAAGAGTAATTGTGATGCCAGTAGCATTTTTTCTGATCCTACTGTTTTTCTAGCCATACAGGTAGTATATATAAGTTCTTGAGGTGTACAGGGTTTGTCATCTACATAAAGTATACCATGGGTGCTGCTTGTCCCTTGACAAAAAAAAAAAACATGTTTACAGTGAAATTTTTGTGAGGAAGTCCCAAACAAGCTGAACTCATTGAGTCTAAACTTCATCTGGTTGACCACAGTGAAGACTTCTAATCCTAATGACAAAGAATGTCATGCATCACACAGTCTAGAACCCCATCTTATTCTATTTGTCTATTTTTTACATTTAATTATTTCTCTTTTGTGTCAAAGGAATTAGATAGTTGTGCAAGATGTATTTTGAAATGGGCTTTACACAATGTTTTTCTGGTATTACAAAATGTCTCCTTTATAGCTGATTTTCTATAGTGGGTTTATAGTGATTTTTATCACTTTTAAATGTATCATATAAGATTGTGGTACTTAGTTGTACACTGAGGGCTGTAGTTATATATATCATTTTTTACAGTTCCATTGTGGTTTTAGTGAAAATAATCGTATGAAGTTTAGTAGATATTTTTAATAATGTCCATTTTGCTGATAATGCTATTTTCTGATCGGCTATTTGCAATTTGAATTTCTAGTTTATTTTAAGGTTCTTTCATTTTAATATTTTCATGCTAAGGATTTAATTTTATGTTGCTATTGTAGGGAATTAATGCTTATTTCACTATGAGCAGTGTATGAGTTTTCATTTTTTTCTTTAAGTGTAAATTATTGGGACTGATTAATGGCATTTGGCTAGTGACACCGGCAGAATGGATGTACACGCTTCATGACATAGACACGATAAAGATAACCTAAAATACCTCCATTCTGTGCCTGACAAACATATTCATCCAGTTATCACACTTCTTCTTTAGGTATGCACAGCCTGGCTATCCTTTGTGTGATCTGGGATGAATATATCCTGACTGACTAATCTTTTGCTTCCTTATTAAAAATATAAATTATGTTTGGAAAAAAAAACAGTCACAAGATATGGAAAAACTGACACATTTTCTATTGTTTGTCTAATTTTCGGATACATTTGGGGTGCATATATAAAGATCATATTTATTTTGTAAGGAGCTGAATAGTAGACAGATTGTTTACTTGAAATGCCATGTTAAAATTTGTGTTAAAGTTATTCGGATTAGCTTGTTAATTAACATAGAAAAAACATTTCTATGTTTTTTGGCATATGAACAAAAGTTGAATATTTATATACACGGATATAGTTCATTTTATGTAGATTGCATGCAGAAAATGCCTACCCAATCACTTCTGTATTGTTGTCATTGATTTTTTACATATATGTGTTAAACTGACAAAGTATAAAAAAACATGCAGTCATAAAAACCTTTTTTTTTGTATGCAATAAATCAGTGGTGAAGATTCCAAAATACTACACCAAGCAGTTACTCCATGGCAGTTCAAAAAGGTAGGGCTATGGCAATCCCATCTCAGTATAAGATGGGGAGACTGCCAGAGTCCTGTGCTAGATTTCAAGACAGAAATCAGGCTAGAGCCAAATGAAATGTCAGTTTTTGTAAACTTCACCAATGAATAAGGCTGCCTAAATGGAGAATCCCATTACAGTCAATGAACATTGCTGGTTTCACCTGCATCAGGATCTAACTGCTAGACGCAGTACCTGTGGGAAGGCAGCTAGCCTATAGTGCCTAACAGTCGAAACAAATGGATTTGTACTGCAAGAGTTGGGAGTCATGGTGGGTCAACTCTGAGTTTGTCTGCATGACTGCTTGTGGATTGTGTTACTCATCCCTCAAATTCTCTTGGGGATAGCTCACACTGATGGTAATGTTCATAGGCTCATAGGTTCATAGTTAGGTACTACGCTATTGGCCCAAGGGCCTACGTAACCCTAGCCAGCAAGGTTCCATGGCTTACGCCACACAAGAAAGCTATTTTCATGTGCCACTGTCGAGCAGAGACACAGAAGTGATTCCCATGGTGTATTTCCTTTTTCTCATCCACTCATCAAGACTTTTCTTGAAGAGTGCTAATGAAGAACTTTGCTTGACATAGATGGGTAGCTTGTTCCAGAGTATAGGAAGTCTCTGGGACAAGAATCTATCCCTCCAGGGTGTCCTGTTTATTGTGGTGACAAGGTTTAGGTCTCTAGAGCATGTAGCTCGGAGGGACTGGGATTTCTTTAGGTGTAGCATGTCCAACAGCTTTGGGTTTGTCATAGCTTTATATGTTAGGCAGAGATCGCCTCGGAGTAGGCGATATGCTACGGAATAAAGCTGGAGTTTTTTGAGGCGGTCAGTGTAGGGCATTTGTTTGAGGCCAGTAATCCTCGTTGTGAGGTACTTCTGTGGCCTTTCCAGCTGCTGCAGATGTCTTCCGAGGTACATTCCAAAAGGGGCGTTGTACTCTATAATGGGTCTAATGAGTGACGAGTAGAGGGTAACAATGACCTCTTTTTTCCTGGATGAGAACCCTTTTATAATGTGGTAGTTCATGGGTACAGAGTTTTTACTAAAGGGGATGACACTGCACTTTTTGGCATTGAGCTTGAGGCCATGGCTCTGACACCAGGCATCTGTCTCAGTGAGGCCCTTCTGTACGATGTCCACATCATTTGGGGACTTGACTATGGCTCCTAGTTTGCAGTCATCTGCGAACTTCGTTAGCCAGAGGCCTTCTGTGTTAGCCTGTACTTCAGAGAGGTAGATACCAAACAGGAGAGGTCCCAGGATAGAACCCTGTGGTACTCCACTTATCACTGCTTTGAGGTCAGATTTGGAGTCTGCATTTTTTACAGTTTGGGTTCTGTCAGTGAGCCAGTTGGCAACCCATCTTGTGATGTAGGGATTTATACTTAGTTTAGTGAGTTTAGCTATAATTTCAGAATGGGGGATGGTGTCAAAAAACAAACTACATCCCTTAAGACCTAGTGGCCCTGAATGCCACTCCCTCTTCTTTGTTGTGGTAAATGCAGACATAGCAGCCATGCTGGCCATCATGTCCTATTTAGCAGTCTGCCATGCACATGGAATTGTTGCACTATGCTGCCTCATGGCCATGTAGCTCCATCTGTATGTTGAACCTGGTATTGCATGCAAGCAGGGTTCTTGCCTGCAATACTAGATGCAAAATGCAGATGGAGGTGCTGCACCTGAGAACTTTGGCCAGTCTCAGTGACCCACTCAGGAAACGTGTGCTATTTTTGTAATAAGTAATGAGATTCATTCACATGGAATGCCATCAAATCTCATTGACTTTTCTATGCATAGTAAAATCACATTCAGTTCAATACTTCTGTATTGTGGGGTATTGAACTGGGCAAAACCCATCCCAATGAAGATATAAACCTGGGGTGGGTGGCTTCCATAGTTCAGTGTAGTGGGAGTGGATTGCATCAGCTGTCCTGCTATCACTATGCACAGCTTGATGTTTATGAAAAGAGTTTATTTGCTTTATTTTATCTTATCTGGCTTGGATATCATGAGTGCAGTTGCAATATTTTTATACTTGACTACTTCTTGTTGGACTCAGACAATCTTCTGCACTGCAAAGGAAGCACACACATTTTGTTTTTTCATTTATCATCTAAAAGTCCACTTTGTATAATGTTCCTTACAATGCTATTAAAAACCTAATCTGTATTTACTTTTAAACTCAATTTCACAGAAGATTCTTGTAATAAAGTCTGTATAACTTTGATGATAATTGATACGCAAACTGGACAAATAAAGAACATTCCAATATAATATGATGAAGGTTTTCATTACATTTGACAAAACTAATACTGTCTGAGCCAGCTATTTCATTAGAAAATCTTTATTGCAAGATTTCCTCAAACCAAACGTCAGATTTATTACTCGTATAAAAGCATATCTCTCAACCTCTTAGCACAAGAAATGTGGATAAAGCAAAAAATAATGGGGGAGACAAACACCCAGAAATATGGACATATTTAAATATTGTTTATATAAACATAGAAGATTGCCAGAATAACAGGTTTTAGAACAGCATGCATTTTCTGAAGGAGAGGAAGTTTGAAACTCAAATATCTGTCATTAGTTAGTGACTTCAATCCCTAGTGGTTTGCCAGAAAACCACATATTTTATGTAGTACAGATCAAATACATGATGAAAAATGTGGACATTCTGTGAAAATCTGGCAGTTGAGATGTATGACTGGGAGCATTTCTCTGTTTGTCTGTCAACTTGTGTCATACCCTACACATGAAAGTGATAGTATAAATTGTGTAAAATTTCTAGACCCTCCTTTTGAACCCAAATGTTGATAATAAAGTTAACAGGTCTCAGTAGTGCATAGTGTTATTATTATTTTTTAAATACATTTTAAGTAACACAAATCACACATGTTCATATGATCATAGGTGATTGCTGGGCTAATGACCCCAGGGGACCTTTTAATGCCTAGCCATGCTTCCCAAACATTTTGGACACGTTTTTATGCACAGGGTTATTTTATGTGGGAAATGCTGGTTTGGGCATGGGTGGTCAAGCATTTGCAAGCTGCCTTTGTCTAACAGAAACATATGCTGAAAGGCATCTGTCTGTTCTTTAATGTCTTGGAGCTTCTTATGCTTACCCTAGGATTCCATGTAGGCTCCATGAAGAGCTGACATGGAATGTCCCAATGTACATGGCCACTGCTCCTCCTTGGCAGCACGCCATACATATTAATTATGGTGTGCTGCTGAGGGAGATCACGGTAACACAGATATTGAATCCATGTAGGCAGCACTCTAGAGGTTATCCCATACTTGTGAACTGTCTAGAAAATTTCTGGACATTTGGTAAGCACAGCACAGTACTTTTTTGGCATGTTAATTTGGACTGAAAGGTGAACAACAGATCTTACATCAAGAAATTGCAATTTTAATTGTCTTTGTTTTTTACCTGTATGTGCTTTTTTATGCATTGTGGCACTTTGCACAGCTATGCTTAGCATTGCTCCTATATACAGTAGACATCTGCTAGACATCTAAAAATATATCCTGAATGTATTCAATTTTAATTTGTTCATGTGCTTGGTTGCATGGTGTGATACATTGCACAGCAATGCCTAGCCTTGCTTACATACAGAGCAGACATCTGCTAGACATCTAAAAATAGAAAGCAAATGTGTTCAATTCTTATAGTCCTGCAGTGTTCAGCAATGATCAAACCTGCACAGTAAAGCTGTACTATGCTTACAGGCACCTTTGTAGTATATGTGAATATATATGAGTTCCCTTCACTATCCCAGTGGCTAGACAGGTTGAGTCATGACCTACAATGTAGTAGGTCCCAGGTTTGAGTTCTGAACAGTCATACTTTTTACATTTATTGCTGTGAAAATGTGTCAGGTGACTGAAACATCAATTTAGTTTAAAATTAAAAAATTGTTACATTTGGAAATGTGTGCAATGCTAAGCAGTGCTTAAACATGATCAATGGACCATTCCTGTTTGCACATTGCTAAGCTTCACTTACACATGGTTTGTGAGAGTTTAGGCAATGCTAAGCAGTGCAGAGCTTTTTAGAAAGTTACAGCATGACATGCAAGGGCGTAGAAAATTACTAATCACGTTCAAAAAGTAGAGTTGCGACCTATTTCGAGCCTAGGACCATCGCACTTGCAGACCAGTGCATCAACCTGCCAAGCCACACATCTGTTAATTAACAATGGTGTTTTAAGTAAAACATAATACTTGCCATTTTACCATCATTACACATGTTTAAGCAATGCTGCACATCATGCCGCATCTCAAAAATCTGCAACATATAAAAATATGTCTACTAAAACATTAATGGAAAAATATGTGTTTAACTGGGACTATGGTGGAGAAATAGACCCCTATAAAGCTATACACATAATAATACATGTAAATGAGGTATGTAATACCATGTAAGTGTGCAATTATATACTGAAAAATGCACCTGCAGTAACAGTGACTTAATAGCTCAGTCTGTTAAATGCTTTGAAAACATTAAATTTTGGTGCACATGGTCCTGGGTTCAAATACAGTGGTGTCTAGTATTTAAAATACATGTATGTGTACATCACTCTTGTAAATTCTGAATTAAATGACTGTCGCATCACCTATTTATTCATAAAAAGCATTTCAGATAGAATGACTGGTTTTCAATGATGAAAGTCACAGGCCTTCAGATAGAAACACAGTTAATATATTCCTATTACAACACTAGAAAGTGCATAGAGTGTCAAGTCATGCATTACTCTGCATTCACAGAAGATTTTAAGCTAGGTTGGGAGGGTGGCCTAATGGTTAAGGTGTTACAAACACAAACAACAGGTGGTTCATCTCACAAGGGATAATTTGCTAGGCTTAATGATAAAAGGGCAAGCTCACAGTAGAGTTAGTGAATCTACTATGATGAATCTATGTAATTCAAAGGAGGCCCAGTAATATCAGACTGCAGCACACAATCATTTGCTACTGATATTACAGATTAGCACAGCTACACAAGTAACATACACATATGGAGGTCATACTAGCAACAAGGGTTGCCAGCACACACGTTCTAGAAGAGTACCATAACATAAGGGATAAGAAACTAAGAGTAATGCTACTCAATGCCAGAAGTCTAAACCTCAAGATTCACGCACTCAAAACTCTCCTTAGCATGGAGAACATCGATATCTGTGCAGTAGCAGAAACCTGGTTCAAGGCTCCCGAGGGCACCCCAGCACTACCAAGTTATACCTCATACCATGCTTTTCGGCCCCAAAACTTGGATCGAACCACAAAAGGAGGGGGAGTATCAATACTCATCAAAAATACCCACACCTCCAGGTTGGTGAAACAGCATGAAGCATCAGAGACTATCCATGTGCAACTAACAGTGGGTAAAACTACCTTCAAGTTTAAAGCCTGCTACAGACCACCCTCCCAAACCCAGGAACCCCACTCAGCCTTCCTGAGAACACTGGAAAATATGAAGGTCTCTCCAAACACCATTATATTGGGTGACTTCAACTACCCAAACATAGACTGGGAGCATTACTCTAGCTCCAACACCCTAGCCCAAAGGTTCCTAGAATTTATAAACTCAAATAATATGGAACAACTTGTTACCACTCCCACAAGAGGGAAAAACATACTGGACCCGATCATAACCAACATGGGGGGTCTATGCTCCAGACCAGAAGTGTATCCCTCACTGGTAAGATCAGACCATAAACTAATCTCACTGGATATTCACATCCCGACCCCACCCCCTGCCCAGAAAACCACAGTGAAAAACTTCTCTAAAGCAAATTTCATACTCCTCAAAACCGAGGTGGAATCCTTCAAAGCCACCGGGCCTGTGGAAAATACAGCCCAGACCACAGAATCCTTTATAAATGCATTCTATGAACACCTTCAGGAATGCATGGATCATGCAATCCCAAATAAAACCAAGACCCAATCCTCCAAAGGCAGGCATCCTCTCTGGTGGACCCCAGCCATAAACAAACTATACAATAGAAGGAAGAAGCTACTACATGATAGAGCAAAATCCCAAAAAGGGAAGGCATCTCTGATCAGTATTAGCAAAAAACTATGGGCACTCATAAAAACGTCTAAGGCCAGCTTTGAGAGAAAAATTGCACAGGACACTAAGGATAATCACAAGGCTTTCTTTAGTTATGTTAGGAACCTTGGTGGGAATTCCTAGATATGGTCAGAATTAGTGTAAAATGACAAAAAATACACCGAACCCACAGACATTGCCAACATCCTAGTTGACAGGTTCAGTGCAAACTTTGCCCCCCCCCCACCAAAACGGCAAATATCTATCCCAGCAGAGTGCTGCCCCCCTGACATCTCAGATGCTCAGGTAAGAGCCGCCCTCTACAAAGGAAAAAACACAGCATCAATGGGACCAGACAGTGTCCCGGGCTGTGTCCTACATGAACTCCAAGAAGAGCTAAACCCAAACATAAAACTACTGTTCAGTCTCAGCCTTACTACAGGATATGTACCCAATATGTGGCATACAGCAACAGTGGTCCCTCTCCACAAAGGTGGTGCCTCAATGGATCCTGGAAACTATCGCTCCATAAGCCTGTCTAGCTTGGTCTGCAAAGCTATGGAAAGGATCATCATGGACCTCATAAATAAAGATATTAGGGACCCACAGACACTGGATCCTACCCAGTTCAGCTTTGTTAAGGGCAGGTCCTGCCTCTTAAACCTGGGCGATTTCTTTGAAACAGTCACCAAGGCCATTGACGAGGGGAAGGTGGTCCACATAGCCTACCTGGACCTCGCAAAAGCCTTCGATACAATACCCCACTTGGGCATTATAGATAAGCTCACCAGCTTAAATATAAACCCCTATGTCACTAGATGGGTTGCAAACTGGCTCAAGGACAGAACCCACATGGTTAGAATTGCTGGAGCCATGTCAGACTCCAAACCAGTTACAAGTGGCGTCCCACAAGGCTCAGTCCTGGGACCTCTCTTGTTCGGTATATATTTCTCGGAGGTACAGGCCAACATGGAAAGACTGTGGCTGACCAAGTTTGCAGATGACTGCAAGCTAGGTGCCATAATCGACTCTCCAGCCGACACAAGCATCCTACAAAAGGGCCTCATAGAAACAGACAACTGGTGCCAGAGCCATGACCTCAAGCTAAACACCAAAAAGTGTATAGTCATCCCGTTTGGCAAAAACAAAGTGCCCACAAATTACCACATAGGTGGTAATCCATTAAGTACGGAAGAAGTAATTAGGGACCTGGGGACCCAAGTTGATAGCAATCTCTCATTTGAAAACCACGTGGCCAAAGTGGTTAGAAAAACATTATATAGCCCACCTAATCATGAAGGGATTCACATCTAGGTCAGGGGAGGTCATCGTGCCTCTTTACTCATCCCTCATCAGGCCCATAATTGAGTTCAATGCCCCTTTTGGGATGTACCTTACCAGACACCTGCAGCAACTGGAAAGACCCCAAAAGTACCTCACCAAGAGGATCAAAGGGCTCAAACAGATGCCATATGCCCGGTTAAAGAAACTCCAGCTCTACTCAGTGGCATACCGCCTGTTCAGAGGCGATCTGTGCCTGACGTATAAAGCCATGTCCAACCTGGAATTAATGGACATGCTGCACCTTAGAAAATCCAAATCCCATCGAGCTACACGCTCGAGAGACTTGAACCTCAGCACTGAAATAAATAGGACATGCTGGAGGGACAGATTCATAACCCAGAGGCTCCCTTCACTCTGGAATAAAATCCCAGTCCAGGTTAAGCAGAGTCCCTCATTGACTCTCTTCAAGAGGAATCTTGATGAGTGGATGGGAGATTGTAGGTTTACCCTGGGTATCACTTCTGTGTCACTGTTAGACAGAGGCACAGTATAATAACCTTGAAAAAGGGCATAGCAAAATTCATTTAAAATGGGTGGCGAAAGCCAAACACACTCTGGCTAGGCTTATAAATGCCCTAGGGCAGATAGCCTAGTATGAACCTATGAACCTATAACATGTGGATTGGCAGTTGTCCAAATGGTTGACATAATGGTAAATGCACCTCCTACCTTGTTCAAGACACAACAAACGTGTTGCCTTTTACTCTGTTAATGATGCCTTTGGCTAACATACTTACCTTAAACACATACCTCTAATTTTCTGTGGAGTGTGCTCCCTCAATCATGCTCTGGCTGTACACCAAGTCTGCCATTGATCACACTGGTACTCATAATTGTTGTTGGCCTCCACATTCTACAGCCTCTCTTACTATGCTTATTGCCTGCAGCAGCAGCTGCAGGCTGAAACACACACTTGTGTATGTAATAAGTATCTACTACAAACATCCTCTCTGTGCTGATGTAGTATCTCTGCCCCTGTATTTCCACCCCATCATATGAGAAAGGGGATGGATTCTACACTGAGGCTTTATTTCTCCTTCAATAGTTGCATGAGATTGGCTGATTACACTGTAAATCACCTCTGTATGCTTCAATTAACATTTCTGAACCACAGATTGGCTCAGAGGCAATTACCTGCTAACGAGAACCATCTTAAAAAGACAAACTTCTAAACCATTGTGTATGAGAGTTACTTTCGGTTGTGAACCTGTTGTCACAACAGGTATATATCTATATCTTTCAAAAGAGGAGTATTGTACTCCATTAGGTAAATATCCATTTTGTTTTCAACATGATGCATATGTTTTAATGCAATTAGGGGAAGTTGGGATTACATCAGTAAGCTTTTCTTACAACTGTACAGGTGACATGTCATTGATCTGCAGCTGTGTAACACCTACAGAGGATGCAGACTACAGCATGGGTTTAATGCTCTCTGTTAACTAGGTGCACAGGCCTCCTGGATACTGCCTTTGTTGGCAGTTGTAATACTACACAGCTATTTTCTGGCATTGTACGGGTCTATATTAGATCAGCGAATGCTTAAAAAAGCAAATGCTGACTGATTGAACTTATGTAAGCGAAAGCTTACAATCTCGAACTGTCAGATCAGCAATTTTTTTTCCTAGGGAAAAAAATCGCTGATTCAAAACACATACACACAACACAAGCACACCAAATAAACAGCAATCCACACACATGCACCTAAAATCTGACACCTAACCCTACACTAAACTATACACACACCACGAGCTATCCACTTACCTTAACCCAAACCCTAACCTTAAGGTCTGTCACTATCGCAGACTCACCTCACCTGCTTCCTAACCCTAACTCACCTAACCCGTCCTAACACTCACATCCACACAATTGCACACTTACCTGAATCCGACCCGTAACTTTCCACCACAGCACTGAAAATACTGAAGCAACAGAAACGGACAACCAAATTCTTTCCCTAGGAAAAAATTTGGGTTTCTGTTGCTTCGATATTTTAAACATTATCTCAAATAAGTTTGATCAATCAGCGTTCGCTTTTTTAAGCATTCATTGATCTAATATAGACCCCATTATACTATATACATATGTTATGGGGGGGGCTTTTCTTTTTTGTTCCACACTACAAGTGGACTCCTTCATTGGGTGTCTGATGATATGTGAGTATCTGTCATGGCACAAGCAGGTGTAGGTCACTATTGTAGCTATCGTAGTTGCCTCCACACCCTTTGTATGATTGGCACCCTGTTGCATATAAGATGTATAATCAAGTGAGGAATACTGATAGCCTTCCTTAATTGCTGTATCTGTACATACTGTACACCCACGTATGTCATCCTGACACTTGTTCTCATTATTTCCTTTTTCAGGTGATAACATGCATGCCAGATGTCTCCTGCCTTTCATTGCAGCAGAAAACAACCTCATAATTTAAGCATTAAAACAACACTACCAAGTTCTACTGTCCAGAAGGAGGGCAAATAGGCAAGAGTGACAAACCCTGTGGAATGAACTGATCCATAACATAAATGCTGCGAGCCATCAGAATCATATATATGAGCAGGTGCAAGACCATACCACAGACATGATCCACTTGGCACATAGATGGGAAACGGACATGGCCAGGGATCGTCAGGTTACTGGTGGTGCACCAGCAGTGGAACAATCTCTGTTAGCAACTGAGGAATTCCTGGTGAACCTTGCAACACAGGACAGCTCCCAGACTTCCACCACACCATATGTTGTGTATGTGGGTGCCACCATTTCCACCAAAGAGCAGTGTCCAGGTATGTTTACTTGCATCAGTATCAGAATACTGTAGCATTTAGCATGTCAGGGTGTACATAATTTTACATGGGTATCAGGTGTTTTTTGGGGTGGGGGAACTAGGGTACCTGCAGTTTTAAGCTCATGCAGAGATTGTGACCCACATACCTGTTAACATAGCGACTACTGTAAATGGGGGATATTTGGAAGTAGAACCAGTGTTATACTGTAACATGCAGTGCTGTTTACCTCTACCTCAATGCAACTGTTGCTGGTAAGCACAAAATATTTTTGTCACAGATGTAGATCAAGGTATTAGCTAAAGTGTCATCCCAACCCTGCTGGATGGATTGATGTACTGACTGCATGATTAAAAAATATAGAGGTATGTCCTGACTGTACACACTTTGGGGTCATACCTAGGCCTTCTAAGTGTGGTCACAGTGATTTATTTCACAGTGTTGACAGGACTTTTCAGATGACCATACCTGTAAACTCAGCAGACTTCTGTAGAATGTCAACAGTGTATATAATTTATGTATTGCTCATGGGAGCCCAATTTAAAGAGCTGTTCTTTTGAAATACTTACAACTTTGGATTAGAAATAAATGGCTTCATGTCCTGCTATCTTAGCTTGTGGGTAGTGCAAGTCTGTTATAGTGGCAGCAGTGTATACAGCTTAACATATATTGAAACATAGTACTGCAGATCATAGTAGTGCAGGTATTAATATGATGCTTTTCCCTTTATATCACAGGTGACTTGGGAGGTTGGTCTTTGTCCCCTCCACAACCTGAAGTCAGTGTCTCTTCAGAGTCTGATGATGATTGTGGCCAAAGTGAGACACAGCTGGGGGTTGCAGGGGCTGAATCTGTTACAGAGGTTTACATCCCCTGTCCACCCTCATTATCACCATACGCAGTCAGTATGACTATGCATATCCAGTCCTCTGAGGCCACAGATATTGGACAGTTGGAGGGTGGGGACGTTGAACAGGAAAGTGTGGCTACTGTGGCTGCAGAGAGTGTTGGCACTGGCCATAGCCAAACAGTTGGTGATGATCCACACAGGCGAATTAATAGGGGTGCTCGTAGAAGGCCTGCTGTCCCTCCATCACCTGTTGCAGGTGCCTTATCATGTGTCACTTGGTGTATGTTTACAGCCATCATGGAGGCACAAGTATATTCCAAAAGGAACTCCAGATGAATTCTCAGGGTTATGGATGCAGCACAGTCTGACATCTGTGACTACCTCCACCACATTGCTGATACCCTGGATCAGTTGACTGAAGCAGTGGAAAGATATTGGTCTGAGACAGATTGCACACCATCTGCCTTGTCCTGGAATGCACATTGTCTGTGATGGAACATCTGGTAGGAGTTGAGCATCAGACTCATGGCTGTAAGTCTGCAACTACATCTGCTGAAAGTCCACGTGGCCATGCACAATAACGGTCTTATAGTAGCAGTACATCCAGCACACCAGAGGAGAGTTTGTTGTCCACACCAAAACATGGCAGGCGATGGGCTCATGGTCCTGGGTGGTCCTGTGGAGCACATGGTCCCAGCAGACAGCAGTCACCCTCAAGTAGTAGCACAGCATCTGACCCTGGATATGGAGGTGCCAGTGCAAGCCGTGGCAGTTGTCATGTTCGGGGGTGGAGGTGATGAACTGTCAGTGCTACCATGCAAGGCTCAAAGCTGTCCAACATACATTCACATAGGGCTAGCACTGATCTTGGCTGTGTTCACACAGGTGCTCACACACCACTGTCACACTCAAGTCACCTGCAAACACACATGCCACATTTACATGGTCCGTCTTGCTTGTTCCCCTTTCTGACACACACACACACACACACACACACACACACACACACACACACACACACACACACACACACACACACACACACACACACACACACACACACACACACACACTTGCCAACCAACTCGTTCAGCCTAGGCCTCCGGCATCCCCATACAACACCCTGTGCAAGTGATATTTGTGCCACTTCCCTGATATCATCGTCACTGATGTAGGGAAATAAAGCTACGTGTCTGATGCACAGGGTGACTAGCTAAATTAACATGCATTTGTTTCATCCATTGTTGCCTTTGACATGCTACTTGTACTAGTCAGTCACACATTTTTAATTCTGCCATTCATAATGTGTTTTCCGCATTATGTTGTGTATGTTACGTTGGATACTGTTGTAATGTCTGTGTAGTCACAAAATGAAAGATATCTCATAACACTGTTTATATTTCACTTTCAGGATTGTGTGGAACACACCTATGGGTTCACATCTACAATAAATCTATCACCATCAGAGCACAGGATGGAATGACAGCACAGAAGAAACATGTCATCAAAAAGGTAAAACAGTATAGTTACATAGCTCCTTCGGTTCATATGTGTATAATAGGCTAACAAAAACAAGGGTGTCTTACATCTTAGTCATACATCCCTAAACTCTGACAAGGTCTAATAACCTTGATAAGTGTAAGTAGGATTTTGGGAGATCACACATGGACAAGCTGGGGCATGAGAGGTGGACCACCCACAGTTTCCCTGTGTTCATTAGACATTTGTCCTAAAGTAGTTATCATTGTCACATTCCATATCCTGTCATGTAACTTGCACATGATTTGCATTAGAGCAGAACTGTGCTTCACATGCATGGGGAGCCAGTTTCATATTGGGTGCAGTGTCTGGGCTACATACCTGTTTTTCTAGCATGTCCTATTTATACCACTGCCAATGTGTAGGTGTGTAGGACAGGTAATTCTCGTGCTAGTCTTTACTTGGATATGCAGGAAGTACACAATGGGTTCTGACACCTCCCTGCATGGCAGGAATATACCTCTCCTCCAAAGCCTGTTGGAGACAGGATACACAGTTACAGGCTTGACTTGGTCCGCATATGACATGTTATGTACACTGTGTTTTGGTTTACTGTGGAACCTCTGTGGGTGTGACAGTTGTCGGATATGCCTGGTTAGGTACATACCAAAGTGATAGGTGCGATAAATGCTGAATACAGTGGAACAATGACTATCTTGGATTTACATGCCATACATTTGTTTATAGGTTGCATAATGTAGTAATGCATCCCTAAATATTAAAACAGTGTAAGAAACTTCTCTGTGTGGAAAATTTTCAATCAATATATACGTAGTTAATCACTGTATATTAATCTGATCAGATAATGGTAGTAGAAGTAACAAACTTAAAGAAGTTCTAAGTAAAAAAAAAATAATATCAACCCATGACACTCAGAGGCTATATCACTATCTATGTGTCTGTAAGTCCCTGTTACTGGGTCATCTGTTGGATGTCTGCAGTCAATACATTAGTTACCAGGGGTGGATGACTTTCCAAGGGATAGTATCATACATTACTTGGCATTTATTGTTAGTCCATGCCAATGACAACAACTGAGTCTGTGCAGCCCATCCTGGGTAACGTTTGAGTCAGTGTGGGATTCAATAACAACTCCTAATTTGCAATCTTTTGCAAACTTAATCAGTCAGAGGTCAATGACAGTGGTTGTGACTGCAGTGAAGTAAATGCCTAGAAGGAGCACCTCCTACCCCACCCAAACCTGCATTACACATACCTACATGTGCAGGGGTCTTTAACAGACACATAAGTAAACACCAGACACATCAGAAACCAAACCACAAGCTCACTACACATAATCATACCTCTGCAGAACACAGTACACATAATAGGTCATGCACCACTGTCTCACCGGTCAAACACCTAAGGCAAAACACAAAAATCAAACACATTACTCATAGGTGATTACATCATGAGACACATTGATGGCCCTCTCACCAGGCTACATAAGGGAAGGGTTATGGTCAGCTTTCTGTGAGGTGCCAGGATATGCCATATCACAAATGCACTCAAATCTGTCAACATCAGGTACTGTTATGACCATGTCATAGTTTTTGTTGGTGTGTACAAATTGAGACCTACCTCTCTGGACTGTATGCAGAGATATGACTGAGCTGATAGACTATTTGTCTCAGGCAGGTATACCCTTGGCCTTGAGCTGCATTTTACCGTCACCTAGGATGCTGGCTCAATAAAATGGAAAATGATTGACGTCAATAATTGCCATAGTGTGTGGTGTCAGTGTAAGGGATCCACTATTTGTCAGCCTAGGATTACTTGCTCACCAGACCTCAATGCTTTGCCAGAGATGGTCTTCATCTGTCACCTCTGGAATTTTGGCTACTGGCCAAAGCTGTTGCCACCCCCATAGTATGCCTTTTAGGTGGTGTCTCAAGGAAAAACTTTCCAATGTGAAAATGCCATCTACAAACAACATCACAGTTATGCTGCTATATGCTAGGAATGTCATCACTAAACTAAACTCACTGGAAGATGTCCCCACCTTGAAAGATGCTGTCATTTGTGCAGTCACAGACACCTGTGTCAAGGTTGTGGGGAGTACACCAGCCATACCAGACTACACCTCCTTCCACAAGTTCAGATCTCAAACTTAAAATGTGCAAAGTAATGGAGGTGGTGTGCCCATATTCATTAAGGATAGATACACATCCAGATTGGTTAGACAGTATGATTCCCAGGAGAAACTGAAGGTGATACTGATTGCTTGGAGGGCACCTAATCAAGCCATTGTCAGCTACAGGAGCAACTCCATGAATCAGGACACCCACTGAAATTAAATTGATCTACTTGGGTCTATCAAGATACATCAAAACAAGATGTTTTTGTTTGACTTTATCTACCCACCAATGGAGTAGATTACTCATGCTTAAACTCACTTGCCCAGAGGTTAGTCAACTTCCTTAACTAAAATATCCTGGACCAGTGGATTGACATCCACACAAGGGGAGACAACGTACTGGATCGGGTGCTTACCAATATTGGTGACCACTGTAGATCCTCCAAAGTGAGGTCCTCCCTGGTGAGACCTGACTACAAACTGGTTTAATTTAAAGTAATGTAGGGAGGGTATAAATAGTTTGACTGCACCACCCCTCAAAGATAGAACAGGAAACTATGCCAAGCTCTACATCAATGCTTTATACAAGCACCTGCAACTGCATTGGCTTGTCTGTATCTGACAGGGGCAAAACAAGCTCCTCATGTCACAGTAAACTTGACTGGTGGACAACTGTCATTAGCAGGCTTTACAAAAAGAAGTAGACATTAGTGTCTCACATTAGGAAGAAGGGAGCCCCCCCTAAAATGGTAGCACCCCCCAGCTTACACAAGCAAATGAGTGTTGTGACGTCCTGGAAAGCAAAGTATGGGACAAAATTAGCCTCCTCCACAAAAGACAACCACACAACATTGTGTAGTTACATGTGTAATGTAAAAGGAAAGGCTTACATTGTTGCCAAACTCATACTTAATGATATCACATATAATGAGCCTGTATTAATAGCTAACCTGTTGGCCAACAGGTTCTGTGACAACTGCACCCCCCCCATCCACACCATACATGCATCATGACATCCCTTCAACCTGTCCCATGCCTTGTATCTCTAAAGAGCAGGTAGTAAATGGCCTCTCTAAGGTAACAAACACAGCATCTGTTGCATCTGCAATCATCCCAGGCTGTGTCCTACATGGTATCCAACATGGATTACCAACACCATTGGAATTTCTTTGCAATCATAGTGTAACCACTGGCTGCATCCCTACTGACTAGGAATTGGTCACGGTTATCCCCTTGCACAGAGGTGGTGCATCCACTGACCACAGGAAATATAGACCTATTAGCCTGACTAGCCATATCAGTAAGGCCATGGTACAAATCATTATGGAATGTATCAACAAAGATATAGATAAACTAAAAACACTGAATACTACACTGTTTTGATCTGTGAAAGGGAGGTCATACCTGTTAAACCTGGTGAACATCTATAAGACAGTCACCAATGACCTTGATGAGGGGACAGCTGTGCATACAACCACCTGGACATTGCCAAGTCATTTGACACCAACCCTCACTCAGGCATCATTGACAAACCCATCTGGCTAGCCATCAATAGAAATAACATTAAAGGTGTCACTAACTGGCTCCACTGATAGCACTTATATAGTCAGAATAGGGGCATCCACCTCCAATAGCAAATCTGTAACCAGTGATCTTTCCCAGGGTTCAGTCCTGGGTCCTCTAAGGTATGGAATCCATTTATCCAATATACAAACACAAAGTGAATGTCTGTGGCTGACAAGGTTTGCTAATGCCTGCAAACTGGGAGTAGTCATGTACTCACCAAATTATGTCAACCTCCTACATGAGGGGCATATATGACCAAATGATTGTTGACACAATCATAGCATTAAACTCCATGCAAATACATGTAGTTGTCATTCTTTCACTATCAGCAGTGTCCCTGCTAAGTAGCACATCAATAGCAACATCTTAAGTAGATACTCAGGGTGAGAGACCTGGGCACACATGTTTACACCTACCTTACCTTAGATTGCCATGTCTCCACTGTGGTAAGAAGGGCATTATATATTGCTCATGTCATAACTGAGGGCACTGTCACTTGAATATGAAGTAGTTATAATCTCCATGTACTCTTTCCTCATCAGGCCAATATATGAGTGCAATGGCCATTTTATTATGTATGTTTCCAAACACTAGTGACAAATGCAGAGACCACAAAGGTTCCTTACAAGGGACATTCAAGTCTTCAGTATCTGTCCTATGGGGATCATCTGAAGTCACTGTAACCTTAGCCTGTGTCATGCAGACTACTCAGATATGATCTCTGCCTTACATACAAGGCAATCTGTGACCCTGCTTTATTGGTGATGCTGCATATCTGTAAGTCAAATGGTACAGGGATTACTCACTGTAAGGACCTTAACCTGGTATGTGACATCTATAAAACATGCTGAAGGAAGAGATATGTCTACCAGGGTTAACAAACCTATGCAACGGATTCCCACTTAATGTCAAACAGTGGACCTCATTGGCTCTCTTCAGATACAATCTGTACGATTGGATGAATGACCATAAGTTCACCACAGGGGTTCTACCTGTATTCCCTTGGACATGGGCAATAGGTTGTGATTGTGTAAATAAGGGTAAGAACTTGGCTAGCATTTAAGGGTCCTAGGGCAATTAGCCTAGCAAATTCCAATGATTCTATGATCTCATAAGCTGATGTGAAATGTTCTGAGTGACATCCACACACACTAACTTGGCTACATTGATAATGGTATCACTATCTATTAATGTTTACAGAACAGTGTACAGCATACACATACACACACTCCAAGTTGGCTACAATGACATTAGAACCTCTACTTATCTAATGTTATACTCTATAGATCTCTGTATGTAGCACATGCGCCACAGCACAAGTCTGACATTAACATGTCTTTAAGTATTCTTATGCTAGATGAAATAAGCAGGCCTTATGGAGGACAGGAACTTTGAGGCCTGCATCACCTGCTATGCCCAAAATAGTGCAAAACCCTGCCTCTTTCTAAGTCAGTATGGTAATCACATCTGTTTTGCAGGGAAATGCACACACACACACACACACACACACACACACACACACACACACACACACACACACACACACACACACAAGTGGGCTGGAGTGAGACTAGAACCCCTACCTATCTAGTCTTGCACACTACAGATCATAGTACTTACCTCACACACCATGGCTTAAGTCTGACATTAAGATGGCTGCCAGTAGTCTTATGCTAGATGACATGAGCAGACCTTATGTAAGACAGAAGTTTGGAGGCCTGCATCAATTGTAAGGGCCAAAACGTGCATAACCATTGCAGTTTGGAAAGCAGTGGGAGATTCACACTAGTTTTGTATGGGGATGCACATACACACACATATACACAGCAAGTACACTGGAGTGAGGTTTGAACCCCTACCTATCTAGTCCTACACAGGTGAACTACGTGTGGAGGACATACACAAGGCCTATGTTGAACAGCATGTGTGGCCTGCAGAGTGACATTGCTTCTAACCAACATCTGCATTTAGTAGCCTACCAGTCAGACAACTGTTTTTTTTTATTCTAGTTATGTGGCAACAATAGCCATTTTGACCATATGTGTCTGTTTGCATTTGGAGGGGCAAGCCTGTGGCCAAAAACAATTTGCCCTATAAATGTGCGAGTACACATCATACATTACACAACTCATTCACTTTTTTGTGGATTTGTGGTAACATCCAACAGGCACAGGAGGATGTAAGTAAATGTATTATCTACTGTTGAGACCTTAGTTTTGGTTCTTTGTCCAGCATTATATATGTGTCATAGTGCAGCTTTACTCACCACAATCTGGGTATGCCAGGCAATGCAGACATGCAGACACATATATGCATATATATTTATGTATATAAGAGGATATATATATATATATATATATATATATATATATATATATATATACATATAGTTTTGTATGTGTCTGAAATATATATATATATATATATATATATATATAATATATATATATATATATATATATATATATATATATATATATATAGACAGAGATGTATGTCTGTATGTGTATATATATATATATATATATATATAAAAATATATATATATATATGTGTGTGTGTGTGTGTGTGTGTATTGTGTATTGCACAATATGACATCTGTCCCTGTTTCTGCACTGCAGCACTTCACTCATATTGGCTAAGATTTTTAAAGATGTCGTATGTAATTAATATGTGACAGTGGTTAAAATAGTACAGCACAAACAGACTGGCAGTCTGTAGAACACAAATTGATACCTCACATCCAAAACAAGTGGATACTTCTAGATAAGAACCATGAAGGCCATCACACAAGGTGATTGCCTTTGTCCTTTAAACCTCAGAATCTGCTTGACAGACAGGGGTTCATTTATCACACAATCACCTGCATAAATAAGTACATTGGTTATTCCTCCATTACCTAAGACATACAGTGTATGATCAGTTTCTATAGTACTGTCCTGAGACTGAGTGAAATGATCATATACCATTGATGCGTTACTGTTACAGCAGTTAAAAAGTAGCATTGCCATGTTGGGGGTTGGGGAACAACACCACATGTTCTGCTGGGATACACAATATTCTATCATTTAACTAAACCAGACCTGTCTGATGAACTTCATAATGAAAGAAAGTGCTTAACCTTGAGCTAATAAAGTATTTTGGCAGTTCACTGCTCCAGTCGAGGTTTAGTTGGTTGTTTTTCTGGTTCATGCTATCATTTAACCTGACTGTCTAACATCTGTCTTCAGTGATGTTCCAGTAATCTGTTGCAGTAAGACTGCATGAATATTCCATGCATGAAGCCTACTGAATAGAAATGGAAACTTGTTAGTGGAATGGGTATCTGTAGTCCCATGTGGATGTCATTTCTATCCAATTAGCCCACTATAGATACTTGCATAATGTGCCCGGTCCATACATACAATGACATATCATAATAATCCAGTAGACTACTGTGTAGGTTATGGACTTACCCTGCAAACGCAACAGTTGACACAAATGTAGTTCAAGGCTGACTCTGTCTGATGCAAGCATTACACAGCCAATACATGGAGAGGTACAGGATGTGTGAGTTGCCTGGCATCAATTTTAATATCTGTATGTGAGTAGAAGTAAGGTGTTAGTCCCTAGGTCCCTAGGTTGTCAATGAATGTACTATGCATTGTCTCTTAGTCAAAGCCAGGATGTACTGAGCATGCCTACTTCTGCCTACAGGGACATCAACAGGGGGTTCTTCCTCTGAGTCCTCCTGTGACTGTGGCTGTGTTGACCTAGACATTGGTGGGAGGCTTTGAATCCCTTCCCTTTGCTGATCCTGCTGCAGCTTTTTCTGCAGGATCAGATTGTGTAGCATAGCACATACTGTGAATATCTGTGCACATTTGGCTAGAGTATACTGCAGGGTTCAACTAAATATATCGAGCCACTAGAGCACATGCTCTATGATGTTCCTAGCTTGTGTTTGTGCCTCATTATGGCATTCTTCCATGGGTGTGTGTGCATTTCAAATGGGTGTCATCATCCACAGTTCCAAGGCATAGCCAGCATCCCCCATAAATGGCCCTGTAGGATGTTCCCCCAAGGAAACATCTGGTATAGTTGTGATGTGTGCCAGATGTGGGAGTCATTATAACTGCCAGGGCTGCCAGCACACACACATTCAGGATAATCCCCAGGGCATTGCAAATGACCTGGCAGTTGATGGAGTGGTGCCCCTTGTGGTTAATGTAGATTGTACCCTGCTCACCAGGTGGTGACTTGATGTTTACATGTGTGCAATCTATTGCACCCAGTAATTCAGGGTAGAGTGCTACATGGTAGAAATGTTACATATTGCTGGCCCTTGCCTCAGGGGTTAGGGGAAAAGATATGTGCTGACTGGCATGTGGAAGCACAGAATCCAGGAATTGGTGGACTATTCTGGATGCCGATTCCTGTGACCCCCCACCATGTCTCCTGTTAGTCTTTGAAAAGTACCTGTAGCTAGTATCCTAAGGGCTACACATACCTTTGTCTCCACTTGAATGGGTTCCCCACTGTTAGCTCTGGCTCTGTGTTGAGGGGTGCAGAGCTCAGTGAGTTTTTGCAATATGTCTCTGTCCACCCTGTAGTGCAGTACAATCTCCATCTCATGTAGCTCCTGGAAGGTCACCTTGGGCCTGAACACTCTTCTTCTTCTCAGCCTAAGCCTATTGTCAGCACCAGCAGCAGCACTGCCTTCAGCATCTAGCACACATACAGATGTAGCAGACCTGCAGCAGCCCCTAGCATCATTCCAATTAAAATTCCCAAGTCTCTACTACAATAGCCCATAGTATTGAGGGAAATTAGAATGTAGGGTGTATGCATATTTTATACAGTTCTACTTTAGGTCCAGCATGTGGGATTGGCTAATTATGGTGCAGTTCACCTGCCCAAGATATAATTGATAATAATTTAAAAACCCTAGGTTAGTGCACAACATGGCTGTATGTGCCACGGCAAGCAGAATAGCTTATACAAAAGTCAAAAACATTTATTGAAAATATCCAGTTTTAATTGATTGCTGCCTATGTTATCACTGTTATGTGGGCAGTCTGCCCACGCAAACACACTAAGCTATGCAGCACATCACACAAACACATGCACTGGGAACAAAAAATCCTAAAAATAATAAAAGCCCTCCCGATGCCATCCACATCCTCTGGGAATATCAATATTGTGTAGGAGTCTACATGAAGTGGATATGCAGACACAGTTGCTCCTTTTAGCAATTCAGGAAATTCATGTACTTCGCATACAAATCCATGCTGACAGCCTAGACACTACAAGTTTCATAGCTAGTGAGCTTGGTAACAACAGGTATGCACCATTGTATGAACCTGACTCAAGATACTACAGTATATTTGTGAAAACCATATTAGAAATGTTATTTTTTTTATTTCTGTTAAGCATGTTTGTGCACTACAGTGCATAGAGCAAACATGCCAAAATTATTATTAAAAAAGAATTATTATTCATTTTACATATTCCCTTCATTTTTCTGACATCTACAATGTACTTTTTGCACATATATGTATGTGATCTAACATTTTCTGGGGAGTTATGTATGTATTTGTGGACATTGACATCCCCTTCTGTCCAGGTAGATTCCTGTACATGGAAAAATTCCACATGCACTACGGACACTGGCATGGAGCCTACATGGATGCCTTTCTGCTTGTTGGATTGCTTATGACATCATTTGCATTCCACTGTACTTTCCCTGTTTGCACGTGCTTGTGCACTGCTAAGCAACACTTACTGAATCTAAAATTGTTCATGCTTATGTACGCATCGCTCTGCTATGCATAGCCCAAAAAAATTTGTGTAAGCTTTACTGAATTCCCGCCTTAGTTTCTTTTTTTCTTACTCTTTTTTTTTTTGTGTATTTTCCTCTAATAGGGTGATAATAGAGTAATTTTTAGATGAAGAGGATGCACTAACAAATTGATGAGCCAGGCTTAGCATGTCAGTAAGTGCTTTTTCATTATCAAAGTATTTCTTTACTTCAGTATATTTTCTGAAAGATTATGACAATCTCATTTAATTTCTAAACACAAGACATAAGTTCTCTAACAACATCACATACAATTTTCTGGATTATGATTTTTTTCCCCATACACCGACCTGACTACAAGACAAGTTTTAGCCTTGAGTGATTATAAAAGGGATGACTAATTAAATCACAGTAAGTAATATTTAACCTATAAAGCATTTCTGCATTCTTTCTAGTGTAATTTTTATTTTTTCATCTTACTTACTGTAACTCTGATTAAAACATAATACCCAAACAAATATAAAAATTCATTATTTTAAGCTGCTAAACACCCAATCTATTTGGTAACATATATTTGTTATGTCATGCTTATATCTTATCTTATATCTTTGTATTTATTCATTTGTTAGCCACATGGACCCTTTTCAGCTTTAACCAGGGCCACAAAATAAAGGGTAATTACAATATTATGGACAGCTTGGAGAAGCCAAGCTCAACAGATTTTTGGAGGTAGTAGGGAACTAGAATCCTCAGGGAAATTTGAAGAAAACCACACAGAAATGGACAAAGAACTGCAACTCCACATAACTGCGGAGCGCTTTTCATGTTCTGTCTCGTAATTCATAAATCACTCGCTGTACTGCTACAGCCATGAACTTTGAGTTCCTCAGCATTAATTTGCAAAATGCAATTAAAATTTCCAGTGTTGTCACCTCACAGTAAGACGCTGTCCGGTTCGATTCTCAGCTAGTGCGTCTTCTGAGTGGAGACATACGTGAATGGGCGTACCTTCGTTGAAGGTTGTGCATCAGGGCTGGCAACTCGGCATGTAAAAATCAACTGCCAATTATTAGCAGATCGGAGTTCCGCTGTGGCAACCCCTAACCGGGAAAAGCCGAAAGACACAGCATCTGTGCATACCAAATCCATGTAACCTATTTACATACTGTTCTAACTGAGATTTCCCTCTTAAATGTCCTTTGCAGGGATATACATATTTCTTTCCAGTTAAAGTCCATTGCTTTCATAATCATGCTTAATTTCATACATCTTAATTTCTACATGTTATTGCTATATATATGCATACTTTTTGCAAAAGCTTCTAGGAGGGTAACAGACATCTATATATGCGTTCTAATAATTTCCTTTTTATCTGTTGGAACTATAAACCGAACCCTCTGAATTCATCTTTACTTTTTTCAAATCATGATCTGCAGTAGTTTCTTTTGTCTGGATCATCTTTGGGATTTATGTAATCAGTCTTCAAATCCAAATGGACTAAAAAAGCATGATTTAAACAAAGAAGAATGGTTTTAAAACAATTACAAATAGGTGATGAAAGAATAGTTAAACCAGCAGATGGGGACGGGGTAAAATTGCAATTATGTCTAGGATGTTTTATTTATATCTGTGTTATCAGTTATTGGATAATCAAAAAAGAATATAAGATACTGGAGGAAAATTCAGTAGGTGAGACATGTAAAGGCTTGCAATCGCTTAATAAAAAAATTGTGCAGAAACTGACTATTATGAAAAATAATAGTGGAACATTTAAGTCTGTTGTGCCTCAGACTTCATTTATTTTATGTTTTGCCAACAATACACAAAAACAGGGATTCTCCACCAATAAGACCAATAGCCTCCCATGTATGTGTGTGGGGAGGGGGGCAGTAGAATGAGATGGAATAATATTATTTTAATTGTTAGAGCCATATGTTAAGATTGTGCAATCTTATGTTAAGAGTATGTTTCAATTTTAGCAAATGCTAAAAGAAGTGCATTGGCACACAGACTGTTGGTTCATTACAGTGTATGCCTCATATTGTTTATACTCTAAAATATAGTGCAGTTTGGGTAACAGAACTATCAGTTCTTACTTGAGGGATGTACCTTTGGGAAAAGATGTATTGTAATTGATTGAATTTTGCCTCAAAAAAAATTATTTTAATAATAAATATACACACAACTGTGGAACAGCTATCACAGCTGAATTCATTCCAACATATGACAGTCTATTTATGGGTAAGTTAGAAAAAGAAGTGCTATATATGTATATGTGTGTGTATATATATATATATAGGGTCTATGTCAATTCTTTGAACATTACATGGTCGAGACCAAATGTTTGACATTTCAAGTGTTCGAAGATTGACTTTTAATGGCACCATATGATGCAGAATGGGAGAATTTCCCTTTTCTACACTGAAGTGCGGTCTTGAGTTGGTATATTTAAGTGTGGGAGTTGGAGGGGGGCTTACTCACACTGTTAAGTTGTGTTTTTCTTCCTTTCTTTTTTTTTTATTTTATATTAGAACATCCAAATGTCGACCATATGGTCTCAACCATGTGATGTTTGACATTTTGGATGTTTGAATATTTAATATAGACCCTATATATAGATAGATATACACACATATTAATTTCAGTAGTAATGTTATGTTCTATAAGAGATATTTAGATTTATTTTAATTTTCAGACATAAAAAAAGGAATTTGAGACTTGTATTACTGAATATATATAGAAATGAATTTGGTTTGTCATTATCCGCGGTAATGCAGCGGTAACATTGTTGTCTCACAGCAAGAGGTTCTCTCATTCGATTCTCGGCTGGAGTGCGGGGAGTGCCTTCTGTGTGGAGTCTGCATGTCCTCCCCGTGGTTGGGTGGGCATTTGAAAGACATACGTAAATGGGCGTGCCTTCGTTGAAGGTTGAATGTCGAGCTGGCACCTTGGCGTTCATGAAAATCTACTGCCAATCATTAGCGGACCGGAGTTCTGCTGTGGCGACCCCCTAACCGGGAAAAGCCGAAAGACAACAACAACAACATTCACTTATAATATACAAAGATGGACTGCAGAATATTTAGATGTTTAAGTGTTTATAAAGGATAATAAAATTAGTAGTTAAACCTGAGCTGGGGTTTCCTCCGGGTGCTCCAGTTTCCTCCCACATCCCAAAGATATGCTGTAGGTGTATTGGACACTCCAAATTGGCCTTAGACGTGAGTGCGTGCATGTGTGTGCCTTCTGTGGAAGATACGGCTAGCAACTCGACACTGTAAAACTCCACTGCCAATCATGAAGAGACAGGTAATCCTCTGTGGTGACCCCTAACTGGGATAAGCCGAAAGAAGAAGAAGAAGAAGTTAAACCTAAGCTGGAAGCTCGCTCACTTAAATAAGATGTAATAATAGCTGAAGACTTAATTGATGTATTTTAAGGGTTGGATCTTTTTTAATGATGTATTTAATTAATTAATTGATAGTATTTTTGATATAAAATACGCACGGATTTTTACTGTTTTAAATTAAGACTTGAGAAAGCTTGGCTTGTTATACGTCAACGTGTTTGTCTAAATAAACCTGTTTTAAGCCATGGTGGTCATCTGGATTGTTTTGCTGCATTGACTTTTTGTTTTAGATGATTTTTGGACTATTGCTGGTAATTTGTGTTTGTGCTTTTTGGCTGATTGTGTACCGGAAGAACCACATGGCTGATAATACATCCATTGAGCTAGACTATGTTCCAAAGATGAATGAAATGCAGTCTAAATGGGAAAATATTTTAACTAGAGGAGATGGTCCACTTTTAACCATGAGTTTTGAAGGGAATCCTGGAACTCGTGAGCACAACAGACCAGATGGATATCAGTTGTTCATGCAGAAGGTAAAAGATTTAGAGAATGACATTTTTAAGTATAAGCGCCTTACTTGGCAGAGACAACATTTGGAAGCTTGCCTTCACTTTAATGTGGTTCCAAGGGGTATGAGGGTTTTATGTATGCCTACATATAGGGAAACTTACCCTGAATTATTGAAGCAGTGGCAGCAATTTAACTTGGAACTGAGTAGAAGGTACATGCTGCTTATAGATTATTTTGATCCATTTGAACTGAGCCTAAGCACTAGTATACAACAAAAATACTGTGACATTGTAGAGCAGTTTGAAGGGGAGACCTATACTAGTGCTTTGAATAACATGTATATTAATGTTGCACTGTATGAAAATAGACTGAGGCAAACCAAACAACATAAACTACAGAGAGACTTAATGGACTTTAGCCTTGGTCATGTGTTTACATGGCCATGAAATATCTCTAACTTTGCAAGCCCTAATAATAATGATGTGAGACTGGAGGATTTAGGAGCACCTACATCAAGTGCAACAGACCTGCCTTCATAAGTTCTGCTTACTAAAACATAGGAGGAGTGTCAGAATGTTACTTCTCAATGAATTAATGTGTCCCAAACACCCTCTGAAGTTGGTTTAACTCCCTTGCCTAACACGCAAGGTAATAATCAGGTCTTACAGGGAGCAAGACCTAAACAGCTTATTCCACAAACACTTGATCATTTTTTTACCATTACCAATAAAGCAGAATGTGCAGAGACAACAGCAGCATTCAATGAGCAGAAGGAGAAGAAAAAGGAAGTTGTCAGGAGAGAGAACAACTCCGAACAGGAGACAAAGGCAGTGAATGAACTTGTAATTAATTTGTTGGACTAAAGACTAACTGAAGCTGAAAAAGCTGTGTTAATCAGGGACCTGACTTTTATACCTTCTGCATGTACTGAAGTAAGTGAATTGTTGACTGATTTAAGAGTGTTTGCTAGAAATATGGCACTTAAATTGTTTTTTTTTTTTAATGATGATAGACAGAGCAGTACTAGATTTTGTAAAAAAATACAAGTTATTTTATTGATTCTAAGGTGGCAGTCATCCTGTAAACACCTTTTCCACGAGGCTCCTATCTAACTATGGGCTTTTAACCATCCTTTCACAACCTAACGCCAGATCCTAGCTGCTCTCATCTCTGCAATACATTTTCATTGATTTTGAGGTCTCCTGGCTATATTCTGTGAGCATATACTTTACTGTTAAATCTCAAGAGTTCCACAGAGCTTCTTCTAATTGTATTTTCTAGGCCTGAATAGGCACAACACAAGTTGGAGATGAATATAAGCTGTTTCCACTGCCAACCTATGTTGAAGGAATCTGATACCATGGAGACACACACCAGCAAAACTAAACTGTCTGCAATAGTTGCCCCTGAAAAGGAAACCATTTCTAAAAGACAGAAAATTAAACAATTAGACACTTCAAAACCCAGTGCTAAACAAAAGCTGGAGACCAACATCCACATAGAGGATCTGAAGAAAGCCTTGTTACCATTGCAGCTGGCTGTTCAAGGTTTCTCTGAGCAGCTTTCAGGTTTTGGCAATAAATTGAATCAGGCTATAGAACATATGGAACAGATTGAACAAACTACCAAAAATAATGAGATGCAGATTGCTCTGCTCAAAGAAGATCTAAGCACCAAAAATAGTACTCAAACTCAAATCCAACAAAAACTTCTTGATTTCAAAGCTAGGAGCAGAAGGAATAATATTATAGTAAGAGGTCTACCTGAATCATATGCCACCAACCAACTGACTGAGACCTTGCATCAATTGTTTAATTTTATTCTATAATCTGGTGCACATGATAACCATTATAACTGAGAGAGCACATTGTGCTTTACGTACTAGACAACTGTCTAATGCTCCGAGACAAATCTACGTCAAATTACTAAATTTTCAGGATGTCCAGAGAATCCCTTCAGTGGCTAGAAAACAGAAATTAATCTCCTGGAATGGTTATAAAATATCTGTGTTGCAGGATCTCCCAATAGCCATTAAAGAAAGGCACCAAAAACTCTCCCCTTTCTGCGCTGATCTCATTAAAAGAAATGTTAAATTCCAAATGCGGTATCCAAATACTCTTAGCTTTACATATAATGATAATAAATATACGGCTGACTTACCTAAAGATGCCAAAGCTGTCTTTCTGAAATGTTTTGGAAAGGCCCCTGAAGGTTAACCCTTACGCAAAAAGGTAATGCTCAGTTGTCCTCACCTGAGGATGTCGCTAACCTCACAAGCTATTTCTGATGCCAAAATAGCCCTTTAATGTTAAAGATTTAAAGCTTTTAATTTTATAAAAAAGCAAACCGCATCTAACGGTCCCAGAAGTGCACGCTAGACAAGAAGTACCCCCTCTAGGAACATATCTGCTGGCTTTCGTTGCATGGTAGGATAGTTTTTGTGATACAACTGCCTGCTTCCACCCATACGTCTTCTTATGGACTGTAACTACTGTTTAAATGATCGTTTGCATGATCCAAATGAGAAAATTTGATTTTCAAATGACTACAGTGTGATCACGGTCACTCTGGATTTAAGGATTGTAAGCCTACATAGATGTAGACTTGAACTGGTGCTTTGGATTGAGCAAAGTGAGTTTCCTTTTAACATCTTTAACAACTGGAAGGTACTTTGGTAGGGAACCCACGCCTTCTGCTAAGGAACTACAACTACAATTAGCTATTTAAACAAATGACTGTCAAGAGATATCTATAAGGACATTAGCACATAAATATGTGAAGCCTAATTTCTGTTTGTATGTAGGTAGAAAATTTCATGTTTTGTTACTAAAACATAATAAAAACGGAATACATGCATATGGTCGAAGATGACATCCCCAACCATTACATACTCTGAATGGAAATGTCGAAACTGGCACGCATGAACGCTCAGAATGTTGTACAAAATGCTGAATTCAAAATTCCCAGTCGCATAACCACCACAAGTGCTACCATGGGTCGAGAGGGGGGAATATTAGCCTGGCTGGCGTTCAGTATTTCCGGGTTTGGCATTTGAAAATTCGACATTTACCAAACTGTGGTCACTGCTTTTGGCTTTTGTAACAAGGGTATACTGATGTTCAACCATATGCATGTAATCCAAAAAAAAATACATAGCTATTTAACAAGCTGCACAAACGGTACATAAGGAAGAATCAGTACCCCTGCATGTAAAGACCTTTTTCTTAGTTTCTTAATGACCGCCTTCCATATGTATATATATATACATATATATATATATATATATATATATATATATATATATATATATATATATATACATATATATTGTATTACAGATGCTGCTTAAGTTTTTTATCTTAACACAAAGGGCTCTAGTATTGTTGCTGTGGGGCACATTGGTATCTAAGTAATTATTACTCAAACAGGTTGCAACATTTTTGTGTTTTAGCCCTATGTGTGGTAGCATAAGCATTCAGCAGTATTGCAGCTTTTTTGTTGGATATAATCATATCTTATTTTCAAGGTAAGAGTTCACAGTCTGGCATACAGGCACGCATGCTTATATGCACGTATATTCATTTATATGGAAGCTTTTGGGTCTTATGCTTAAGAAAATGTGTTCTGTATCAAAACAGAGGATATTTATCTTAATCTGATGCCTCTATTTCTGTTAAGAGTTTGTTAGGCTAATTCTGAAGGTTTAAATAACCATTATTTACACTATTTTGAATGTTTCTGGGGATAGGAAACTTTTAGATCAAGCTTGCTCAATGTATTGCTTATATCCTATATTCTAACAGAGTAAATCATTCATTATATTATATATTTGTTTCCACGTCTGACATATAATTGTAAATATGTCTCCTGCTATAGTGTTTTTCTTTTCAGCAGTTATTGTACTGTCACTAACTGGAATATAGTTGAATTATTTGTTCTCAGTGATTTAATGTGATGGTTGTTTTAGCACCATACCTATTTGAATTCTTTCTTATAGGACAGGATAGCTATATTGGTAGAAAGGTAAGGATAATGACTCTAGGAATCATAGTGCTATTGTATATATGTTTTAGATTGCTTAAAAGGTTTAAAATATTGGTGATTACTTTACCCTTAGGTTATACAATTCCTCAATATGATACTCATATCAGTATTTTGGCTTGTGTAACTGTATTTCATCAGATTTTTCCTTCTATTTGGGGTAAGTGGTAGGCACAGGGTTGTTGTTGGAAGAGTGTTATAGGGCTACTGTAAATATGCTACCTTATGTATTTTTATCTCCTGTTTTTATTTTTAATATGCTCTTTCATTTCCTTTGGAACCTTGTAATCCAAAAATATCACATTTCCTTAACAAAAACAACTGCTCTATTAAGCTCTAGTTGGGAATGTGGATCATAGACTCCTGGAATGTGAGGGGGTTGCAGGATAAAGATAAGAGAAATTTACTGATGCATCTAATTTTTAAATCTGAGGCATACATATGTTTTTTGCAGGAGACACACATGCTGAGTGAGGACTCAAAGGGAATCTCAAATAAAACATGGATTAAAGAAATAATTGCAGCTGGGGACAACTCAAAGTCAAAAGGGGTAGCTATTATTAGTAAAAAATCGCTTCAGACAACAATCCTAAACCAATCACTTCTATGGCCCTGCTGGACAGAGGCTCAGGAATCTAATCAAATCTAAATGGGAAGCGAAAGCCAACACATTCTGGCTAGGCTTATAAATGCCCTAGGGCAGATAGCCTAGTACCTACCTATGAACCTATGAACCTAATTCTCGGATGAGAAGGGTAGATGGTGTTATTTTATAACTACTAATCCTATTAATAAGAAAAAAAACCCTTTTACTCAACGTTTATAGTCCCTGTCAGAGGCAACAGGATTTTATCTCAGAAATCCACAACATCTTGCGAAACTTTCCTGACCATGAACTTATATTGGGTGGTGACTGGAACTTGGTTATTGATCCGGGGATTGATCATGCTAGTTACTCCTTATCCCAAAATATGCAAGCGTCAACTGCCTTAGGTGAACTAAAGACTGACTTGTGCCTGATTGACCCTATCTCTTTTGGTGAAGGGCAGGAGAGGAAAGGTATTCACACTTACTTTTCTAAATGTCACAATACCTGGTCTAGAATAGATTTCTTCCTTATTTCAGAATCACTGGTGGAAGGAGATATTAAATACCAGGCAGAACCGAGACATTTCTCTGATCATTCTAAAATTACTTTAAAACTCCTTTTACCCAATAAGTTGGCTAAAAGGGTTAAAATTTCTAACTGGTCCTTGAATAACAATCTAGTATAAAATTCACAGATTGTTCAGGAAGTGTCTAACATTTTAGCACAACTAAACAATAGCATGGAGGATATAGATATTTCTTATGACATTCAATGGGCAGCTTGTAAAATGCAGATTAGGGGAATCCTTATTCAGAAAGCTTCCTATCTTAAAAAAGTTGCACTAGAAAAAGAAAGAAAGTTATTAGCAGACTTATTAGACTTAGAAAAGCAGTACCAAGATAAACCTGATCCTAATGCTGAAAATCTGATTAAAAATACTCAGAGACAATTATGATGGACATGCTCCACCTAAAGAAAACCATATCCCCTCGAGCCACACGCTCTAGGGATCTAAACCTCACCACAACAATAAATGGGATGTGCTGGAGGGATAGATTCCTGTCCCAGAGACTTTCCATGCTTTGGAACAAGATTTCAATCTACATTAGGCAGAAACCTTAACGAGCGGATGGGAAACAAAAAGTTTACCCCGGGGATCACTTCAGTGGCTCTGTTGGACAGAGGTACAGGGAACTAATCTAAGAGGCCGGTGAAAGCCAACACATTCTGACTAGGTTTATAAATGCCTTCGGGCAGATAGCCTAGTACCTACCTATGATCCTATGAAATGCATCAGCAAAATTACTCTATATATGAGTTGAAATATATAGCTAAATACTCGGAGTGGGCACAATTACCTTCTAAAGCCTTAGCAAGTATTATTGCAAACAAACAGGAAACAGATAGAATTTTGCTTCTTCACTATCAGGATAAGGTATTTAAAACAAATACCCAAATACTTCAGATATTTCACCTGATCTACTCTGAATTATATGGCATGAATAACCAACAACCCTCTGCTGATGACATAACAGAATTTCTTTATAAAATAACATTCCCTAAATTAAGTAAACAGAATGTGGAATACCTAGATGCCCACCTTGCTTTGCAAAAAGTGACTGATGCCATAGGAAGACTGAAGAAAGGGAAAGCACCCGGCCTGGATGGATTCACCTCAGAATTCTATAAGACTTTTATAGTTTCCATGTCACCTATATTATTGAAACTATACAATCACATCAAAACTTATGCTATATCTGATTATCATCTTAATAATTCCAAAACAATTTTCATACCTAAGAATGCCTTAGATAAGTATAATCCACATAATTATAGACCCATATCCCTATTAAATGTAGATATTAAAATTATCTCTTCAATTTTAGCTCAAGGAATGAAAAAAAATCATGCCTCACATAATCTCCCCAGAAGAAACAGGTTTCATGACGAATAGACAAATGTGGGACAATACTCCAACATTAGATGCTTTGGTGCATCTTAACAGGAGAAACTATAATCGTATATATGGGCTAAAACTTGACACTTGTAAGGCTTTTGATAGGGTGAATTGGAAATTCTTATTTACAACAATGTCTCATTTCAATATCCCTAAAAGCCTTATCAACACTATTGAAAACTTGTACAGGAAAACTTATAACTATCTTTATATTAATAAGACCCTATCTAAACACATCCAAATACTGAACAGAATGAGACAGGGATGTCCCCTTGTCACCATATCTTTTTAACCTCTACCTTGAGCCCCTACTTCTTTCAATATCCCAAATCACATTTCACTCTATCCCTAAAGCATTAAACATCAGGACAAGCCTATTGGCTTACGCAGATGACCTAAACATCTATTTTGGACACCCCATCTCAGACATTAGGAGATTAGCTGTTACAATGGATTCCTTTTCTGGAGTTTCGAGCTATCTAATAAACCCAGAAAAATCACTGATTTTCTCAATAAACCTGTCAGGTCATAAAGACTATTTGTTCGCAGAATCCCCTTTCAAAAATAGTTATTCCCTTAAATATCTGGGTATACATTTTGACCGTACTTCTCAGTCTATGTACCAGAATAATCTCTTGAAGGTATGGACGGGTATTTTACAGGACTTGCATAGGTGGCAACAACTAAATTTGTCCCTCCCTGTCCAAAGCTGCAATAATACGGATGAATGTCCTACCTAAGTTACTCTATCAATTTAGTACTTTAAATCTAACCATCCCAAATACTTTTTTTCAAAGGACTAACAAAGAGTTGGCTAAGTTTATATGGTTCCCTAAGGTGACTAGAATAATTTATCAGAAATGATGCTTTCCTAAATAAAAGGTGGTCTAAGCTTGCCAGACTTTCGTCTTTATTACTTGATAATATGTGCAAGTAGGGCTATATGTATCTCTACTTTCTCTCAGGTAGATAAAGTATGATTCCCTCAAAGCATCAAACTCTGGCATAGGCACATGATTAGTATCAGTATTAACCCTTGCCTTTCTTATCACTTAAAAGACTGAATTCTATTACCATTCATACCACCATGAAGTCAAGGGTTAAAGACTTCCAGAATCTCATAAAGTTCATGGAGTTAGAGAATACTCTTCACTTATTACAACCAATCCATATGAACCCTAATATTAGGTTAAAAAACAAAATTATTAATTTACTTGATTACCCCTTAATAAGAAATTGTACCATTTGGGATACATATAGGCACAAGGAGAAATCACTGAGTGAACTTAAGGAAGAGCTAAAACTTGGTCAGAAGTACACTATCATCCTTCGTCAAATTAGAGTACTCCTAACAGCAGGAGTGTCAGATGAACCAAATATTGAAAATAACATCTCTGCTACTTTGGAAATCATAAAACGTCTATCTAGAAGTAAAAACATAATATCTAATACTTATAAACTATTGATGGCCTCCAAGCACCAGAATGCAATACCTTTTTCCAACTACTGGAATCAGCAGGATAGTAGTCTTAGTAAAGACCAAAAACTCAAGTTTTCTCCTTTTAAAAAAAGTTAATTTACACACAACTATCGATAAATAATAATACTTATTTTACCCCATGTATATTAAATAAATTGAATTCTAATACATCCCCGTCATGTCCTTGCTGCTCCTTTCCTCAAGTGGACTTGCTACACATTATTTGGTCCTGTAGTCACACATATAAAGTTTGGTGCTCCCTCAAAGTTAGACTAGAAAAGATGGGTTATCAAAAATTGACCCTTTCATGGGAGCTAGCAATCCTGCATGTCACTGATCTTAGGTTACCTAGATTTAAGCTTCATTAACTCATCATTTTATGTTTATTGACCAAATTCTATATAGCTAGAAACTGGTTAGATCACACTAAACTTTCCTGGTGTGGCCTTAAGAATTTAGTGATCAAGTATGTATCTTCACAAAAAATGTTCATTAATAATCCAAATAAGCAAATATATTACAAGGAAATATGGAAAATAATGTTTGATGTTTTTCAGGGCGATTAGAAAGTGTATGATCTACATACTATATATTATACATACTATATATAATAGCCTCACTGCTATTTGGTCTCAACCATCCCAACTTCGGGCCAAGGAACTCTGTTGTCCCTCCACATATATTGTGCTCCGGGGTTCCAAAAGGACTAAGAAAGTATGTTCCACCCTAGACCTACCTTTTAAACTGTATAATTTATGTAGTTATAACTACCTACCAAGAAGTAAAACTAAGCTAGCGAGCAGGGAAACCAGCAGCAAAGATTCCCTCCTCTACACCCCTTTAGCAATTTACCTTTATCTCCCCCCTACCTACTGCTATCTATAACTCCTCTTCTAGCTGTATCTAATACTGTTACCTTGTCTCCTTTACTGTCTGCCCACTAGGTTGCACCAAATTCCAATCTAAAATTAAACCTTATTCCCAACTATCTATTCTTAATACTTTACTGTCACTCCACTAGTACCTTTTTTCCTCTTCTCACTATCTAGCTGTACTCCGCTTTTTTCCCTCCCTGTACTCTACTATCACTTTGAACCTCTCTCCGGCATTATCTCACTCTACTCATCCAGAGACACCTAAAGGCTCTGAGGCTTACTGATTGTCTCTGTTGATTCTCACTTACCTTCTGTAACCCGCTCCGTTCGCCCTGCGGGCTCACTCCGCTCCCCTACCCTACCCCCAATTCCCGCCCACCCACAGTGTTCTTACCTTTATACTTACCAAGCCACACCCCCTCAATCCTATCAATTAAACTCTGACCACTCCTTTTGACCCACCACCTACTCAACCTATCACATACTAATAACCACTCCCCCTTACCTCATTTACACCTTTCTAGTCCACACCCTCATATACTCCTACCTCCATAATCCCAATCACATTTTATAACATCTCCCTCACCATGCTCTCTACTTATCAACTCTTGTACATTAAACAACTATCCTTACTCTCACTAATATCAATGCTTTCCATTCCCTATACTCTCACTTATTACGAACATCTCCAATACTCATCTTCTCAACAATCCCTTAAACAAACATTAACAGTAAATCTCAAAATCCTTAGCCACTCTAACATAACATCTACCTCACACTATCTATCACCTAAATACCACAGAGTCTCCCATTTTGAATGCACACAATTTAGAAAAATACAACTTATTTATACTAAATCTCTGAAACATGCATATTATCCTCTCAAATATCCTCTCCTTCACGGGGGCATTCATCCTAACCCAGGACCATACAACAACACCCTAGGACAACCAACCCCACCCTACACTCCCACAAATTCAGTACTCATAGCTCATCTAAACATTAGGAGTGTTAACAACAAAGTAAGCCAACTACATGCTCTACTTGAAACTCACTCATTTGATATCTTATGCTTAACTGAAACCTGGCTTAAACCTACTAGAAAAGATACTGAAATACTCCCACCTGGATACAACATACAGAGGCTAGACCGAACTGCTAAAAAAGGTGGTGGGATAGCAATATTATACAAATCTCATTTACAGGTCACTCCCATACTGGTACAATCCCCTGTAATAACCAAGGTAGAAATTTGTATCACCAAACTCCAACTCAACAATACCAAATCCATTAACTTAATATGCTCCTACATACCCCCAGGCAGCAACATTAGCATCATAGAAAGTATTCTCAGCTGGCTGTCTACATCCTTCCCTCAAGAAACAATAGTACTTGGTGATTTTAATATAGACTGATACTCGTGTACCACACTAAATACACCAACCCAAATAAACCTTTACGGCTTCTCTCAAACTATTACCACCCCAACTAGAATCCATAAACCCACCAAAAAAGAAAGTATATTAGACTGGATCTTAATAAATTGTCACCCTGTCTCCTACAAAGTAGGTGTCCTTCCTGATGATATTAGTGACCACTCACTAACCAACATATCCAGACAAAAAAACCTATATTCCAAATGAACCAACCTTTAAAATCACCCGCAACAAAAAGAAATTTAATCCAGCCAATTTTCAGGCGGAGCTACTAGCCTGTGACTGGTCACCCTTAAAGCACCTGCCAATTGACAAAGCAGTATCCCACTTTAACACCAAATTTCTACAGATTTTAGAATTCCATGCCCCCTCACGTTCCATAAGAACTAGATGCAAAGCAGCCCCATGGCTCACTAAAGAAACCAGACAACAAATCCTACAAAGAAACAAAATCTGGTCCAAATGGAAACACACTAAAGACCCTATTGATCAGCAGCATTTCAGACAACTAAGAAATGCCACCAAAAAATCAATATTACAGGAAAAAAAGAACTATTTCTTCAAGCTACAACAAAATCACCATAGTCAACCCCAAAGATTCTGGTCTAGCATAAATAAACTCTTACATTCAGGACACTCCAAAACTCCTACCCCATCTACTCTCTCCCACAACTCTCCCAAAAAGATTGCTGATGCTTTCAACTGCTTTTTTACTGAAACTGTCCAATCTCTAGCTAACTCCCTACCACCTCTCAACCCCACCCTACCTACATTTCACTTAAAACCTATTCCTACAACCCTCATCTATAGACTACTTCATAAACTCAAACCCTGTACAGCCTCAGCTGATCTCCTACCACCTGAATACCTTCAAATTGCTGCTAAACCTCTTGCCTACCCAATCTCTATTCTAATTAATAGAACCATAACTGAAGGCTCTGTCCCTTCATTATGGAAAATCTCTCACATACTCCCACTTCATAAAGAAGGGAACTCAAATGAAATCTCCAACTTTCAACCTATTGCACTACTATCTCCACTAGCCAAAATTAATAAAAAATGTATCCACAAGCAATTTCTAGACCACATTCTCCAATATAACCTTCTAGCTGACTGTCAACATGGTTTCAGACCATTCCACAGTACCACCACTGCGCTCCTATCCTTCACAGACTGCATTAATAAACAACGTAACAATAACATGCTCTCCTCTGCTCTGTTCATTGATCTCTCTAAAGCTTTTGATATGGTCAACCATCAATTACTACTTAATATACTCAACTCTTTCTCTCTTGACACACTAGCATTCCAATGGTTCAAATCCTACATGCATAATAGACAACAGGCTGTCCTCTGGGATAATAACTTATCCAAACATCTCCCAATTACTCTGGGTGTCCCACAAGGCTCTGTCCTGGGACCTCTACTCTTCTCCATTTTCATTAACAACCTTTCTACTAATCTTCCTCTACCCACCTGCATACAATACGCAGATGACTTCACTCTCATCTGTAAAGCAACCACTTCATCTGAGCTCCATGATATCACCCAATCAGTTTTCAACCAAGTAGAAAATTGGTTCCAAGAACATCACCTCCTCCTCAATGCCAAAAAAAACAAACTATTACTATTTACACCAACTAACAAATCCACCCCATTACACTTCTCTAGTACCTCCATCGATGGGACAATCATAGCTCCCGACACAACTAAAAACTCTTAAGTGTACTGATTGACCACAACCTCAACTTTGACACTCACATTAATGCCACCATCAAAACTATAAACAAAAAACTGGGATCCTTATAAACCTTTTCTTACCCCTGAAGCCAGAACTACTGTTGCCCAAACCCATCTGAGCACCACACTCTTCTATGCCTCCCCAATTTTCACTAATCTTTCCAAAAGCAACCTAAACAAATTGTCCACTTCATATAACAACATTGCCAGGTTTGCTACTGGGTCCTCATTCAGAACACATCACTGTCTAAACCTAAAACATCTAGAATGGCTTGAACTAAATAACCAACTAAAATTTCAACAACTTTCAATCACACATAAAATTCTATACCAGCCTACTAATACTCCTATTCTGACAAGCCTCATCTCCCCCTATACAAACCTTTCAAACCTGCACTCAGCAAATAAACTACTAGTTACAACCCAGAAATCCCACAACAAGGCAGGAGATTCTCTCTTCACAAACTCTGTGGGGACAATTTGGAACAAACTTCCCACAAAACTGACATCTCTCTCCTCATTACCTCTCTAAAAATCAACTAAAAAGTCACTTAAAAGCACAATGGCTTTGTCCTTGCACAAACCCTGACTAACCCCCCTTACCACCATAACCTTTTCTATACATCTCCTCCTCAACCACCATTAATCTATGTAAACATATGTTATCTCATATATACAGTATGACAAAAAAAAATTCTGTTATTCCTTGTTTGAAAAGACATTTTATCTTTTCTCTCTGTTTCAATCTTATTCATATTTGTCTATTACATGTATTAACTTACTCTGTTTTATAAATGTTATCTTATTATGCCTATTTCTGTGAAAACTTGTAAAAACCACTGGAGCTTTTCTCCCCGGGCCTTCACTGAAAATGGACATAAATCCAGCTGGACTAGCCCGGTCAACAAATGTAAAATAAATAAAAAAAAAAATAAAATCTAGTATCCAAGATGCTTCAGTGTCTCAGCCTGGCTAGTCTGATCTACCTCCTTGTATGTTTGTGTCTTTATTACAGAATTACTTGGTTCCTTTCTATGGAAATCACGGGTTTATATTACCAAAGTGAAAAACCCTATTCCCAAATACCTAAACGTCGACACCTGTACCACGAACCGCGAAAACCCCGAATGCACTAAAACGCTAAAAAATATCGAACTGTCATAGTCGGCCAACCCCACTACCTGCTACATACTACCTACCCAAAGAAAATAAATACACCACACACATACACTAACCAATCCCTACTTCTAACCTAAGGTAAAGCACCAAAACCTTAACTCTAACCATACACTAAACCCCACATACACAACTAACTATGCACTATCCTTAACCCCTCCCTAACCCTAAGGTCCGTAACTACCACACACGTCCCCTACACACATAGACCCAAACAAAATAAATAATCCACATACATACATTTAACAAAACCCTACGTCCAACACTACACTAAACCTTACATACATAACTATCTATGCACTATCCTTAACCCCTCCCTAACCCTAAGGTCCATAATATCACACACTTCCCCTACAGACATATACCCATACAAAATAAACAGTACACATACATACACTTAAAATAACCCTACTTCTAACACTACACTAAACTGTACCTACATTACCTATCTATACATTTACCTTAACCCAAATCCTAACACAAAATTCCTATCTATCACACACTTACCTTACAGAGCTATACCGCAGAAGGGCCAACCAAAACAATTCGACATTTTGGAATTCGCGGTTTTGTACATTCGGGATTTCCATACTTCGTGCAATACGTGTCGACATCTTTGTATTTGCTCATACGTTTTTTTGCGTTCGTAATATATACCCGAAATCACAGTAGCACCTCCTATATAACCTTTGGGTAATCTTCTCTTGTGTATATATGTTTTGATAACCTTGTACATATTTCTTCATTTTGTTCCCTCCCCCTTTTTCTGTTACACATGTTATATAAGAGGACTACAGTATAAATGTATATATTCATGATGTGCCTGTTTCACTTTGTACTTAATTCTGTTTCATCGTGATTGTATTGTCATGCCATATTGTTTCATTGTCCTTTTTTGAAAAATTCAATGAAAACTTATTTGAGAAAAAAAAAGTTATTTTACACCTGCTATGCCTAACCATGTAGAATCTTTTATTAGAGCTTGTGAAAATGAAATTTATAATAGTTTCTATACTAGTAATAGTGTCTCTTTTCATAATCTTATGCAAGATGAGAGACATGCCTTGCGCTCTCTGCAGAACAATCAAGCCCTGAGTATAAGACCTGCAGATAAAGGAGGGGATGTTGTTGTTTTGAATAGGGGTGATTATGTTCACTCTATGAAGGAAATGTTGAGTATTATAGATACATATGTCCCAATAACACATGTTCAGCATCTGAAAATTGTTAAAAATATCAATGAATGTTTATATGATTTGTTAATGTGCAGACAAATAGATGAGCAGCTATATAGGTTCTTCACAGTTAATCACCCTAGGATACCTTACATCAAAGGGTTGCCCAAAATACATAAATGTTTGTACAATCCACCATTAAGTTCAATTGTAGATGGAGGGGGATGGGCTACAGAACCCCTTTCAATATATGTGAAGAGTAAATTAGGACCTATAGTAAGCCAGATTCCCACTATTTTGCAAGATACGTCCCATTGTTTGAGAGACCTGAGGGGATTAAATGAAACACCAGGGATAAGCAATTGCTATATGGCTACCCTTGATGTACAAAGTCTGTTTACTTCCATACCTAATGAGTATGGAGTTGAGGCAATAAGAAGCGAACTGAAAGAAATGGGGATCAGCGATACAAATGAAATCATGTTGATTTGCACATTATTAGATTTAATATTATCTAATAATATATATGTATATAATAGTAATATATATTTACAAAAGTGGGGGGTTGCCATGGGCACCCCCTGTGCAAATTCATATGCGAACATGGTAGCTTATTACAGTATTTATTCAACAGTGTGTACAGTAAACATATTAAGATGCATAGACGTTTTGTCAATGACAGATTTATGTTGTTGGAAGGGGAGCCATCACTACTGTTTTATTTCATTAAGTACTTGTAGTCCACAACAGACTTCTTGAGATTCACTATATCTTTCTCATTTGTAGAAATAGACTTCTTAGATGTCTCTGTGTATAGAGACAGTTTCGGTAAAATCGATACTAGGCTCTTTAGAAAAGACTGTTGGAAAAATAGCCTTTTATTTCGTAATAGCATGCATCCTAAGCACATTTTCCCAAATATTAAGGGGCAGTTGATTAGAGCTACCAATATATGCAATGTGTAAACTGATAAAGAGAAAGAAATTCATTATTTGGAGCACCTATTGCTGGACAGGGGGTATGACAAACCTGTGTTTCAAGTGTAAATAATAAAACTAATGATAACAGCAAAATAATTCATTCTATCAGTGTAAAGCCAGCAATGAATGCAACTGTAAAAAGGAACTTTAAGCACAATCAAAAAGTACGTTTTTTTTACTAAGTATGCTAGATATACTAGCAAGGTATGTAATATAATTAAGAATAACTGACACGTCCTGACAACTGAAAAATAAACAAAAACTGTTATAAGTAGAATGCCCAGTTTTGCATATAAGAACATGAGTAATTTAAAACAGTTTCTTTGTAATGATCAGCTAAAGAACAGTGTGTCCTCAGTGAAGCTTGGAACATATCCTTGCAATATGTGTAAAATGTGTCAATATGTCTCTTTTGTACAAGAATATTAACACCCTGTTTTGTCCTTCATATTTCAGCCTAGATTCTATGCTACTTGCAGAACAACTAGCTTAATATATATGGCAGAGTACACTGTATGTGCATGTTTCTATATAGGGAAGACACAGAAAAGACTCAGAGACAGAATCTATCTGCATATGTATGATGTAAAAAATAAGAATAAATTTAATGCTTTAGCTAAGCATATAATGGAGTTCCCTTCACATACTTTTAAGTTTAGAGTCTTACAAAATGTTAGTAATGACAAGAGAGGGGGTAACTTTCATCATCATCTTCTTTCGGCTGTTCCCATTAGGGGTTGCCACAGCAGATTACCTGTTTCCATTTCTTCCTGTCCTCTGCATCTTGCTCTGTCACAGCAACCACCTGCATGTCCTCTCTCACCACATCCATAAACCTTATCTTAAGCCTTCCTCTTTTCCTGTTACCTGGTAGCTTCATCCTTAGCATCTTTTCCCCAATATACTCAGCATCCCTCCTTAGCACATGTACAAACCAACGTAACCATGCCTCTCTGGCTTTGTCTCCAAACCTTCCAACCTGGGCTGACCCTCTAATATACTTATTCCTAATCCTGTCCACCCTCATCACACCCAGTGCAAATCTTAACATCTTTAACTCTGCCACATCCAGCTCAAACTCCTGTCTTTTTGTCAAAGCCACTGTCTCCAACCCATATAACATAGCTGGTCTCACTACCCTCTTGTAGACCTTCCCTTTCACTCTTACAGGTACTAGTCTGTCACAAATTACTCCTGACACTCTTCTCCACCCACTCCATCCTGCCTGTACTCTCTTCTTCACCTCTCTTCCACACTCACCGTTACTCTGAACTATTGACCCCAAGTATTTAAACTCATCCACCTTCGCCACCTCTACTCCTTGCATCCTCACCATTCCTCTATCCTCCCTCTCATTCATACACATATATTCTGTCTTAGTCCTGCTGACATTCATTCCTCTTCTCTCTAGAGCATATCTCCATCTCTCCAGGGTCTCCTCCATCTGTTCCCTACTCTCACTACAGATCACAATGTCATCTGCAAGAGGGGGTAACTTTAACAACTTAATTGAAAGAATTAAATTAAAGTGGATATTAAAGCTGCAAGCTCATGTATACCCTGGACTGAACAGCTATGTCTGCATTAAACCTGAGGTGGAAGCCCGCTCACTTAAGTAAGATGTAATACTAGCTGAAGACTTAATTGATGTATTTTAAGGGATGTATCTTTTTTAATGATGTATTTAATTAATTAATTGATAGTGTTTTTGATAGAAGATATGCATGGATTTTTACTGTTTTACTGAAGACTTGAGAACGCGTGGCTTGTTCTACGTGAAAGTGCTTGTTTAAATAAACCTGTTTTAAGCCGTGGTGGTCATCTGGATTTTTTTGCTACAAAGGCTAATAAAATATGTATTACTTTGTAAAGGAAGCCTAAGGAAATTATTTTTTTCATGCTGCCAGTGTTTGTACACTGCACTTAAATAACTCTCTTCCTTAAGGTAATTCTTTAGAATATATTCTTTATGCTCTGAAGAGGATGATTTTCAGAAAGTAGCCATAAACATAGTGTGATGTTTATAGATAAGAGATTATACTCATCATGCCTTGATTCAGACATTAATTAAACCACAGGATAGTAATTATCAGGTCAGCATTAGGAGAAGTAGATGGGCAAATAAAAATGTAGTGAATAAAAGTGATAAATATTTTGTGTCATAGCATATTCCCTTTGTGGAAAGAGTAACACATATTTTAAAATAGAAAAAACATTGGCATATTGTTGAAGTTGATGATGTTTTAGGAGTTAAACTGAAATTTTTTCATAGGAATTCACTCAGCTTAATGGATATGGGGATGCACACTGATATAGCTAGCAATGTGATAAGAGAATGTAAAGGCTGCAGTGTATATAGATATTTGGATACTACATCTGTACATGACATTATTGGACCAAAAGCTTTTCAATACCTGTTACAAGCCGTTATATGAAGGCAGTCATATACTGTGTAAAATGTCCATGCATTATACTGATCAAACAATTTGTCCAGTAACAGAACAAACTTTGGAACATCAAAGGGATATAAGAAATAAGTCCTAGAAATGTCATTTTGCCATACATTTTCAAAAATAACAGTTTTCTGATAGTTCCTTGTTATTTTTTTTTATATTATATATTTGTAAACATTATAATTTATATATTAAGGTTTCAGATATCTTGCTGTACAATGAAGCGTGGTATATATTTAGATTTGATCATTTTTATAATGGTCTTAACAGTGAATTAATAAAGAAATATTTATTGTGCTTTATAATATTTTAAAGTACTGCTTTTTTATAATTTTTAAAATGCTTGAAAAACCTTCTGATTGGTTAATGAGATTATAAAAGATCTAAATTAGAAGTAATTGTTAGTACCCTTCAAGGCAAATGCCAAAATGCTAGTTCAATTTTGTTTGTTATGTTTTGTACATAATAAAGTAAAAGTTATTTAACTTTCATTTGGGACCAAAAGGTCATTTATTATTATCATCTTAGAGATTCCACCCATCACCTCACTCAGACAGATTTTTTTTAATTCTTTAATGTTTAAATTACCATAAATATAACTTATTAAACAATCTGAAACATTAAATGTGCAAGGAGATTCTGGATTGATGATATTTCTTGAAGTAGTCATCTACACTATTCACATACGGCCGTGCATTTTTGAGAAAAGAAGGAAAACTACATTTCACATCAACAAACTTCTTTTTATCTTTTAAACAAGCACTTTTTTACAATCTGATAGTAAAACTTTCATTTGTTTTATTATTCCAGATTATATTTAATATTCCCTCTACTTTTACTCTTCAGAGGAAAACCTTTTTCCCTTTAACTAACCATGTACAGATGGTCTTCATCTCTAACATGCTCATATTCAGAATCTTCTCTAGATATCAAATAAGAGCCTTATTACATGACTTAAATCTCACAACTGCCACATTTTTGGAATAGACTGTCAATTCATGTGAAGCAGAGTACCTCTATGACACTGTTCAAAAAGAACCTGGATGAATGGATGGACCACCATCAATTCTTACCAGGGATAATGCCCACAACCCTCCTAGACATGGGCAGTCATTACTGAATACAATCCTGGGTATTGACTAGAGTATCTATGGAATTGCATTGGGCTGAAATGACCTCCGGGTTGATTTTAGCTATATGACATTCTTCCTCTGACTACCTTAGATGTTTGTGCTGAAGAGATCTTTCACTATCCTGTTTATTTACTTCAGTTTTGATTCTCTCCTATATGTAGTCAATTAATATTTGGAGAATGTTAATACATGCATGCTTTAGGAAAGATCATAATATATCCAATGCCTCTGTCTAGTTACTCAGCTGTTAATTGTCTTGTTATTGTGTCTCTGAATGTTAATTTTCCAGCTCTGTTTATCCTTCATTTTCACGATATGTAAAAGCATCATTGATCAACCTTTTTTTATCCTCCTGTAATTTTACAGTAATGGGAAACTGATCACTCGTTTCAGCCTAAGAATGACATAAATTTGATTTGTCAAACTAATAATTGAATAATCAAACAATAGTCTGTAGTTGAGATCTTCCTGTCTGCTCAGAAAAAGTACAAGATTAATCTCTGCCTTTACAGTATAACCATTCAACATGACTAAATCATGAGTATCCACTAACCCAAGCAGCTTTTCTAGATCTGTTATTATCCTATCAGAGAACTATATAATTATTTTGCTTTTAATAAAATTCATAATCAGACTTCTATTGTTGCTTTAAAGACACTATTATCAAAAATTATCAGATATTTTATAGTTTCACAGGTAAGTAAAAGGCTATCCTTGCAGGCCATTTTTCGTATTGGTACTCACATTATTTTTCTATCTTTCCCATGTTCTTATGAAAATCATTTTATAACACCTCTCATTATAAGAAAAAAGTTCCAAGACTGCTGATAGGTGGAACATAAGGATTTGGTGATGTAAACTTCCTTAGGTCATATCTTAACCTCTTTAATTACATGTATTGGTAGGTTATCTTTATATGGGTATTTTTGTATGGATTCATTTGTTAACCAGGTGACTGAAATGATCAGCATAGATCCTGTTAAGCTGCAACCAGGACCACAGGATAAGGGATAACTACAACAATGTTATCAGTACTAAGAATGACTTATGACAGATTTATCCTGCTGTTTACCTTAGTCATAATGACCAGTTCTCAGCAACTATTATGAAACTATCATGAAAATGTGTAAACCTTCTGATTGTTATAATAAACAGATCCCTCTATGGCACCCTGGGCAGTTCCTCAGACTGTTGCTCCCTCAATCCAAACTAGACAGCTGAAGGAATAAACAAAACATTTCAAAGCTGAGGACTAAAAGAAAAGGACTCCAATACTTCAATAGTTCAGTAGAGAATATTTTCCAGTCTGGCCTTCTACAATTTCTTCTGTTTATCTAATACTAGTTTAATAAAATCTGAAAAGAAAAACGAGCAAAAATATCTGTTGGTGTTACTTTTAGCATTGTTGTCTACCTTGATAAAAGTTAATACTCATATGTCTGAAGCAATCTGAGGCCATGCTGGCATAATGGCAAGCCATGGAGGTGTAACGGTTAAGGTTTTCACCTCACCTCTAGTCATTGTCTGGGTGGATTTCATATGTTTTTTCTAAGCCTGTGCAAGGTTCTTCTGCTACAGCCATCCCCACCAAAAAAAAAAAAACATGCTGGGTGTTACTGCCTCCAGGGCAGTACCAGAAGGTACTGGTTTCATATACAGCCTTCGTACTTGAACTTGAGAGGCCTGCCAACAAGGTGCACCAATAAACCTGGTTGACTTTTTCGAAACAGTCACTAGAGCCATTGATGAGGGCAAAGCAGTCCATACAGCATACCTGGACTTGGCTAAGGCCTTCGACACAATACCCCACTCAGGCATCATAGATAAGCTCAACAGCTTAAAAGTAAACCCTTATGTCACTAGATGGGCTGCAAACTGGCTAAAGGACAGAACCCATAAAGTTAAAATTGCTGGAGCAATGTCAGACTCAAAGCCAGTCACAAGTGGTGTCCCACAGGGATCTGTCCTGGGACCCCTCTTGTTCGGCATTTATTTCTCAGATGTTAAAGCAAACATGGGAGGGCAGTGGCTGACAAAGTTCGCAGATGACTGCAAACTAGGTGCCATAGTCGATACACCAGCAGACACACACATCCTACAAAAAGGCCTCACAGAAACGGACAACTGGTGCCGGAGTCACGGCCTTAAACTAAATGCCAAAAAATGTATAGTCATCCCCTTTGGGAAAAACAAAGTACCCACAAATTATCACATAGACAGCAACCCACTGAGTAGGGAAAAAGTAATCAGAAACCTAGGGACCCAAGTCGACAGTGACCTCTCATTTGACACCCACATTGCCAAAGTGGTTAGAAAAACATTCTACCTTGCACACCTCATCATGATGGGATTCACATCCAGATCCAAGGATGTCATTGTACCCCTATATTCCTCTCTCATCAGACCCATGATTGAGTACAATGCCCCATTTGGCATGTACCTCACCCGGCATTTGCAACAGCTGGAGAGACCACAAAAGTACCTCACCAAGAGGATCAAGGGTCTCCAACATATGTCTTATTCTGCCAGACTAAGGAAACTTCAGCTCTATTCAGTAGCATACCGCCTGCTCAGAGGTGATCTCTGCCTGACGTACAAGGCCATGTCCAATCAGGATCTGATGGACATGCTCCACCTCAAAAAATCCAAATCCATCAGGACCACGAGAACTAAAGACTTAAACCTCGGCACAAGTATGAATAGGACATGCTGGAGGGATAGATTCATAACCCAGAGGCTTCCCATGCTTTGGAACAAGACCCCAGTTCATATTAGGCAGAGCCCCTCACTGACTCTCTTCAAGAGAAATCTTGATGAGTGGATGGGAGATCGTAAGTTTACCCCAGGGGTCACATCTGTGTCACTGCAAGACAGGGGCACAGTAAACTAATTCTATTATATAAGGGGACCTTCATTGTGTCACTACTAGACAGAGGCACAGTATTCTAAATTTATTCTGTACATTTTTTGTACCATTTCATGGGGTGGCAAAAGCCACATCACTATGGCTAGGCTTACAAATGCCCCAGGGCAGATAGCCTAGTACTATACTATGAAACTATGAAACTATGAAGCAGAAGCATTGCAGACTTTATATGTCAATTATCAAGAAGAAGAGAAATGTTTACCAGACACTATGGGCATGAATTGTAGTACACTGGATACTTGTGGCAAGAGAATATGGAACACAGGATAAAAGTCTCTTCATGACTAGCCATTTTATTTGGCAGGAGATATACTGAATTTAGGCTATTTAATTGTTATGACTATTGCTACCTAAAAAGATATGCCAATAAGTGGCTTGTGGACCCCACCTACTCCTACCTAAGCAAAGTGAGCCATGCTAATGGTGGATGCCTTCATATGTCCATCTTGGCCAGTGATTGTCTGACACAAGGCCCAGCAGCTCTTTTTCATTTAACTGTTATTGGCTGGCTGATGTCTAGTTGCCTAGGCTTGGTTACCTTGGATAGATTTGCTGTGTGAAGACTGGATGTAAAACCATTTAACATGTTAAAATGAAATAAGGATTGCAGCACTGAATTTAAGTTCACTGATGGAATGCAGCACCAAAGTGGCTGATGAGATGATAAGGCAGGGACTGAATATTCTGCATATCCAGGAAACAAGATGGAAAATCAGAGCAACAAAGTCTCACTCACTGAGATCTAGCATCTACTGCTCAAGGGTAGAACAAACTAGAAGTGGTGTAGGAATAGTGGTGAGACAGAATCTTCTGAAGGCAGCAATAGATCACATCGCAATCCGTGACAAGACGCATGCCACTGAGACATTCTTTACAGTCTATAGATACACAGGGCTGTGATAGTGAGGAAATGATGACATCAAGGCATCGGTAGCAGGGTTTCCTTAATAAAGCAGTAAATTATGAATTGGTTTTGATAATGGGCAACTCAGATCCTCATAATGGGACAGACAGAACAGGACAGGAGGTCTGTATGGATCCTCATGACTGGACCAGAAGGAATAATGACAAATATGAAGTCCTTGACTTCTTTATGACAACTAGCTTAATGCTGGCAAACAAATGTTTTGCAAAAAGAAACAGTTACAAGATTACATTCAAGACTGGTCAACAAGTAACAGGGGTTGAAGTCATCCTGGTAAGAAAAGGGCACTGTAGTTAAATCAGAGATTGCAAAGTTTTCACAAGTGATATGGACAGCGCTCCTGCATGAAGCAATAGAGGTCAGAGAGGATGGGCACCGGAACAATATAGTGTGGGAGGAGGGGAGCCCCCCTACTTTTGCCGAGCACATCTGTCCCTTTCCACACCTCCTGGATGTTTTTTTGCGAGCAGTTTTGTTTGCCACGATGATGTCAGCGCATTTCCTAGGTTCATAGATTAGTACTAAGCTAACTGCCCTTGCGAGCCATTTTAAGCCTAGCCAATTATCCCTTGTGAGACTCAAACCCTGAACCTTGTGTTTGTAAGGCAAACACCTTAACCATTAGGCCACCCTCCCAACCCTTTTCCGGCTGTTATTTGCAAGTGATGACATCAGCACATTTCCAGCTTTTGTGAGCGGGATATTCAGAAGCTGCAGCAGAATGGAGTTTGTTTGCTGTGTCTGGACTGTAGGACAGGAGTTATTAGCAGAGCAAGGGAATGGAGAGTCTGTCTATCAGAGTGACTACACTAATTGCAGAGTGGAGCAGCAGTGTGTGTGTGCGTGTGTGCAAATGCCCATAGCGGGGTACATCTGGTGGCTATAGGTACTCAGGCTCAAACCTTGTACCTTGGGTACAGGTAAAAAGAGCCTAAAGTCCCTAGCCACCATCACATGTGAATTTATGCCTGACATTTTTGTACTTTTCTTATTGGTTTGCAGGAGTGGTAAAACAAAACCTTTTATTCTAGCAATTTTCTAAGGTTAAAAAATCAGTATTTGAAATGTGTCCCTATTTTGGGACTGTATTCCCCCATTATTGGCTTTGTTCTGTATTTTTGTGCTAAGAGGTTGAGAGCTATGGTGAGAAGTGAGAACTGAATTCATTAAATGATATGATAGCCATTTAAGTTTGTCTTCCTGTCTTTCAAGAAACTGCTGGTTTAGTTTAGTGGTATGGGTCTCTCACTATACTGCACAGTGTTCTGGGTCCAAGACTTGGCAGTGAAATGCATGGTGGTAACAATGTTTTATGCAAGCAACTTTCCAAAATTATATTTCTAAGGTTATAAAATCAGTATTTGAAATTTGTCCCTATTTTGGGGATGTATTCCCCCATTATTGGCTTTGTTCTGTATTTTTGTGCTAAGAGGTTGAGAGCTATGGTGAGAAGTGAGAACTGAATTCATTAAATGATATTATAGCCATTTAAGTTTGTCTTCCTGTCTTTCAAGTAACTGCTGGTTTAGTTTAGTGGTATGTTGCTCTGACTGTAGTGCATAGTATTCTGCGTTCAAGACTTGGCAGTGAAATGCATGGTGGTAACAATGTTATATGCAAGCGACTTTCCAAAATTATACATGCAATGTTTAAAATGTCCCTAGTTTTTGGCTTTTTGCCCCCCCCCCCCCCCCCGCAATTGAAAATAAGTTCAAGAAGCTGTGTAACACACCTATGGCTTACAGTCTACTGTGATTCTGTATTTGCATATTGTGTGTAGAAGTAGACTGTTATCATGGAAATGTTCTGAATAGGGCAGTTTTGTCATTATTGGTGCATGTATTTTGCTTCATTGCCTACTGGAAAAATGTTCAAACAATAAATTTAAAATGCAGTTGTGTGTGGAAGTAGACCTTTATGATGGAAATGTTCTGAATAGGGCAGTTTTGTCATTATTGGTTAATGCATTTTTGTTTCATTGCCTACTGGAAAAATGTTTAAACAATAAATTTAAAATGTTCTCTAACTTAAGTCTAACAAGTGTGCTGTATTATGCAAGGAATATATTTTAATACAACCAGGAAGGTAAATCAAGGAATGCATACATGTATGCATGGCCCTAAAAATGTGTTTGAAAACAGCCCAGAGGAAAGTGTGAAAAGCTCAAAATCATGGGCAAATTTTAAGCTTTACTCTTGTTACCAAAGCAATGGATGAAGTTAAAACAGTTCACACCACATTACCTTGACCTGGCCAAGCCTTTTGACACAATCCCCTACTCAGGGGTAGTACAAAAGATGAATAATGTAGGAGCAAACACTTACATCACCAGCTGCATTGCCATCTTGGCTCACAGGATGCAGGAGATCAAAACAGGGGAAGAGACCAGTCACCAATGGAGTCCCCCAGGGTTCGGTGCTGAGACTTTTTCTGTTTGGCATATACATCTAAAATGTAAAAGGAAATACCAAAGAGCTTTGGCCAGATAAGTTTGAGATGACTGCAAGCTAGGAGAAGTTATTGAATCCCCAAATGACTGAACCATCATGCAGGAAGGTTTGTCCCAAATAATAACTGGTGTCAAAATCATGACAATGCCCTCTGAGAACTGATCCAATTGTTTGGCATTTGGGAATTGTGTGTACAGTGACCTAACTTTTGACCAACATGTGTCCAGAGTCATAAAGCCTTTCTATATTGCACAGCTTATAAACAAATTGATTGTGACTAGATCTAGAGAAGATGTTGTCCCCCTTTACAAAGCTCTCATTATGTCAATCATTTTGTATAATGCCCACTTTGGCATGTATCTGTCCAGCTCCATGCAACAATTGGAATACCTTCAGAGATACCTTACTAAAAGGATAAAAGTCCTAAACAATAGGTCTTGCATGGACCACCTCAAAGATTTATTACTATACTCAGTATCCTACAGAGTGCTTAGAGGTGACATGTCTGGCATATAAAGCATCCTTTGACATAATACAGATGGACCTACTGAACATCAGCAAGTCAAATGACATCAGAAATACTCAGTCCAGGTGTCTAAACTGAGTGTTGTTGGGAGATGGATATATATCACAGAGGCTACCACTGTTCCGGAACAGACTATCCATAAAAATAAAGCAAAGCTCATCCATCCATATTCAAATGCAACTTGGATCTAAGGATGGGTAATAGAAAATGTACTCCAGGATTTCCCCTCATGCCACTAATGGATAGAGGTAGTTCCAAAATGCTGCATCCGTTACATGGCCCCCTCAAATTATCTATAGTATGATCACAGCTGTTCTCACTAAGGCTAATATACAATTATCAGCCATGGGCTAGCTAAGATCAATCAGAAAATGTTAATTCAAACACCAAAAGGGAATTGGCTAAGCTTAAAATGTCCTCCAAGTGAACCTATGTTGCGGCAGCAAATAGTTATAAAACAAATTACCCTTTTTAGTTTACTAAGTGCCCCTGTCACCCTCCGCCCCCTCCCCCCAGTCTTTAACAGCTTCCATCACCTATGTCAGAGAGGCACTCAGATCAACAGATACCAAGATCTAGACCTGGAAGTTGACTGGAGCAAAAACATAAGATTTCAGGGAAATACTCATGGTTGTAGCACCATTGGAAAAGAGGAAATCTGTTTCTTAGAAGAAGAATGGCAGCGTCTCACAACAACATGGGTAAAGACAAATGAGGAAATCTGTGGCTGAGTCAGGTGTGGAAATAAGGTACAAAATAAAAGATGGTGGTGAAATGCAGAAGGCTAGGATGTTATTAAAAGAAAGGAGGAGTAGCCTGCGGCAGTAGTTTACAGGGCTATAGCCCTGACTACATCTCAGGCAATGTGAGGTCAACTCACAGTTCAGATGCTTGAGGCCATGAGCAAGGGGAATCAATGTGCTCATCATGGGGGAAAGAGACTGTGATTCTAAGCATGTCACTCAAATGGGAAGGCCCCAAAGGTTTCTAACCAAGAATGTTAAAGGGCTTTAATCATTCAACTATCCTAACAGATTAACACAACACTTACTATACTCAATAGCCTGTCGGCTGCTATGAGGAGAACTGGTTCCAGCTTTCTGAGCCATGAGAGACCCAGTCCTATTTCGCCACTTATTGTTTTCACAAAACCAGTGGCTCTACAAACATAAGCACTATGTGTGTGTGTGTGTGTGTGTGTGTGTGTGTGTGTGTGTGTGTGTGTGTGTGTGTGTGTGTGTGTGTGTGTGTGAAGTATAACACTTCATCTAATTGCCTTTTCATCAAATAACAAATCACTGAAAAAAATCATGGGAGAAAAAAACATTTCATTGATTCACATTTGATGGAAAAGTTCATATAAAATAAATACTCCTTCAAACAATATCTTCTTTCTTTCTTTTTCTGTCTTTCTTTCTTTCTTTCTCTTTTTTTGTTTGCAGACATGAAAGCCTCCCCTGCACCTACCTTTGCCCATATACCCTGCTTTCTTAAATATACTAACTTTATGGTTGCATAACCACAGACAAAACAGAGGGCACCACAAACACTGAATCAGTGCTGGTGCACAAACATTTCTAGGGATGGGATTACAATATATGAGTGGGCAATGTCAAAGTACAAAAAATGTTTTAGACAACCCTAACGTAATTCCTATAACCCTAAGATCCTAAACCACACCAGTACTGATTGTCTATTGCCTTATACAATTTTGTATGAATTGTGTTTCAACCAATAATATTTTAGATAACTTTGTTTTAATTTTTATAGTGTGTTTGTGATTCTGTTTCTGGTCCTTGCTGGTCATTTTAAACCTAGCTAATCTCCATTTTTGTGCTCAAAATAACCTATGTTATTATGTTATGTTACAATGAAATGCCTTGCATCCTTGCAGAAAAAGAAGCCTCTGAGAAGTATTTGGTGTATATAAGGCTATATATTGGTATGATAAAGTGTGTTTTAGATTAACTGTGTATTAGATTCATTTTTTAGATATTATGTGATTAGATGAAAAGTGTCTTTGATAAAAGGCAATAGACTTGTGTATATATGTGTATACCTATATATATGGTTGCAGGTACTTATTTCAAACATTTGAAATAGCAAGGGTTCCTTTTGTTTAGTTTTGACTTTTGCAGCTTTGTCAGATCTGTGCATGCATTGGGTTTTGTTGTGTACTATGTGAAAGTTAAGTATGGGCTGTATGAAGGTTATGCAGCATTGTGTATGACTCTACATTCCTAGTTGCTCTTACCCCTTAAGTTGGTTACATATGTTTTTGGAAAGAGTATATGGAGCATAACTTGGGGACAGCCCTACAATAAAAGTGTCTGCCTTATGTTTGTAAGTGCATGATGAGTGTGTGGAATGTGAATATTTGTGAGCTACTTTATTTTGTGATTAGTAAGGGAGTCAGTATCTAAACTCGTCAAAGTTGTTCTTTTTGTCAATGAGTTTATTTTTAATAAGTAGTTTTCAGCTTGCTTGCTTTGAAAATTTTTGGAACACACTCGAATTTTACATGTTTCACGCTATGTCAATTTTAATGACTAGGAGTGCTGTTCTTATTTCTCATTCTTTCTCCTGTAGAGCAGGGAATGATAATGTAATACAGCCTTGATTTTTCATGTTTCAAGTTAATCAAAGTTTGGTTTATAAGGATCTTGTTAACTACAAACTATTACAAAATTAGCAGTTCCATATAGTTGCTGGTGATCTTTTGTCAGTTAAAATAATCTTAGTGGAATGAATAAGTGATCCTCAGAATTAAATACATCCAAGAAGTACAAAATTACTGTACTTATTGTACCAGTGAAGTCAAAATTAAAGTGAGCTATATATTTGATCCACTCTACCCCATGTAAACTGGGTAAATTAACAATGTAAGAAAAAAACACACAGCAGCGAAGGTAATAAATGGATTCTTTACTTTTATCACAAAATCTGGTACCTCGGCCTCTCGCCTTCAAGGATACATACATCAAAATGAATTCTACATTTATACCAGGTTATAATCCCATCATTTACATATTAGTTAATTGTTTAATTATTTAATTATCCTATTACCCTTACATTTCTTAAAATATCCCATTACCTTGACTCTTTTAAAGTGACCCATACCTGTTTCATTAAATTATACAAAATCTAAATTCATTTTTAAACTATCAAAATACAGATATTTATTGATGACCTGTTCTTTGTGTGTAAAGGTTCGCCCTTGTGTATATTTTCGAATCCCTCTTGCATGTAAACTCAAAAAAGTTTGCTACTAGCTAACCATGCAGAGGTTAATAATAAAAAATCATCTCTCAAAATAAAAAAAAAAAGTCTTTGCTACTAAAGCAATGAAAACAATAGAATGCACATTTAAAAGTACAGGCTGTTCTTTAATCTTGAAAATGCAGTCCCTTGTAAGTATCAAATTATCTTAAAATACAAACAAAACAAAATCTGAAATGTGCTAATTTTTAAAAGGTAAAACCCTGACACAAACCACTGATGAGGTACTTTAAATTATATGGACCTTGAACTCCTCATAATTCTGCACAGATTTCTCATGAGGCTTGTTTTCTTTTATGTCTTCTGCTGATATGATTCTCACAGAGGCTTTAAAAGTGAGTGTTTGCTGTCTGTATTTAAGGATTGACACAATAAAATTTCACCAAGAAATTAGTTTATAGGATGGAATTTTAATGTTTTAATTCAAATTGTATCTATAAAATAATGAAAGACCTTTTGTAAAATATTTAAAGAGGCTTTACTTATATTTAACACTATCTGATGAAATTTGTCTGTGTGGAGTCTTGTCACAGTAAATGCCTACTGCTGTTATTGTGCAGTGGTTAGCATATCACATGGCATGACAGAAGCAGTTTACGTACTGAATAAAATCTATCTTGTCTCTGCACAGTGTGCATTAAATCTGCCTGCTACATAGTAATTTTCTGGTAATAAAAGATTACACTGAAAGTAAAAGTTGGTCTTTGTATAGTTTTCTATGCTTTAAATCCTACTGTTTGGAAATAATTTTGATCTTAATAAAGCATCAAGCAGCACTGCTGGTAACAATATCATTTTAAGTATTGATGCTTCGTGCTGCTGGAAATGTAGAGGCCTACTTAGTGATTTACACACGTTCATTTATTTATTGTCTGAATACCCACTTAATCCAAATCTGGATCATGTGGCAGCTTGATTCTATCCCAGCACTCACTGTGTATAAGTGAGGAAAACTAATCCTGGGCAGAATGACAGTCTACCACAGGATGCTGGTAGATTCAGTCGCTTATGGCATACATACTTACAGGCAATTTACAGAATTGCCATTTCTCCTATGGCATGTCCTTGGGATGGTGGAAACTGAATGGCCTGGTAAAAATCCACTTGGACACAGCGATGATTTGTACACTCTGCAAAAGTAGCACATTTGGTGAGAACCAAACCTGAAATTTGAGTGTTGTAATAACAGGAATACTAGTCTCTATACCACTGTGCCTCGCATACATTGTGTTTTGCTGATAATAGTCAATTAAACTACTATAATATTCATTTTTACAGATTGCTTTATGAAACTTGGTATTAAATTTTAGCCCTGCCATACAGGGTTTTAAATAATTCATTGCACTGTACCTTCACAGGAGGAAAATGTAACACAAATATAACCCAGACTATTCTACTGCTCCACTTACTGCATAACTCCTGTCAAACATAAATGAGAACCACTCAGTAAAATAATGTAATGTAAGCAAGCTTACCTGATTAAAATTAACTACTTATCTGAATCATACATGGCCATCCATATTTCACAGGTCGATACACACCTATAATCGGCCAGTGTTATGTAAGATACCATTTAGGTGTGCCACTAAAACAACATTTTTGTTTCATTGGTTCCTTTATTGTAGAAGTTAAGCCATCTACCTTTTGACAAGGAAACTCAGCCCATGGTGTTCAGATAGCAAAATAATGGAATGAACTCTGTCCCAACACTATAAGAAATTTCAAGGCTTCAAACTGACTATTAAATCTCACTACCCTTTAACTTGTACTGCAACTGCAGTGTCACATGATATACTAACAGTCAAAAGCCCCCCTCTACTTTTCCAGTCTATGCATTTCACTTTTAATCTGCTACATCCTGTTCCTTGTTCTTTCTAATGTACTGTTACACATTACTTCATTCTTAACTGTACTCTTACACAGTACTTCTGCGGTGGTGGTGCTGCGGTAGCATTGTCACCTCACAGTAAGACGCTGTCTGGTTCGATTCTCAGCTAGATCATCTTCTGAGTGGAGACATGCGTGAATGGGCGTACCTTCGTTGAAGGTTGTGCATCAGGGCTGGTAACTTGGCACGTAAAAATCAACTACAAATCATTAGCAGACCAGAGTTCCGCTGTGGCGACCCCTAACTGGGAAAAGACAAAAGACACAAACAAACTCTTACACAGTACTTAATTACCCTTTGTGTTCTCTTGTATTCACTCACTTATTGCCTCTTCACTCTCTCCATTCACAGTTTCGAAATCATCAGGGTATTTATCATTCCCATATCACATCTGTTTTTCTTACATACTTAATTCATGCTTCCTACACCAGTTCTTCCAATAAATTCTGTTGGATATTTCAGCATTTAAGCAGAGCTCTTATTGCCTTGGAATGTCAAATTGCAGGTATCAGCTACACCATTTTTCTTTCTGTTATCTGCCTCTCATGTATGCACTGCACATCCCTACCTCATTAATAACGGGCATGTGTTGTATATTTGAACTTTTTGCCATTTGCCAAGTAGAGCACAGAGACTAAGTGTATTTTTTTTAGAAAACTGCTAATGATATACAATTTATTAAAAAATGAGAGCAGCAGTGTTACATGCATACTGTTACAACAAATGTCAACATGAGTTTGTGGCTATCATCACTACTGTCAAAAATAGATAAATAAATATGTAAATAAGTGGTTGTCTATGCTGTATTCAAGGAAAAGGGTTACAGCAGCAGAGCCCCCTATGGTGCAGAAAACCAGTTACCCCAACTAACCATTTCCAGTTCTTCCCAGTAATGTTGGATTGCACTCACCAATAGGAGTTTGTACAGCACCACATCCCCACATTGCCATATTGTGGTAATGAGTCTAAGTCTGTTGTCATGTCTAAGGAGTCAATCATTTTTACAAATAATATCTAGGCATGATGACAGAGCACATCATGTAAGTGATATGTCACTTAGGTGGATATAGTATACCTCTCTATGTAGATATACCCAGATACTTAGTAGGGTATGCCTTAAAATGCAGACTTTCACTGCTGTGCTGTGAGGTCTTTCCATACTACACAGATTATTCTCATCCCAAGCACTGCCATGCATCTCTGCCATTCAGTTTTCAAAAATGGCATTCACATTGTTCCCAGATGTGGACTACTGCAATCTACAACTATAAGTTGCAAAACTTCATAAAATCATGTCAAATATAGTGCCCAAAACACATCCATGAGCCACACATTATGTTTATGAATCTCTGGCCTTTCTTCTCTGGGCTAATTATATATACCAACTATAAGATTGCACTACAGTGGGGAAAGGAGCAAAACCACAATTCCCTCTGCATTGAGATCTCGCTCACTAATGGCTCATCCCATATATATATATATATATATATATATATATATATATATATATATATATATATATATATATATATATATATATATATATATATATAAAGCTATAGATAAATAGATACATAGATAGATATATGTGTATGGTTTACTATCAAAATGTTGAAACTGAAAACAGTTTTCAACAAAATTACCAACTTGTTTATCCAACTGGGGTGAATACTGAATTACCAAAAATGTCAGAAATGGTAAACATGGCAATCAACATTCGAAAACCTGAAGTTCCAATGTCAAAAATCCATGTTGCCATTCACATTTATGCAGGGGGGAAAGCCTACCTGCACCCCTCAAACCCCCTGCATATTATATGTACTAACTCCAAGATCACACTATAGTGAGGAAAAGGGAACATTTCCTGATCTGCACTGTACTGCAATCTCAATTCATAATGTCGACTTCATATTAGTGAATGTGTACTCACGTTTGCTAATATGAAGTCATATATTTTCAGTTCGACATTACCGGTATTGGTAGAACACATGTTCCACCAATCTGTTTTCGTCAAAGTGCATTTCCTTATTTTGTTTCTAAACCTATAAATACACTTATAGATGATGTTGTGGTACTCAGAGCACAAAAAACATAATGCTTTTAGTGAAAATACTGAATCTAGATCTATAGTGACATTTTAATTCAAATAGGTGGGAAGAAGAGATGCCAAAATGTGCGAGTGTGCCTTTAACAAATGCCTGTATTTGAAAAGTGTGCAGAGAATACTAGTACTCAGGAACTTAAATGTAACAGATAGGTTCATAGGTTCATAGGTAGGTACTAGGCTATCTGCCCGAAGGCATTTATAAGCCTAGTCAGGATGTGTTGGCTTTCGCCGCCCCTGTTCCCTGTGCCTCTGTCCAGAAGATCCACTGAAGTGATCCCCGGGGTAAACTTTCTGTTTCCCATCCACTCGTCAAGGTTTCTTTTGAAGAGTGTTAGCGAGGGGCTCTGCCTAATGTAGATTGGAATCTTGTTCCAAATCATGGGAAGTCTCAGGGACAGGAATCTATCCCTCCAGCACGTCCTATTTATTGTTGTGGTGAGGTTTAGATCCCTAGACCATGTGGCTCGAGGGGATAAGGTTTTCTTTAGGTGGAGCATGTCCATCAATTCTGGGTTGGACATGGCCTTGTATGTCAGGCAGAGATCACCTCTGAGTAGGTGGTATGCAACCGAGTACAGCTGGAGATTCTTCAGTCGAGCTGCTTAGGGCATCTGTTTGAGGCCAGCGATCCTCTTGGTGAGGTACTTCTGTGGTCTTTCCAGCTGTTGCAGGTGTCTTGTAAGGTATATCCCAAATGGAGCATTGTACTCTATGATGGGTCTGATGAGTGATGAGTAGAGGGGCACAGTGACCTCTTTTGATCTGGATGTGAACCCTTTTTTGTTTAGGTGAGCCACGTAGAAGGATTTTCTAACCACTTTGGCAATGTGATTATCAAAGGTGAGATTACTATCTACATGGGTCCCCAAATTCCTTATTACGTCTTCCGTATTTAGGGGACTATCACCTATGTGGTAGTTTGTGGGTACTTTGTTTTTTCCAGAAGAGATGACTATGCATTTTTTGGCATTTAGCTTGAGGCCATGATTTTGACACCAAGTATCCGTCTCAGTGAGACCCTTTTGGAGGATGTCTGTGTCAGCCAGAGAGTCAGTTATAGCCCCTAGTTTGCAGTCATCTGCAAACTTGGTCAGCCATAGTCCCCCTGTGCTTGTCTGTACCTCTGAGAAGTATATGCCAAACAGGAGGTGTCCTAGGACTGAGCTCTCGGCAATGCCACTTGTAACTGGTTTAGAGTCGGACCTAGCTTCTGCAACTCTCTCTCACCATGTGGGTTCTGTCCGTGAGCAAGTTGGCAACCCATCTTGTGATGTAGGGGTTTATGTTCAGGCTGGTGAGCTTGTCTATAATACCAGAATGGGGAATGGTGTTGAAGGCCTTAGAGAGGTCTAGGTAGGCTGTGTGTACCACCTTTCCCTCATCTATAGCCTTAGTAACTGTCTCAAAGAAGTCCACCAGGTTTAGGAGGCATGATCTGCCCTTAACAAAGCCGAACTGGGTAGTGCCCAATGTTTGGAGGTTCCCAATGTCTCTGTTAGTGAGTTCCATGATGATGCATTCCATAGCCTTGCAGACCAAGCTAGTCAGGCTTATAAGGTGATAGTTACCGGGGTCTGTTGTGGCTCCACCTTTGTGGAGCGGAATAACCATTGCTATACCCCACTCTATGGGTACGTAGCCTGTGGAGAGGCTGAGTTTGAACAGTGTGTTTAGGTGAGGGGTTAGTTTGCCTTTGATCTTATGTAGGACGTAGCCTGGGACACCATCCGGTCCCATTGATGCTGTGTTTTCGGCTTTGCAGAGGTCTGTTTTAACCTGAGTGTCTCTGATTTCAGGGACTCTACATTCTTCTGGTATGGTTATGGGGCCTTTTGGGGGTGAGGGGGGTGAAGTTTGTGCTGAACTTGTCTGCCAGGATGTTTGCGATATCAGTAGGTTCAGTGTATTTTATGCCATTCTGCACTAACTCCGAGCAGATCTGAGCATTGCCACTTAGATTCTTGACATAGCTAAAGAGGATAGCAGTGAGGTACAGATGGAAAATATTGCTTTATACATAAAGAATGGTTGCATATGCAAAAGTATTCAGGAGGTCAATTCCTCATTTGGAGGATGAACACAAGTTAACCAGTAGTTTATTAGAAGACCCTGAATGAGTACAGTGAGACAGCTCATTTATCAGGTTATTCATGGAACAGGAATTAGGGACTGAGTGAGGTCTACAGTCTAGTCCTTGGCTTGAATGTATCATATCCCTAAAAAGACTATGAGAACTGAACATATTTCTTTTTAAAAAATCCTAACCTTCCTTGAGCCATTTCTGATAAATGTTTACTGCAAGATTTTATTTTTTATCTACTGCTACTCTTGGTAACTCCAGTTATGGAGGCACTGTCGAAAATGTTTGCATAATCAAAAAAAGCAGCAACTGAGCAGAAGCTGGTGGAAATACAGCATAGCTATATACATACATATACATATACATATACATATACTTATACATATGCATACATGTGCTTGACAGTTTTCTGAAAAGCTCAGTACTGTACCTGCCATGAAGAAACGAACTAGGGATGATTAACTTGAATCCTACTTCATGGCATTTGAATGCTATGCCACTGGGTAAGAGCAGATTAGGCAAAAAATTCTATTGTCTCAAAGGAAAAGAGAAGCACATAGAATGTACATGGACATGGAGGCAACTGATTTCATCCACTATGACACAGTGAAGAAAAAAAATAGCTAGGCCAATATTACCTCTAAAGTATATGTAATATAATTCTATAACTGAGCTAACATGTGCATGAGGTAAAACATAGCTTAGTGTTTTGGCAAAAAACTCATAGACACAGTAAATTGAGAATGTTATAAAATTTTGCAATAGGCAGGTCTAAAAGTTATTTGTCTATTAATATGTGAAATGCGTAAAGTGATGCCAAGAACTCTGATAATCTACTAACTATAGTAGAATGCTTATCACTTAATGATGCAGTTGTTTTAAAGCTGAACTTCCAACTGTCCAATCATTGATTTTGATTCAGTGATATTAGCATTACTGGGGGATTTAGTGACTGGGCAGATCTACTAGTTATTTTTATGTTTCACCCCTTTAGTATGGGGAACTATACCCATTATTTTGCTTTGCTGCGCCTCTGTTGAGCAGTGACACTCATCCTAGGGTATATCTGCGATCTCCCATCCCCATCCATCAAGATTTCTCTTGAACAAGGCCAGCGAGGTGCTCTACTCCTCCCATATAGGATTTTATTAGCATAGGGAGGAGTCTTTGGATGTGAATCTATCCCTCAGTTCATCAAATCTGGGTTTGACATGGCCTTGTATGTTAGGCAAAGGTCTGAACAGATGTTTGAGACCCTTTATCCTTTGGGTGAACTTTTTTTGTGGCCCAGCTGCTGCAAGTGTCGGTCGGGATACATTCGAATGGCCGGGGCATTGTACTCAATCATCTGATGATGAGTGATAATAGAGACTATGACCTCCCCTGATCTAGATGAGAATATCCTTCATGATAAGGTGGGCAATGTAGAAGAACTACTTTCCATGGCTTTGCAGATAAGGCTGTCAAAGCTATAATGGGCAATTTTTTGAACTAGTTCTGAGCATATCTGGGAGGTTCCTCCCAGGTTTCTAACATAAGCAGAGAGCCTTATGATTTCTTTTTGAGTCTTTACTATTTTTTTTCTCTGATCAAGGGTGTCTTACCTTTTAAGGATTTTGCTCTATCTTGTAGTAGCTTCCTCCTTTGTTGTAGGGTCCACCAGACTGGGCCAGCTTGCCTTTGGTACAAAAAGAGTTTTTTTTGGGATTGCCTTATTGAGTTTATGAATTCCAGAACTTTTTGGGCTAGGTGTTTGGGCAGCAGTCTTGCCTATGGTTAATTGCACCTGGATGGTCTCCGATGATACCCCCTCCTTTCTTGTTTTTTCCTTTTGTGTTCTAGGGTGGGTAGGTTTAGAATTTGAGCCTGCCTAAAAAGGCACTATGCACCCGACTTTGTTTACTTTATCAGTGATCCTCTATGTGTTTACCAGTCTTTTGGCTTCTTTGGTACTGTGTCCCTTTTAAAAAGCCAACATAGTGAGCAACCAGTGTTTCAAACTCTCAGTGCAATGACTTTGTGTGTGATACTTGAAGAACTGTGGGGATGACTGCTTGTCCAAATCTACTAAATTATTTTTTTCAATGATTCTCTCCAGTGTTTCTCATCCCACTGACTTGTTTGGTGTTGTTCCCCCATAACATTTTCCTATTTAAGCAGCTGTGAGTTTTGCATATCTTTGTGCGATTCACATAATTATCGTTAGTTGCATTAGTTGCATTAGTTGCAAATGTAGTAGAGTTATACTTATCAAGTAAGTTGTAACTTACAGTGGTTTGACAGATTTAAATATAGGGTTATTTCTAAGTTGATTACTAACAGAATATAGCCCTTATTCCTTTCATAATAATATTATGGACATTTTATTTGTCAGAGACGGCAATAAATGCAAACTTATAGCTATATTTGTAATTTGCCTTGTTAGGTTAAGGCATTATGGTTGCACAGAAGAGCACAATGGTTTATTTAAGTGAATCACTATCCATTGGCATGCTGTAATTTTTTTGATGTGTCTGCTTGAAAGAAAGCAAAAAAAAAAATAACCACTACAAAGCTTAGCTTTTTAAATTTAAGCTGGAAACATAATGGATATTTTAATTATTTTCTAGATAACTATGGCAGGCTGTTTGGTCAAATGTCGTATGTGTTATTGAACAGATCATTGTTTGAATAGTGTAGTTATATATAAACAAGTAATTCCCTTTTATTAGACAATGTTTTACTATCACTAACCATTTTAAATCTCATCTACCTTGTTCAGTTACTGATGGGAGAATGTTATGCTTTTACATTAAGGGACTTAATTAAAAACAAGTATCTATGTTATTGTACTAATTGCCATATGTACTATAAAAATGAATACCTGTATGAACTATCTTAAACTGAATGAGCTGAAGTGTATTGCCTGTAGTAAACGCAGCACTGCTACAGGTGATTGTTCTAAACTGGCTGTGTTAGTTCTTAAATCTGCTAGGTACATTCAAATGAATAGATTCTAAATAGAATTCTTGTTGGTTTATGCCTGTGAAACACAAGGAGTCCAGTAATGTAGCTCAGCAGGTAGCCACAGAAATTAGCTTCAGTAGTGATACATATGTAGCAAACAAGATTGATGAAGAAAATGTAGATTTTGTCAGCAATTCTAAGGATATCAATGCACCAAACATGATAACAGCTGTTTTGGTAGGGCACTGTAGTAAAATATCCATCAAGGTACTAAATGGTACTTTGAATGAGACAAGTAAAATAACCGGCAATAATGTCACTGAAGAATATTTAGTAGAACAAAGTCTGCTGGTCTACTATTATAAACAAAATGTAGACATTGAGCAGATGTACAGTAACACTTTGAAAACAAATACAAAAAAGTGGAAACACCAGTAACTTTGTCTTTTATAAAATCCATTAAAAAACATGGATAATTAATTCCGATACTCAAATGGACAAATATTGGAAATATGCTTATATGGCTAATAAAGTTCATGCGACAGTCTTTGTTTGACTCACTTGATATGTCTGTGCAATCTGTATTCAAATGCAGCAGTAGTAAATAAAGATTTGGCTAAAGGTACTGAGGAGATGGTAATGTTTGTAAACATTAAAATTGTTTTGGGGTGGAAACAAGTTCAATCTCAAAACTGCAAAAATAAATAAATGTTACTAATAAAAGACACAGATAACTAAAATACATTAGGAAGTGTAAGGAACAATTCTAATCAACACAATATGGAAACCAACAAAGAATGTTTGAAGTTAACTGACCTTATTACTGAAATGCTTAAGTTCTTTACTCAGAATTGTAAATATGACTTAATTATTCACTGATGTAAATAATTTGAAAGATGTGTTTTTTCAGGTGGTTAGATTTATAGAAAGTATTTTAGTATTTTGTAATTCTAATTCTACTGAGGCAGTTTTCATTGAGATGTTGCCCTGACCTAGACTTTTTGAATATTGCTTTACCAAAGCAAATATTTTTAATAATGGGTTATGGAAACTGTGCCTAAACACAAGATTATGCTAAATGTCCTATTGGGAAGAAACTGTACATGACACAATCTTCTCTACTGATAATATTCATGTCAGTAATTGTGATGTAATCCTTGTTATATATAAACTCATTATCCAAATGGGAGACTTCCTTGGAGCAAAACCTCATTTACAGCAGGGCAGCTTAGACACTATAGACCTTATCACATTATAAAATTTTATTATAATGCTAGAATTGTACTTAGGAAAAATGATGAGCAATCAGAAATAGTAAATTCTCTTAACTCCCATATTGTTGTTATCACAGGATGATGGGACAGTTCTGATCTTACCTTTGTTGGGTTTAATAAAATAGAATTTCTTTGAAAATCTACTACTGGTGACTGGATGCCTCTACTACATGCATTATTCAAATATACAAAGTTCTTATCAGTGTGTTAGATCCTGAAATACTCACTGTAGAGGCACATGGACTCTTACAGAATAAATCACAACCACAATTGTCAAGTTACAGAAGTCCAGGGATGAATAGTTCACAACACTTAAAATGTATAGATAACACTCAAGACAATTTACCTAAAGGTCCTGTAATACTGTTAGGATATTTTAACTATCCAGTCATTGACTGTTCTTCTATGTTTTCCTCATCTTATGAATAACAAATACGGATATGGTTTATGCGAATGGTTTTTGAACAATTTCTTTCATTACTAATAAATAGTAGCCAGACTCTCGATCTTGTTTTGCCATTTGCCAAGATATTATATCTAGCTTTGATGTCATTGAGTGTTTGGGTACATCTGACCTTAATTCATTCAATTTAATATCAAAACTAACATGCTGTCTGGATAGACTACTAAGGTGTATCAGCTTCTGAAAGTAAACTTTAATGTGCTATAAGACAAAATCAGGCAAGTGCATCATGGTACATTATAGTAACACACGATAAAGAACTTAATGGTCGAAATGTGTTGCAATTTATATGTGCCTCACTGTATAATACACTTAAATATGCCATTTTTGGTAGATATAAGATTTATAAAACTTTACAAGAAGAAAAGGAGATTAAATGCATTATACAGGTATATTGGCAACAATGTTTAATAACAGAAGGTTAAACATACACCCTAGATAACTCGCAAGGTAAATCAAATTGTCTAATGACAGATTTGAAAGTTAGCTATTCAGTGACTATGAAAACAATGCTCTGTATTACAAGTATGTTAACTCCCAAAGATGGTTCATTTCTAATGCTAGTCCACTAAAGGTCAATAACTGATGGATTACAGGTACTTCTTTTGATGGTTTCATAAGGATTTTTCATACATCAGCAGTTTACTTTGCAATAATAAAAGTTTTATATAGGATATCTTAACTGATGATGCCCCAAGATGTTCTTATTTTCAGGTTAGTGCTATGCATTTGAGTCTGAAATCTGTTAATTGCACAAGCAGTGTGGGATTGGATGTTCTGAGTGGATTGTTTATTGAAATGACTGGAGATACTTTATGTATACCACTGTGCTATACATTTAACAATCTCTTAAAATATGCAATAAAAGGACAGCAGAAATTGACAATCATTTATATTTATAAGACAGTTGAAAAGTGCATAACAAAGTAAATATTGACCTATACGAATAACATCTTTCATGGACTAGTGTTTTGAAAAGTGTATTTTAAGACAACTAATTGATCAAAATGGATATAACATAAATACTGACAAATCACACCATGAATTTCTAAAGAGTAATTTAGTCTTCTCAAATATGGAGTAGTTTTGTGACATTATCAGTTTGGCTAATGATGTCTAACTATCATTAGTTTAGCTATTGACTTTGGACTAAAAGTGGCTGTTGTTTATTGAGATATAGCTGATGCTTTTGACTCCTTGTCATATTAAGACAATATATATAATAAAATTAGGTGTTAGAAAATATATTTTAAAATGAATATTGCAATGGTTAAAGGATAATAGCCAAAACATCTCCATTGTGGGTACATTGTCATCTGAACGATTTATTAAATGGGGTTTCTGCAAGGGTCTGTTTTAAGGCCAGTATTCTTTAATTTAGCATTTTCAACATTCTCTATTGTTCAATTTACATGACTAGAAAAACAAGCTGATAACTGTAAGACAGGGACTGTAGTCACTTCTGACTCTGATGTTATACTATATAAAAATATCTTAGTGATGTCATAAAATATCACAGTGATGTCAATGACTAGTCATTCAGGATTCATAGAGTTCAGTTTCTTTAAATGTGAGTACTATATATGATTATGAGAAAATAATTACTAATGGTAGGATAATGTTATGTGACTTGACTCTGCTTTTAGAATAAGTTAAGGCATTCAACTATTTAGATATCATGGCTGATGCTAAACTATAATTTAAAGGTCATGATTGTCAAATGTTATCAAAAGCAATTAAAAATATAGGACTGGTATCTGAAACAATGTCTACATCTAATCCAGGTAATTCAGCAGGATTTTGTTATACTAACGAAACTCCACTGCACCCTTCTTGGAGTTCAATCTTTTTTCTGTAGTTATAGTGTAAGTTATGTCACTCAGATCACTTAAACAAAATTTACATTGTGACAGAAGATTAGAAGAGCTTAGTCTGTATTCCAGTGCATACAGTTCCCTTAGTACTAGTATGCTTTGTCTGTCAGTTTAAGCAATACAACTAGAATCCTTAATCACATGGCTCTGTTTGAATCTGACTGAACCAGCAAGAATATTAAGAGATCATCATGCACTCTGATATACCATATAATTATACATGTAAAAGGAATTTATTTATAATCCATCTATACCCAAGTTAAGGAATAACGTATAACCTCTAATCAGGAATTCTAAGAATAAGGAAGATTTTATAAACACTCGATTGATAGATGTACAGGTAATACGAAATACTGGTATAACATAAGGAATTCAGAGTTGGTGGACAAACTTATGGTCTGATCACTGGCTACTTTAACTTATGAACTTATAAACGTAATTAGATGCTTCTAAGACCACAATTGGAGTGAGAAATATGCCGTCTTCTGTGAAAGAGACAAAAAATATTGAAATATGTAAGGGGGGATCACATTGCTAAGTTCTGGGTTAGTAAAACTGAAGAAAGTACTAGCAGTGGAAATGCAAAAATCTAAAATGCATGTTGTAAATTAAGTTCTTCCTATGGACAGTGGTAAAAGTTTACCTAAGATAACTTTATCACTGCCATGTTATTATGTTGTAACCAATCAATTGTAGTGTATTGTATTTTTAGAATGAAGGCAGGTTCTTGCCCTGATTGGTTCTCGAAACATAAATAATCTTGTCAACGGTCTCCTGAAGTATCATAAGATTAGTAACAAGAAAAAACATAGCTGTAATATGAATTCGTAGTGACAAAAGAGACATTTCCTTTATACATGTAGAAAGTCAGTTGTAGGAGAACTGCTACTTCCTTGCTGTAACCAGCTTCATATTGAAATGTCTACAGTCAAAATTCTGAGTGCCAACAAGTCAAAAAAAGACCAAAAATACATAAGAAGAGAAAGTTTTGAAAATCACTCTTGTTCTTTAAACTTTTCCAAGCCCCCTTGAACTTATTTGTAGCAAATCTGAGAACTTATACTAAATCTGAAAGTGCCATACCTCAGAAAAAAGAAAATATTCTGAGAAATGGCATCTTGGACTTGGTATGTGTAAGTCTGATCTTTTGGCCATTCAATCTCCATATTTTGGGACTCAGTTCAAATGGTTACCAGTCTAACCACTTGACTTGATTCATAATGTAATATTGTGTCTTTATTATGTAGTCAAAAGATAAAAAGAGCTAATGCTCTTTTATCGAAAACTGAAAGGTGAAACCACTAAATATCAAAGACACAGAACAGCAATTTTTTTCCCAGGGAAAAAAAATTGCTGCTCTGCAAAAAAAAAAAAAAAAAAAATCCAAACAGAAAGTAAAGTGGGCGGCTTCACTCCCCACACCCTCCTACTTAAATATAGCAACTCTGAGATTGCACCACCAGGGAGCAAATGGCAAAGTCCCAAAAATGGTCCAGTAATTTTTTTCCCTGGGAAAAAAAATGCTGTTCCATGTCTTCGATATTTCGTGGTTTTGCCTTTCAGTGTTCAATAAAAGACCATTCACTCTTTTTAACTTTTGACTATGTAATATAGACCCTGGAATATCAGGGTATGCTTTTCACAATTTTAAGGCATTAAGGAAGCTATGTCAACAGAGAAAATTGATAGACATGGTATGGCACACTAAAACACTTGAGAAAAGGAGAACTGCAGCTTGATCCACTCATTTAGTATAAGAAGGAGGGGAAAGCAAACCATTGACATTCTTACAGAAATCCAGAGACAACACCAGTTGAAGGGAATTTACATAGAAGCCAAAACTAAGCTAAAAGTTATGGTTAGAGAAAAGGATCCTGACTATCATAAACGTGTATCAAGGACAAAGCAACAGAAATACAAAACTATAGCAGATAGCAGTATAGGAACTGAAGATGAACAGACATAGAACTCTGAAGCAACATTCAGTGCATGCCAGAAGTCTGCACTGGGACTTGCAAGAAATATTAGCAGCGAGACTGAGACAAAAATAAAATTGGAACACCTAGGACCCACAGAACAAAATGATTGCTATAATGAGATAAGGAGGGGAATGCAGAGTTCTGCACATTTTTTACCAATGTCAAGCTAAACATTTAAAAAAAGGCTAACTTTCAACAGCAGATGTCTGTAAACTAAGTAGGAAGTAAAACTGATACAAAATTGTTCTGACATACTCTTTTCAGTGGGATGAAAACATATGGAAGCAAAAGAAATTGAGAAGATAGAGGTACCCCCTCACCCTAAGATAAAGGAAATAATCTGAAAAGAAAAGAGAATCCTCCTGATTATTGCTTTAGAACCCCAAAGGGACTATACTAAGATCAAAGGCAATAGCACAGAGGATGACATTTCTGTGCGATTACCTTCTAAAGGCATAGACTTTTTTGGATAAGAAGGTAAAGTTCCACCTCAAAATTTGCAAGGAAAGAGCCAGTGTCAAGCTGTAGAAGGATAAACCCTGACTACAACCAAGACGACACAAGTTCAATTAATTTCATGAGCTTCTGAGATGCTGACAGGGGAAAACAGCCATACCATTCCTAGGGCATGGAGGATCACATCTAAAGAGTACACTAGCATGACTGACTTCCCTGCAAGAGACAAGAGAATTAACTATGAAGGTGCTACTGAGGGTAGATGGAGCATCTTGCTGATGTCAGCCCTTTGCAGAAGTGAGGGCAGTTCATTGGTGACACCCATTGCTCATCTCTCCCTGAAAATGTTACCAGACATGCCTGAAGAGTCAGTAATAAAGTGAAAACACTCCTCAGTAGTAATATGATGCTGCAACGGTGTCCTTCATTCCCTCACTGGCTCAGATGTGGGCTGGGTCGAGCCTGGTGGAGATTATGGCTGATACACTATACCTGATGAATGAGTAAATGAGCTGGTGGCAGCTGATGGTCAGTTATAGGAAGCCTAGAAAGACTTACAGGGAGCAGTAAACACTGCAGCTTATATTAATAATACTTTAAGAAAATAAAGGTTTTGATATGTTTCATATAGAGTTATGTTTATGTGGGCACCCTGATGATTACTTTACATAATGGAAAGGGTGGGATAGGAAAGTTTGAAAAATGAAAGACATAAAGTCTGCAACACAGAAGGAAAGTATTAATAAACATGTTTCTTGTTAACAAAAGAAGGTTGTGCTATAGGTTAAAGATGAAGGGTACAATGGTTTTGTTGGGGACAGATCCCTATGTTTTTATTTTTTTTTTTTTGGGGGGGAGTAGATAAGATGGTGTAGGAGTGAGAATAAGGTAAGGAAGAGGGTAAAAAGTAAATGAGTCCAGCACAACAAAATCTCTAAAAATCACAGGACCTCAAATGTTTCCACTGCTTGATGTTGTTGCAACGGATGACCATGATATTCGGTGGGGGGAGGTACCTGTGCTGATGTGGTGGGCTGCACCAGATGGGCAACAATTCTTCTACCCAAAGAAGAGAATCTTAGACTGGCTGAAAGTGCCTGTTTCATATCTCATCCACCACATCCTCCTTAAAAAATCCTGATGCTCACATTCATTGAGGCTTGCTAGGATGTCATGTGTCAGGGTGCCTACAGGACCACTGCCAGTACCATGTTCCTGTGGGGACATCTCTGGATGAGCAGAGGGTGAACATTCCCTACCTTGGGAGGCAAGTGGTTTGGTTGGGCCTAAGGATTCTGGATCTGCAGAAAAATGAACAAAAAAGGGAGAGGAAGAAATAAAAAAAGACAAAGTAACGTATAATTAAAATAAAAAGGAGAGGGGAAAGACAAAGATGATAGCAGACAATAAATTCACACATAATGTTAAACATTATTGCAATCTGGTTTCAGGACTTCTTGAAAAATGAACAAAAATGGGAAAGAAAGAGAAGAAAGACAAAGCAATGTTTAATTAAAATAAGAGAAGGGAATAAAAAAGGGAGGGGAGAGACGATGAAGATAAGCAGGCAATAAATTCATACATAACGTTACACATTATTGCAATCATTATTAGCAGTGAATTTTATGTTTATTAAATCTTTATTGTATTAAAACAAAATGTCTAGGAGATGCTACTGCATACATGGGAACAATCAGTATATTGTTATCAAGAAATGTTTACATTTGCAGTCTACTGGTAGTAACAAGATATGCTGCTTTAACATAATAAATGGGAATACATTTGAAATCTCTGTCTGATATGGATTTGGCTGCAATACTGCACTGAAAGCACATTAGTCCTATTGTTTTTGTTTATAAATGCATTGCAGTTACTGTTGCCCTCGCTTTGTATATGTGCTTATTTCTCTAAACCTTTACTCATATCTGGAATATGCTTTCATTTATTAAGCATGAAAACAGTAAAGCACAGTTTGTCATACTGTGCTAATATTCTTTTAATGTGAGTCAGAACAGTAGGAGTGCATCTTTCTTTAGATTGTTAGATGTTTATATGTGTGCAGAGCTGGTCTGTTTGGGACAGGGGTGCTGTTTGGAATCTCACCATACACTTTCAGTGTAGGTTCTGCTTTTAACTGTTACGGTTTGCATACTTAAGCTGCACTTTTAAGTAATGCACTATGAATTTTCTTTAGGCAGAGGCAGAAGCTGTACACACACATAAAAATGTAACAATTAAAGGACATTTTTCTTTCCTGGTTAACCTTCATTAAACAAAACCATCTGTCATAGATGGATGCAGTACAGATACTTCAAAATTATAATCAGTGCTTTGTTGATTTTCTCCTTAATAAGTGTAATCATATAAGTGGATTTTGCAGAAATGTATACAGTATCATCTCTCACTAAACTATATGCCAGTCATTCATTGTATACTCTTATCTCACCCCTTCACCCAACCTTCATGCCTGCTAGGGTGTGGTGCCTGACATCATGCACATGTGGTTAATATTGTGGAAGAAATGATGGCCTCATACAATTATCATATTAATAAATATTTTCTGTCCTACACAAAATCCTTTCTTTACAAAAGCTGTCGGCATATATTTCATGTACTAAGGCAGCACGTACTGTACATGAAATGATGTGGCAATGCAAATTGTTATTATTGTTTATGTATAAATACATACGTTTACATACATGAAAAATAACTGTAAGTGTATCCATGCAGATGTATATCTGCAATTTACAAACATATGCATATACATATTTACATATATTTCTTATTCATAAATATACATTTATATTTATACACAAATATATGTCATCACAAAAACATTCCACATTTGTGTACAGATGCAGTTCTGTATACAGATAGGTTTATGCTTTTTTATGCATTATAACTACATAGCAGAAACATATTTGCTGTTGCACATGCATTTCTTTTAGCATATACCTTCATTTATGCTGTATTTTATAGTTTATTTTTAAACCTATGTGTGAAGCTTGGAGGAAGATGGACGAAGGCTGCCAGCCTAGTCAAATAGAATTTGATACATAATTCTATCAATTGTATAAATAAATGTAAAATACAGGCTTGTGTTTTAAATGAAACAAAACACTGTAAAATGAGAACTTCAAGATTGTTGCAACATTGCCATCTGCTGTAAGAAAACCAAGCTAAGCATTTCAAATGTGTCTTTTGAAGTTGAAAGATCTTATGAATCTCTTTGATGTTTTACAAGTCGGCTCCAGTGAGTCTGGATGAAGGTTTCATGCCCATTGTTTTAAGGTTAAAGTTAAGGGCCAGAATTTACATGTGGAAGGTGCTTTATTGCTCTGGTTTCTGCTAGAGTGTATATGTGAAATGCCTTTTATTGTTGTAGTCTCCTGAGCAGGTGTTAGCTTGGTAAATAATGCAGTTTGTGGCCTGGGAACTCCAGACCAAGTGTCAACATGATGTAATTTGGGAGGGCCTTAGAGAACTGTTGGTTAGTGTTTAAAAACTATTGTTGAGTGAGAGACAGGGAAGCATTTTGATCTTGGACATCTAACCCAGCACTGCTTATGCTTTATGTATGTAAGTAGGATTATAGCACTGTGATTTCTCTTAGGAATAGTTAAACTTAGAAGAAAGTTAGACTAAGTATTTTTCTTTGAAATCAGATCTTTCCTACGATATTATTTTAAGTTTCTGTGTGATCTCTGACCTTGAGTAGCATTGTACTGTAGTAGTTTTGTCTTGTGTTTTAATTATTTATTATTAAATATTCTAAAACCTTTATTTGTGGCCGTTTTATGTAGAGATAATTTAACCTCTAAAGTACATTACATATTTACAGATTTTACTGTCTAAGTCACTCCACATTAAGCCTTGACTGTCTAGTCATACTACCATTGGAATATAATATTGCACAATAATAGTTGGACACCCTTTTAAGGGCCTTTTAATAGGTGATAATTATTAGCTGGGTGGTGGCAGGAATTACTACCATATGGTCTGGGTAATAGGGGCACAGCTGGAGAACCTGTGCCAGCCTTTTCCCAGGAGGGTCTGTGTGGTTGTATAACCTCTTCTCAAAGTGTGTGCGTGTTGCATCAGCTACTTGGGCAGGGACATGAAGCACTGGTTGGACAGAGAGGGTACTGGAGGTTTTAGCTTGCCCAGCTAGGCTGAGACCTGGACCCTATAGCTGTGCCAGTGGGGAGTCTTACTGGGGACCTGGTGAGCAAGGGAGCAACCAGCCCCCGACTGACTGTGATCTCTGTGTGCACTTAAGGGAAAATGTACTTTACTGTGTGTATTAGTTACCTTTCCTCTTCTAGGAGTCACCCTCTCTGGTATCAGTGGTGAGGATTCAGGTTCCTTGATTGCTGGGCCAGGGCACGGGCGTCACACTATGTTTGATAGGATTCAAAAAAATAGTTACTATAAAACTTTGTCCTTTTCACAGTCACCTGATCAACTGACTCAGACAGTTGGTCAGGTCTGCACTTCTATAGGTCATCATATTTGTGTTGACACTGTGGTCCTGAGTGGGTGATCTCTGTCAAGGATGACAATTGACAGATGCTCACCTAATTTCTGCCAGATGTCAATTTTTTTCCAAGTCAAAACCTCTTCTGCAGGATTCAGTCTTATCTAGGTACTTAACCCTAAGAAGGTAGAACTGAATTTTGGTTTCCTTCTCAGGTAGCCTTGTGTCTTTACAGCTGCTGCCAACATTAGTAGTGCTGATAACATAATAAAGAAAATGTGAGCAGAGTTGTGGTTCACAAAATTAGAACCAGGGTATGACATCACCCTAACCAAATCCAGTTAAAAAGCAGGGGAATCAGATCTGGTATTGTTATTTTTGGTAAGTTTGGTTTTAACAAAAATGCTTTGTCATCTACATACTTTTTTATTGAGGAATCTATTCACGTTTCATTTACATCATGGATAAATATCAGTAATGAAATCATATTTTTGTTTTTTTGTTTTTTTGTGTCTTATTGACATGTGTTAATGCCTCTGCACCTTGCTGTTTCTACCTTTTTGAATTATTACACCAGGCTATCAGCAAAGAATACTTTCTTTATGCATTCCTGCTACAGTGCAGAAACATTATAAATTATTTTTATTATCTTGTTTTTTTTTGTTTATTTTTCCTGAAATAAATCCTATTGTGTTCCAGTATCAACTTTTAGTGAATGTCGATTGATTTAAGGTGATAAATTGTGCCAGATTATGTTAGTTGGGCAGGAATTATGCTTCATGGTTGTGCACACTGACATGTACACAACTCCATTTTCCTTTTCTGAACATTGTCACCTTAGAGAATAATTGTGATTAACTGAGCATTCCCACAGATTTCTGGGGATTGCTGGTGACTGCTGCAGACTCCACCTGTATCCCCAGCAATTTCACAACCTGAGATTGCATTCACGAATACTGATTGACTGGTTAGGAGGATAAGTTGCTTTCCATGTTCACGTATTACTGTGATTCAAAGAGATAAGATTAAAAGGGCACAATTTATACACTAGTCATGTACATGATTGTGAACTTGCAGAAATATGTGTAATACCTCCATATTAATTTGCGATTACTCACGATAGACAGCAAATGGCTTAGGAAAGTTCAGACTTTTCAAAGTAAGCAAAAATACTAGAAATATTGCAAATGAATATCAAACAGTTCAACTGATATTTGATTATTTGGTTTGCTTGAAGAAATGTTTGTTTTACTGATATGATGAACAATGTTGGATGAGTTATGTGAAAACTGTAGAACTGTTGCTCCTACAAGCATGCTTCGAAATCTCCTTAAAGTATGAGCTCCTCATTGTTGTTTTATCTGCTTTAGAATAACATTGTAATACTTGTTTTAGCTATCTGTCTGATTTGATTCTGGTACCCTCACACTTCTGTCTTACTAAAGTGTTTTTTTTTTTTGTTTGTTTTGTTTTTTTTTTTTTTTTGTACATTAAGAAATCTGGGTCTACAATTCTAGTGGCAGTAGAAAAGTAGCCTGGTCTGATTGAGTTGTGAAACACACTGTGAGGCTTAATGTGAGATTGTTTCATTGTCCCAGGGGCTTTTTAGATGATTTCTGTCACATTTTTATGAGTCTATAAATTCTGCTGCTCATCATACAGCAGCATTTAACAGTGCCTTGTATAGACAAGAGGCACATAACACTTAAATTTTCCTTCTAAAACATGCCCTGTGACTTTACACAGTATTCAGTTCCACATAGAGCAAGTTGTTTGCATGCCAAGGAGCACTGCAATGCATATTCAAGCATATGTAACAGAGGTGTAGTTTTTACTCTCACAGCACTCAAGTTAGCCTGCTTTAAACACCAGCTGTCCGACTCCTTTGTAGTTCACCTACAAGAGACCTGACAACATAGATGGGTGCTTTTCCAATTTCTCTGCCATCCCAAGGGAATCTAAAGGTGTTACTGCTCAATGACAGGAGCCTAAACAGGAAAGTCCATTCCCTCCAGGCTGTCTTCCCCTGGAAGAATGTGGACATTTATGTCATAACTAAGACATGGTTTAAGGCCATGGAGAGTACCACAGCAGAGTAGGTCTATAATGCCTTCAACACATTTACGCCAGTTACAGCACAGACAGTTGGCAAAGGTGAAGATGTCTCATATTATATAAACATTAAACTCACCTCAAGACTAGTCAAACAGGTTGACATGTTTGGGTTCCTCCATGTCCAGCTTTCCATAGGCAAAGTCAGATATCATATCATTGCAAGATATAGCTCACCCTCTCTGACTGATAATGTATACTTTGAATTACTTGACACTCTTGCCATTTAACCCAGTACCATATTCATGGATGACTTCAGCTATCTCATTATAAACTGGGATACTTACACAACCCCAGAGTTACAGGACTAGACATTTCTGCACTTTATAAATACTAACACGTTGGAACAGGTAATCCGTATGCCCACTAAGAGTGCATACTGTACCACCCACCACCCTTTCCAGTGTACCATCATCTCCTGCAAATTCAGACCACAAAGCTGCCTCCTTTGTAATAAAGACTCAGTTCTGTGACACTGGCCAACCCAGCAACATCTAGGGACTATTCTAAGGCAAACTTCCTACCACTAACTGATATCTTGTCAAGATTTCAAGTGCCCCAAAACCCTGACAGCACAATTGTCTATGCATAATTGTTCACAGAAAACCTTTACAATCAAGCCAATAAATGCATAGAGACAGCTGTCACTACCGCAAATAAGCCCAGATCTAGCTAAAAAGATTAACTGCCCTTGTAGAATCCAAACTTAAACAGGTTGTACAGCAAGAGAAAAAAAGTCATAACAAAGAGTAGGAAATGCTACATCCAGCATGATAAAAGTACTGTCTTTAAATGTAAAGAAACAGCTAAGAGGGCAAATAAAGGCTGCTAAAGTGAATTTTGAGGTAAAGATTACCACCCCCCCTAAGCAAAAGATAACCACATGACTTTCTTTAGCTATGTCCAAAACCTCAAAGGTAGCACACAGCAGTGTGCAGAACTGATTCTAAAAGCAGCCACCTACACAGATCTGTAATATATAACATATCAGCTGGTAACAAATCCAGCTCCAATTTTACCTCCTTTTCTCCATCCCTCCACCCTGCCCCCCCAGCTGCCCGAAAGAAAATAGTATCAAACAATACCGTATCACTAGTGAGCAGATCGTAGATGCGCTCCCTGATAATATCTCAAGATGCCTCATAACCATCCTGAAACATGGTCTATTTGGAACATTTGAGTCACTGTTTAACCATAGCCTCCAGTCATGCTTTGTGCCATGAAAATGGAGAACTGCAAGGTCATCGCTCTGCACAAAGGGCTGACCATCAATGGACTCATGTAACTATACACCCATAAATCTTACTAATCTCATATGTAAAGCTATGAAAGGAACATCATAGAAATGATTAATAAGGATATAGAAAACCTTAAAATACAAGATCCAACTCTGTTTGGTTTCTTCAAGGGCAGATTATGCCTATTCAACATGGTGGACATCTTTGAGAAGGTCATCCAGGCAATGGATGAGGGCAAAATGGTGCATACTACCTAACATGAACTAGCTAAGGCATTTGATACAATACCTCACTTGGTCATTGTAAACAAACTCATGTATGCAGGCATAAACCCTAGTGTTATACACTGGATAGTCACTTGGCTGTCAGATAGAGCCCAAAAAGTTAGGATGGGAGAGACCTCCTCCTCAAAGAGGTCAGACTCTAATGGAGTGCATCAGGGTTCTGTGATGGCTCTGCTCCTTTTTGTTATCTACTTATCAGAACTTAAGGCCAATGTCACAGCTGTCTGACTAACCAAGTTTGCAGATTACCACAAACTAGAAGCAGCCATAGAATGCACCCAAGAAGCTAACATCCTAGAGGAATGTATAACACAGACAAGTGATTGGTGCCAAAGCTAAAGCTTAAAACTCAATGCCAAATAATTCATAGTAGTACCCTTTGGAAAGCCAGCCACCTAAGAAAATGACCACATCAATAACACAATCCTAAGAGTAGAATTGATAGTGAGGGATTTGGGTGCATATGTAATAGTAACCTGATTTTAAATGAACATGTATCTAAGGTAGTAAGCAAGTCATTCCATGTTGCTCAACCTATAAGCAAGGTCAAGCAAAGGAAGTCATTGTTCCACTGTATTTGGCCCTCATAAGGTCCATCACTGAGTACAACTCTTCCTTTGGTATGTACATTTCCATGGCATTTAGGGTTGTGTGTAATGGCAGGCCCCCACCTGTGGCCATCCACTCCCATGAATGGACAGGATCTTCTGGTTGCATGTGAGGTCTTGTTAGTGACCCTTTACCAGACCTGTTGGGTTGCTCTGTTGTGATCACTTACAAAATCCATGTCTTCCATGAGCTCATACTATAAATGGCCACATAAGATCCAATAACTTTTATATTCTTCTACTTTGTGTGATATATGCTCACATATGGCCTGAAATAGCACTTTTGCCTCTGTATGAAATTACTTCTCTAAGTGTTTTTTCCTTTGGTGCTATGTCAGAACCTGCAAATGGCCACAGAGCTATGGACAGTGAACAAATGTATCATACATGCAGAACCTGATATGGTTTGTGCATGTGCATGTGGCAGCTGTGCAACCATTAGGTCCAACCTCTACCATACAGCACTATCAAAGGGCATGGCTCCATAGCATCCTTACAGGGCAGGATAGTGATGGACTTGGCTTTGATATGTGACTTCTCAGCAGGTCATGCATACCTGTGACCAAGAAAGCACAGTCATCACATGCTCCCTATATTTATACTAGCCCAATATCTGCTATACTGTGTTTCAAGGCTACCTCAAATCATCCAGTACGTTCCATAAATAATACAACTATACATCAGTACAATTTGCATTGGAGTCCTGTCTGTTACTGCTGTGTAATAGTGATCACAGTGCACATCATACAGTCCCACAACATTTGCTAGGAGAGCCTAATGATATAATAATTAGAAAAGTTTGTAATTTAAACAACCAAGTAATGTCATGCCAGTAGATAAAACCTCTGATGAACTGAGAAACAATAATTGTTAAATCTGTATAGTGAGGAATGTAGGCACCACTCAAAAGTCCAACAAATGAACAGAGAAAAATAGCAATGTCTCTGTCCTTTGTTTGTTCTCTTCTAGAAGCAGATATAATGCCGGGAACTTGGGAGGTGAATTTGTATTGATAATACTAGTTTATTGAACCCTGTATTCTTCATATATCCAGTTTTCAAATATGAAACAATGAGGACTTTATCAGTCTGAAGAGGTTCAGTTCTCAGATTGAAAGTCTCAATGAAATATAAAATTAAAAGTTGTTGGCCAGTCATTTTAACGTTTTTTAAATAAATAACTGAAAATTTGGAGGATGAGAAATGTGGCACCATGAAAGAAAATGTTTAAAGATAAGTTTAGGATACTAAATGTGTATGTGTGAGTGTGTGTGTTTGTGTGTGAGAGATAGACATACAGAAGACAATACATTTGTATTTGTGAAGAAAACTGAAGCACAATCTAGAATGTATAATGATAACTAAAAAGAAAAAAATGAATAAATAAATAAAATCGTCGAACTGTCATTGGCAGTGTATTTTGTGTTTAACTTTGTTTACCGGAGATTTAAAATTATACTCTACAGTGCTCTACAGTTGGAATATAGCCAGATTGTTTCCTAATTTTAGTTTTATATTGCCAATGTTACAATTAAAAATGCATACATCTAATTGTTACTCCACTCTGTCCTTAATAAAATGTAAGAATCAATATCAGTAATTACCTCCACAATTGAAAAGTTGTTTTAAGACATTTGTTTAATATGGAGAAGATATATAGAGCTATAGGAGGCAAGTACTGCTTTTAGCATATTTTGTCCTCTCAAGCAACTCTTTACAGCAACTCAGATAAAAGTGGACAAACCCACAAAATGATCTAATGACAAATCAGATAGTCCAGAACAACAGATAAAAGAAATTTGTTAAAACTGAGCACAATTCTAGAGATCAGGCTTTCACATCCTACAGCATTTTCCCCAAGTAATTAAAAAACAGAACAATCAAATAAACATACTAAAATACCATGAATAAATTATTAGAGATGCCCAGATAGTACTATACCTCAATGTTTAAGACACATATTTCAAATTAGTTTAAATGAAAAGGCATCATTCAGGCATGAAAAAGTATCACCCTGCTAGACAAACTACATTAATACTTTGGCAGTCGGCATAAAAAATTTAAGCTAAAATTGCTAGCATTAAAACAATACACAAATCGATCAACTGCCATAGTATATTTATGAGCCTTACATTTTGCACTGAATGTCTCTGACTTTTGAGAAGTATGGTAATGTAAATGATGTTTTAAATTCTAAATGACAGAACACGGATTATGACCTGCAATCTCCAGTATATCTAAACCACTTACCCAGCCGTGTGTAAGTCTATAGATGAGTTTTGTGTTAAAAGAAATGGAAAATCAAAGCTAGAATTTTAAAACTTCTGTTAGATGCTGCTATAAATAATCTACTGAATTTTCTTGCCAGACATCATGCTGAGTATGGTGTATAGTTGTTTCCCTGTGCCTATATACATAAGTTTATGTGATGCTGGTACTGTGAGCAGAATATCAGGAATAAGAATGGAACAGTTTATTAAATTCAACATATCTTCCTGGAGTGGTGCATTTTATCTTATACATGTTTTGAAATCTGTCTGTCTCCAACAGTAATGTATTGCACTATACTGGTGCCTTTAAGATTTTGGACGTGCAGTTTTACTATATTTATTTAATTGATTGGCCTATCCTCTTTAATTTCTTGAGAAAGCACTGCAGAATATGAGCAATTGCTTTCTTAAAATGGAGGGGTTTTAATACGTGTCCTTCATTCATAGTAAAGTTCTGGACTTTCTGAATTTGACATTATATTCTAGGTTTTCCAAACCATAATTTTTCTGAGAAATGCTAGTTAAATATACACACACCAATCAATAAAAAGCAGCCTGTCTCCATCCTTGAGCCTGATATAAGTAATCCCACAGGCATCAACAGTACTTGCATTTTGGGGCTTTCTCTGTCAGTCAAAGTTTCATTCACTGAAGATTATGTGTGCTAGTTTTCCAAGTCCATTTTCTAAGTGTAGGTATTGAAGGAATATAAAATGAAAGCATAGTGTACATTTAACAATCCATAAATTTTATTACATTTCTTGCCATTTACCAAACATATATATTGCATTTCCTTTTTTACAGATGGCAAAATGAAAGTGCAGTGATGATTTTTTATGCACAAAGGAGGTAAATGTAGCATGCCATTCTTTATTTTGCATATGGATATATGGATCCTCTGAATTCTGTTAAATGTTGCTTTGGTCGATAAATGTTCATGTGGCTGGATTACTGAATGTTTGAATAGTTGAACGTTCAATATCTTGGAGTGCCATTTCTCCAAAACGAATTTATACTGGGAGGGGAGTTACAGTCTACATGTGTGTGTGTTTAGGTCTTAGGGTTAAGGAAAGGGTTAGATTAGGGTATAGATGTCATGTGTTTGTGTGGGAGTTTGTGTACTTTTGTGTTAGGGTCAGGGTTAGGTATGGGGTTAGATTTTGTTAGTAGTGTGTGTGCTGGTGTGTTTTTGTGTGCATTAGTTGGTCTTGTGTAGTGACAGCATTATGGGAAAGTATTTTTGTAAGTTATGGTGTGGGGTTAAGGCTGAGGTGAGAGCTGGTTGGATCAAGGAATACTGCTGCTGTGAAGAGGCCTTTATCCATATTTTAAATCTTTAACAGTATAAAGGACTGCCATAGTTCTACTAACGGACCAAAATCTAAGCTGATGACATGAGATGACACTATACATTTTACTGTAGTCAGTAAAATGAGAAGACATTATTTTTTTAAATCTTGTCTAGAGTTGGCCATTTGCATATTACTCTGAAAAGATTTGTGCCAGAGCTTTGAGATTTGTTTAATTATGGTTTCCTTCCATTATGCTGGCATAATGTTCTTAGTGAGGCAGAAGATGTAGAACTGGAGAAAGGCAGAATGAAATTTTCTTTAAAAGTTGGATAAACCAAGGCTGTAAGTCATCTGCTCTCTTGTGATCATTTAGGGACACCTTGTTGTTTAAGAAACATGGTGTGGTAAGCAAATGTTGGTTCAGTATCAGTTATGGGAGAGTTTCATCTAGTCAAGGGAGTAGGTTGGAGTATAGAATATTATTTGACAAAATCTGTAAATGACTAAATTTTTTGGAGGATGTAAATGTGTCTTTTCATTGCACTCTTTATAATGCTAATACCGGTTTATATGGTTTACAAGGACAAATAACTGTTTTTTTGAATGTAGATGATTTTAAGACTTTTTAAAGCTAAATTTATAAGTATATTTATGTCCATTACCTCTGGATGGGAAAACTTCCTCAGATACCAAACAGATTGCCTAACTTTGTAGAAAGCTCTTCATTTCTTAAGTAAACCATTGGTTTTATTTACAAAGTATGGAGATTTTGGGACAATATTTGTCCTGTAGTTTTAATAGGTGGACTGCACATTTAGATAACACATGACAGAGGTCATCATTAGATAGTTTAGGCTGTCATTTATTTATTTTTACAGTTCATCATTTGACATTTGAATTGTTGTTTGGTATTTGTTTTGGACAAAAAGGTAGTTAATATGCGAGGGTCACTGTTTTGAAATTTTTAGAGTAAATGTTTGGGGGCAGTCATCTCCAAAGAAGAATGGAAGGACATGGATATTAGAAATTTTTCATATTTCAGATCTTTATGTTAATAAATTAGTGCTTCCTTGAATTAAAGTTAGGGTTTGTGAGCTCTTATTTAGCTGGGTAAGGATAAGGCCATTGAGGAAGTGGTCAGCATCTCTCCTTTGGGGTCCAAGAAGATTAAGATTAAAATCAGCCACAGTAATATCTTTGAGTAGTTTAGTGATTTGTATGATTTATGTTATTAGGATTTTGAATTTATTTTTCTTTATGTGAGAGAATTAGGGCATAGGCAGCTACAAGTATTAGGTGACTGAATTTATTAATTAGCATAGTTGGAACTTGCCAGATGGGTTCCCTGTCATTTAGACACATGTCTTGTCTTTGAAATGAGGTCTTCAAATCACTTTACAGAAGAAATTGGGTTCCTGTTTTACCCTGGTACCAAGTCTGGCATTAAGTAAACAGTTTTATCTGGGAAAGTGTCGGCTAAGGATGGGTTTGCCTATTTTTATCTATGATTATATAATACAATAGATTATAGCTATTTGATGAAAGACAAGACTCTAGTTACTTTACTTTGTTAAGATGCTACCTTTATTAAGAAAATAAATGTTTGAAATATTATGGTTAGATCCCAGGCAAAATGCCCACAATGCACAACAGCTAAAGCTGCAATACTCACTTGTGATGAAAGCAGAATTTGGCTTCACTCAACTACTCCTGAGTAAGAAAACAAAAGAAAAGAAAACAAAAAAACAGCCCATATATAAAAAAGCGCTTCCATCTTTCCACAGCAGTGGTGCCATTTATTTATTTACTCATTTTAGTGCTTCTCTGGCAGTTGCAGTGAGAGCCTTCACAACACCGGTCATAACCCCCTCCTTAGGAGTAAGGTATTATGCAGCTGCCAGGGAAGGCCTAAAGTAAGCTACACTGACCGCCTCAAAAAACTCCAGCTTTACTCCGTAGCATATTGCCTACTATGAGGTGATCTCTGCCTAACATATAAAGCTATGTCAAACCCAGAGCTGTTGGACATGCTACACCTAAAGAAATCCCAATCCCTCCAAGCTACATGCTGTAGGGACCTAAACCTTGTCACCACAATAAACAGGACATGCTGGAGGGATAGATTCCTGTCCCAGAGACTTCCCATATGCTGGAACAAGCTACCCATCTATGTCAAGCAAAGTTCTTCATTAGCACTCTTTAAGAAGAATCTTGATAAGTGGATGGGAAATAGGAAATACACCCTGGGGATCACTTCTGTGTCACTGCTCGACAGTGGCACAGGAAAATAACTTTCTTGGGTGGCATAAGCCAGGGAACCTTGTTGGCTAGGCTTATGTAGGCCCTTGGAATGATAGCCTAGTACCTTCCTATGAACCTATGATACCAACTCTGTGTATAGCGCACAAGCACATTTTATACATGGGCCATTCTCCTCTCTCTCATCTCGCCTCTCCTCAGTGGAGCGTAAGACCTTTCAGCTTTTATATGGAAGCTTTATTCAGACGTGAGTATTGTAGCTGCATCTGCTGAGTGTAACAGGCATTTTGCCTACAACCTAATCATACTAACCCAAAATCTTTAGTTCACTGTTTTTGACTAAAGTTACATACCTCAGCAAAATGTTATAGGTAGATGAATAGCTAGGTTTGTTTCTCCAAAGCTACATATAAAGACAGCATTTATAATACAGTTAAGACTCATTGTAAAGATAAGGAATTGGATGTGAGGAGGTAGAGTATGTTTTTCACTGAATGATTTACCAGGTGTCAGTTGAAATGGGAAAAGAACACTGTTTTATGGTTATTGATTCTGTTTACCAACAAATCTGCTCTTAGCTGTAGTGGCAGGGTGTGAGAAGGTTACCAGTGAAGGTTTCAACTGATTGTAGGGGTGATATGGAGATGTGACATTTGGGAGAATAATCATTATTGAAAAGGATGCAAAGGACCAGGAGGCAAGGTACAGGTGCTAGCATTTTTGACGCTGTAAGAGTGTACCTTTATGGATGTTAAGTCATGGTCAAGGAAAGCGAAGTGTTACTGAAAAACATGAATGGCATGGGAGACATACAGGGACAGTCTTCATGCTACTTTGCAGCTGCATATTGCACTCCCTATGATATCACAGTGTAAGTATAATTCACAAGCTATCACTTTGCTCCTCAGAATAGTGACATCACCTTCAGTAGAACTTCAAGATAATGACAATTTCTGCAAATGCATGTTGGAGATCATTTACATGGCAAACAGATAGCAGAAATATACATTTTTCCTAGCTATTCCCTATTAGCTTGCCGTCAAAAAAAGCTGTTGCTTCTTGCAACATGGCTGATGTTTTTACCTCAGGCCATGGACATCACACCAGAATAAGACAACAGTGCAGACATCATTATCTATGGCATCACAGACCATATGATTTATTTGCGTGAGAAGCATATATAAGGAAACATCACCTCAATTAGTTTTATACATGGATACTCCTATAATTTATTTTATTCTCATGTGTGTTTGGGACTGTTTGTCACTATACATACATACATACAAATATTTCAAGCATGGGCATTAAGCCCTTCTAGCTTGCCAATATACCAAAACACTTGTTCCCATAATAAATGTCCAGGCTGTTCTTAAAAATATCTAAACTAGTACTTGCTTTAATGTAATTGGTAGTCTGTTTCAAGCATCAGCTACTCTGTCAGAGAACCAATTAGTACCCTTCTCATTCCTATAGAATCTTCTGCATAGGTTATCTGATGATTCTCTAGTACTTTCTGATAACCCCAAACATTCCCAGAGGTAGTTGTCTCTAAATGTCTTAGATACTTGAATAAGATCTCTTCTTAGATATCTGTAAGAAATACTGTACAAGTTCAAATATTTTAGTCTTTCATAATAACTTAAATTTTCATATCCATGGGTGCCTTTGGTATATTTCCGCTGTTCTGTTTCCAGTTTACTCATGCTTGTTTTCTTAAAGGTTTTCCACATTGTTATTCCATACTCAAGTTTGGGTCTAATGTAACTAACAATGACATCATGATTTTTGATTTCCTAGAATGTTTTTATACACCCTATAGTTCTATAACTATCATTAACCAATTGGTTGATGTGATTAAAAAAAACTCATAGCTGGATCTATCCATATATCAAGGTCCTTAAATGAGTCTACAGTTTCAATTACTTACACTGTGATATCATATGATGTCCTTAAATGAGTCTACCTTTCAATTTATGTCTCCCAAATCTCATATGCTTAGTTTTTGATGTATTTATCAGCATATTATTCTCATCTGCCCAAATGGTTAATTTTGTCAAGCTATTTTGCAGACATGCCTTATCTGTAACACATGTCATCAGTTTACCCAATTTCAGGTCCTTTGCATATAGACAGTAAAACACCTCAGATGAAAAAGTTAGGTCTGAAACATATAATCTAAGCAAGTAAAGGCCTAGGACAGAGTCCTATGGGACACGCTGACTGTAACTAAGGCTTTCACCTGTCCAGTTGCTGTATGATACTTGCCATGTCCTATTTGTAAGCCATGCAGCTATCCGTCTTATCAAGAGGACATCAATACCTAGTTGTACTAAATTGATCAGTGTTTTGTGCATGACACTATCAATGCTGAAGTTAAATCTATATAAATTACATCACAGTACAATTTTTCATTCATAGCTGTGGTTATAATTTTATAGAATATCATGTTACAGGTGGTAATGGATCTGTTTTCAACATATGCATCCTGATATATGATTTTGAGTCCCAACATATACAATTCTGACAGTAACTTATCCAGTGTTACCTTTTCCATTATTGTTCCACCACATAAACATAGACTTAAGGGTCTACATAACTCTGGGTTGGTTCTACTTCCCTTTGCCTTGAAGAAAGATTTAATAAGCACCTGTCTCCAATCTTGAGGAATCTCCCCATATTTATATGACTTAGTGAACTATAGATATAATGCTACCATAAGTTCTTGCTGAAGTGTTACTAATTCTGTCTCCTCCCTGTGCTTTGTTTGGATTCAGTCTGAGCAGTCCTTTTTCAATATAATCTAATTTGATTACAGTATCTGGGGTTACCTGGATGTTGCCAGGACAACGCGTCACCCCTTTTGTGGAACCAAACTGTTTGCATAAGATTTTGCAAATATATCTATGATCTGTTGTGTCTGAGAATAAATTTTAGAATCTGGACACAGTTTATCAATTTGTCTGTCTGTGCTCCTTCCACATCTTATATATCTATAAAAATGTTTATCTTTATATAAATTGTCTTCAGATTGTTCTTGATCTTGTCTTACACTATGCTTAATCTGTTTGTCTAGCTTATTTATTTCAGTTTTCAAAGTTTTATTTTGACCTCTCTTCCATTTCTTATATTTGTTGTCGCTTACCTTAATCAGATATCTTGTACTTATGAAAATATATCCCCTGATGCTGCATGCCTAGATTCTGATGTTAAACATTTTTTTTATTTTTTGTACTCAAACAATTTCTCTTTCAAAACTTTGCACATTCCATCTGCAGGTTTTCCACTGAACACCTATCTCCAGTTAGTTTACATAGTGACTGTTTTGCTTCCATATAATCTGTAATTAACCTTCTGTGCATTGGTTTAGATTTCAGTTTGGCAGAATTATCTAGCAACAAATTAACCTTTATAACCCCATAATCATTGTACACCAATGGTGGTAAAACTTGACTTGAAGTAACAGTAATTTCTTCAGGAACACAAACAATGTCTAGTATGTTCCATCCTCTGGTAGGTTTTTATAATCGGAAGCAATTGTTGTTCCTGAATATACTTTGCAAATAATTTCCTTACTAACATTGTTGAGTCAATATTATTCCAGTCTGTTTCTGGTAAATTTAAGTCCCCAGCTAATATTATTATTTCCTCCAGTGTTTAATGCAAGAAATGCAAGAATTTCTCTAGGTCATCTGCACTTAAATTTGGTGGTCTATACATTCCGACAATTGTTATATGTTCCAGGGTTGTCTTTATTGTCACAGTTACACAGTCTATAGTACTGGTGTTGTCACTGAACATGAAATAATCACAGGTCTCATAATTATCTTTAATCCCTACCATAATACCTCCACCTGATTTTTGTTAGAATGTCGGTTATAGTAAAAACATTTATACCCTGACAGAACTGATTTCCAGTAATTGTTCTTTAACTACATTTCACAAAGAATAACAACATCAATGTCGTGGGAACACAGCAAATTTTACAATAAAAAAAACTTTATTATTAATGCTCTTAGCATTAACAACCATCAGAGATGCATCAAATGTTGTTATCTGTGAACTGTTAAAATTTTGATCTGGCAAAAATCTTGCCTAGTGTTTGTCAAATATTGCAGACTATCTGTTGCAAAAATTCTCTTCCCTAATCTTAAATGCACGTCATCCTGTCTGAACATAGGTGTGCCCAAAACTAAGCTTGGATGCTCTACACATTTCCATTTTTTAAAACAGGACATTTTTTCCATGTAAGTATTTACCCAAAAAATCTTTTCATTCACAGTGACCTGACTATCCTTTCTGTAGGTGATTTCTGAAAATGACATCCTAACACCAGCACAAGCTATACTATCTATTGGCAGTAGTTGTCATTATCAAGTTAGGAAATATGTGCATGCTACTGTGTGTATATTTAGTATGAGGTAGGGGTGGTACATATAACTATTTTAAGATGCCAACTACATTTAATAGCTTTTACAGGAACCTGATAGTTGTTGAGGTACACTGCTCCATCCCATGTTGCCTGCACACTGCCTTGTGTATCCCCAGGTGTGTCAATGTCAACCTTACACCACAAAAAGAATTTTGAGATCTAATACCCTTAACCTTGAGGTCACCAATTACAAAAATGAAGCAGGGAATTCTCTCTACCACTGCTGCATCTCCAAACTCTGGAACTATCTACCAGCCACCCTCACATCCAATACCTCCACTACTCAATTTAAAAAGAAACTCCTCATAACCCATCTTTCTAACATATGGCTATGCTCCTGTAACACCCCTGGGTAAAAATAAAGATACTAAAACTACTTTTCTCATCAAGTTTCTAATTTTAATGCTACCTTTTGAAAGCATTACAGCTTTATAAAGTTACTGAATTTCTAAGAAATGTATCCATAGTTAATACTAAACCACTATGTAAAAATGTCCTAGGAAGTATAATCACATAGTACTGTAGATTTTTATTAATCCTTCTATCTTTGCTTTGTATACTACTGTATTGTTTGTATGTTACTGCACTGTATGTAAAATGGAGCTTTTCTCCTCGGGCCTCCACTCTAAATGGACATGTGTCCAGTCGGTCTTTCCCGGTCAACAAATGTAAAATAAAATAAATAAATAAATAAATCTCATGTTCTGTGTAAGCATGATAAAATGCATAAGTATGCAAATTAGCATGCTGTCTGTCTTTAAATTAATCAGACCTAAGTATGGACCATAGTGTGTAATTTTTATACTCTCATGTTAACTTAAACTCTTCACAGAATATATCCTTTCATATTCAGCATTATTTGAACTTGTCATTAATAATATCACCTACTTCGGGAGGTAAGAGACACTAGTGGCCAGAAGCAGTAGGTTACACTCACAAATACTAATGTTTTAAATATATTCAGTCCATTGCAAGAAATCCAAGCAGGCAAAGGACACAAATGGCATAAAACCAAATGATTTATTTAGTAAAAAATATGTAAATGCTTTCGAGTAGTACATCATGCATAAACTTTTTTTGAACAGTTAAGTAGCATGATGAGTGTTCATGTAGCAGGTTAAGTATTTTTTATTGTAACCTTCACATAGGGTGCATACTTAGCTAACTGTATGGATGGCAGGACTGTTTCAGCCTTCGTTGACAAAGTTCTGCATTAAATTTTCCTAAACATCAGTATATTTGCAACAGCATGATGAGATGGTTTATGTATGATGCATATTGTACTGTTTAGATATCTGAAATATATGTCTCATTTATTATATCTAAAATCTATTATATAAGTTGTGGTTGGAACATACTAAAAATAATATATTTTGCTAAAGTGTTAAGTTACTTTAAATCGCTTGGTTTCTACTAATTACTTAACTGGAGGAAAAAAAGGTTGCTAGCAGTGATTGGTTTAACCGTGTTTAAAATGTTTAGGTTTGTGATAGAATTGTATGTCTGATGAAGTGTAGCAGGACTACGTGAAAATGCTTACATTTTTTTTACTAAATAAATAGTCTGGTTTGATGCCATGCATGTCCTTTGCCTGCTTGGAATTCTTGCATTATATATTTGGAGCCTGGTCTGGACTTTATCTAGTGCAGTGGTTTTGTTTGGATTTCTTGCATTATATTTTTGGAGCCTGGTCTGGACTTTATCTGGTGCAGTGGTTTTGTTTGGATTTCTTGCATTATATTTTTGGAGCCTGGTCTGGACTTTATCTGGTGCAGTGGTTTTGTTTGGATTTCTTGCATTATATTTTTGGAGCCTGATCTGGACGTTATCTGGTGCAGTGGTTTTGTTTGCATTTCTTGGATTAAGTTTTTGTAGTTTGGTCTGGACTTTATCTGGTGCAGTGGTTTTGTTTGGATTTCTTGCATTATATTTTTGAAGCCTGATCTGGAGTTTATCTGGTACAGCGGTTTTGTTTGGATTTCTTGCATTATATTTTTGAAGCCTGGTCTGTACTTTATCTGATGCAGTGGTTTTGTTGGGATTTCTTGTATTATATTTTTGGAGCATGGTCTGGACTTTATCTGGTGCAGTGGTCTTGTTTTGATTTATTGTATTATATTTTTGGAGTTTGGTCTGGACTTTATCTGGTGCAGTGGTTTTGTTTGGATTTCTTGCATTATATTTTTGGAGCCTGGTCTGGACTTTATCTGGTGCAGTGATTTTGTGTGGATTTCTTGCATTATATTTTTGGAGTCTGGTCTGGACTTTATCTGGTGCAGTGGTTTTGTTTGGATTTCTTGCATTATATTTTGGAGCCTGGTCTGGACTTTATCTGGTGCAGTGGTTTTGTTTGACTTTCTTGCATTATATTTTTTGTGCCTGGTTTGGACTTTATCTGGTACAGTGGTTTTGTTCGGATTTCTTCCATTATATTTTTGGAGCCTGGTCTGGACTTTATCTGGTGCAGTGGTTTTGTTTGAATTTCTTGCATTTTATTTTTGGAGCCTGGTCTGGACTTTATCTGGTGCAGTGTTTTTTTTTTTTTGCCTATATTCAGTCCATTATCAGGATGCATTTACTTATAGCCCTCTTTCTATTGTGTCCCCTCACTACAAGTCCAGATGTAGTAGATGAGGAACAAACAGATGATGAGGCTAAGTGTGCATCACCAGGTAAGGTCTACAGACCTCTAGCTGTAGATGGAACAGGTAGTGAGTGTTTTAGTGGAATGAGCATTAGGTAGGAGTATGACACAGATGGGCAGCCTTCTTGATAAGAGAGCAGATTTGCTTATTCAGGTGGCTGTTGCTACAGGATCACTACCAGAGGTTGTGGTCCATACCAGCTGCTACCCCAGTCCTTCATATGGTGGGGGTAAATCACTAATAGGCCTCTCTGGGCCAGGGAAACACACAGCACACTGCTGCTAATACTGCACCCTCCCACTGTTACATGTAAAATCTTTCTGTGTCTTGACCCATAACCTATGTGTTGTTCAAGACTCACCATCACCATTTGCCTACCCTACTTGCCTGTATCCATCCTGTGTTTTCCCATTCCACTGTGCACGCATCTACCCTCCCTTCTCTGAGATATTCTTAGTGTGTCTACTTCTACACCCTACCCTACATCACTTTTCCTTTTACCCTTACCCCTCTTCCCTTCTCTCTCTCTCTCTCTATACAAAAAAATAAAAATAAAAAAATAAATGGCACCCTATCCCTACCAAAATAAAATGTTGCCTTATCTTCCCCTGCCTTGCACCCATGGATATATTGATTCCCTGCTTGCTCTCTTCACAATTTTTCTTCTTCTCTATACACATCTTTCTTCTCCTTTAAAACACCTGGCAGGAATCCACATGTGGACACTATAATACTGCATCTGCAAATACTGTATGGCTACATAGCTTCTTCTTTTTTGTCCACAATGGGTGACACTCAATCAATTTCCACTAACCCAGTCATCCATACTGCAAGATCCATCCCTGTAGGACTTCATATGTCTCCTTCTCCAAGAGGGTCTCCCTAATGGGAGAGGAGTTCTGTTCCAAGGTGGATTCCTCCATAGCTCATTCAGGCTGTGCAGGGGCTTGGTACACATTGATCAAGCAGTGGGATGGGTCAGCAGAGAAGCCATCATTCATCAGTGTGTGGATTTTACCACTGGCCTAATCCTCAACTCTTCATGTAATGATACTCCACACCTGTGTAGAGTGGATTGGCAATGGAAGGGCCACTCTGAGTCTATGCCCTGTCTATGACTGCAGGGTGCTCCCACTTACCTCTATTCCCTTTGTCCACCAAGCTGGCATCAATTTGTTCTTGAGCTCTCACCTCCAGAACAGATTATGAGGTGACACTCAGCATGACATACCCCATGGGTGCACCCATCCTTCCTGTTACTTCAGTCACATGAGCTGATAATCATACTTAGCCCGTCTGGGTTGAAGTCAGGCCTTTTTCTATTCCATCAAATGGACCCAATGTCTACATTCCTTTCTGAAGCAAAGTGTGCCACCCTGACAAGAGCTGTGCTAACATATTCAGCCTAGCTAACGCATATACCACTTAACATTTGATGTGTATTGGTCTGTGAGTTCATGTGTCTGACTTTTGTGGGGTTGTGCCTCATGGCTTATGACTAGTGTATGAAATGCGTCTTGTACTTCTTATTTGTATTTAACTACATGGATGTACAATCCATGTGCTTCAACTTTATGCACCATGAAATGCACATAGCTGCATATAAGCATTACCTGTCTCACACTGGATATTAAATACAATAGTGCCTGTTATCAGTGCATTCTTTGTTCAGGAGTGAAGTATATTTCTGGGAATCACTGCCACTATCATTAATTTACTTCTAGCATGTTAAAAATTTAAACATGAGCAATTTCACTTCCAATTTTCAGACATTTTCTCAAAGGTACAGCCCAGTGGTAGAGGATTTCTGTTCCTATTTAAAATTGTTAAATGCATAACACCCCGGCATACTTGATTCACAATGGCCTTTTAGGGTTCATTTGAAATAATCATCAAACAACATTCACAATACAAGACTATTCCCCGGATTCATGAATTCTCCATGTAAGACTTAATAAGTCTTACTTCGAGGCTGCAGTTGAACGGTATGACGTCAGCGTGCCATGAATATGCATGAGGGCATGCTGACTCAACCGTAAGTCTTACACGGACCGTGTAAGAAAGTAGGGGGCGTGTCCGACTGCCGAGCAGTCTAAATGTTCATGCCCCTGCAAGTGTTTAAAATAAAAGCAAATAAACAAGAGCGAGTCAGCTCAAATGTCCCTGCACCCAACACCTCACTGTCTGATATTGTAAACCCCCATCACAGTTCTAAAACGCATAACATTATTTTTTTTTAAATTCCCAAAATAGCTGCCCGTATTTGCATGTGTGTGCGCGGGTGTGCCCATTGCTTAGCTACAGTTAGCAATTCTGACATGGATGAGCATAAGAAAGAATGTTTAGGCAAATCATACCAGCTAGCAATAGTGTAATGGTAGAGCTTTCGCACAAAGACGAGGCATTCATGGTTCGAGCCCCACCACTCCCTTTTGTATTTATTTTTTAAATCAGTATATGGAATAATACCTAACAAATATGTTTAAACATAACTAAAAAGCAGTGAAATGGCCAATGTATCAGTGAACAAAATAAATATTTTAAATGATCCCAATATAAAATTGCCTGCAGTTAAGCAGCGCTTCACCCCGCACAATAGAGTTGCCCATAGTTCAATAGCGCTTTACCCAGCACAATGTGTTTGCGTGGACATGCACGCAGCGCCCACCAGGGCACCATAGAGCAAAGTTGCTTAAATGCACCCACACACCCTAGCCTGTCGACAAGGTTCAAACCAAGGACTCTGTGCCTCAGAAGCAAAGTACAGAACCACTAAGCCATGACAACATAAAGGAAGCAGCCACTCTTAACATTCATATACTTACTAATGGTAGTTTAACCATTACTAAGCAGGTCTGCAGTCAGCCGAGAATTTTACAAAACGGCCAGTCACAAAAAAGTGCGGGAAATGTAACATATTTAAGCCCCACAGGCGGGAATACACGCCATAACTGATTGTAGCTCACATCTGCAGTTAGAATGTCTGGTGTCGGAGAGGGAACATGCTTCCAAGCTCAATGTAGGGGCATCGAGAAGTCGAAATACATGGTTTGGCTCCTTGTCCACCATCATGAATCAAGACTCCTGCAGGGCCAGTTCCAAGGGATGGAGTACAAGGCAGAGGCTTGGAACCAGTTAGCTCGTGACCTCACCAGTGCCACAGGCGTTCCTCAGACTGGTGAACAGGTCCGTCACCACCATGCAGACCTGAAGAGATGAAAGCAGGTCCGCCTGAACCAATGTATACAGGAGGCCCGTGGGATGCGGGATGCCCCACAACTGAGTATGTAGCCATGGAATGCAGTATGTAAGAATTGATAATGGAGTATGTATAACAGATAGGTATGTCTCAATATCCCTTTATTGACTTTACAGCTGCAGGTGACCGTGCTGCAAATCAGCAAGCCTATGCTGATAGGCTGCTAAGGCTGTGCCACCAGGCAAATTAGTGATTATTCTGCATGTATTGTTATATAAAATATGGGAGAGAGCATGAAAGAAAGTGTTGTAGTCCAATAATACAGCCATAAAATTGCCTGAATAAGTCCTCTGCATGTACTGGCAGATAAAAACATCAGAGAGGCAGAAAAAGAGTGCAGTAACCCATTAAGAAAGGTAACATATGTCTGGAAAAATATCTCTGCAGGCACTGCCATATAAAATAAGTGAGTGAGCCTGAAAAAAGAGTGTTCTAACCTATTAATAAAGGTATAATATGTCTTGAACATGTCTGCCATATATGCTGTTAAAACAAATAAAGGAGTGAGCCTGTGGAAAAGTGTGTAATGTCATTAATAAAGGTCTAAAACCCAGAGTGTGTCTGTGTCACAGAGTTTGAAATGTTGTTGTACCCTTGCATTATACAAACAGTACTGTTTGAAAAGGTGCAGGCAACCCAGAGTTGTGCAGTCCCATGTAAAGTGGGTGATGGAAGTGCTAGTAGCTGTGAAACATATATACAGTCCACAACAGTCAGTTACTGGCTGGCATGAATAAGTAAATCTGGCACACGTGTAGCATGTTATTTTTCCCCAGAAATGTGAGTGTGTCAAGAAATGCAGGGTTCTGTACAAATCGAAGTGAAAATGTCATGTGAAAACATCCCAGATATGTAGATAAAGAAATATAAATGCAATCAAGAAATATGTAGCAGTAACATCTGCATCCTGGACAGTTAGGATGTCAGATATAGGTCAGGCATATATTGAACTAGCCAAACCCATTACACAACCTAATGTATGGTGGCAAGTGTAATAATACATGTAGGGGATATGCACTTGCAGTCACTAGGAATGTAGTGTAGGCGAAAAGGTAATTATAAGATGTTAACCGAGGATTTCTCTACATCCTACTGTATGTGCATAAACCATGCAATTCCACACCTCAATGGGTATGTGTAATCTTAAATATTTGTTGGGACATATGTCCTATTGTTCTATAAATAGTTGCATTCACATTGATACATGTGCCCTGTTTAAACACCATAATCATGGTGGCCTGTTGCTACCAAACATCCCTGCATGCTATTGGAATATCCACTGTGGTTCAATATATGCATGTGTTATGCTTGCTGTTCAAATGTTGTAACCTTGGTGTGTTGGGTTAATGGGAATATTACTGCATGCTGTTACAACTAATCTGGAATGCTGTTTTGCTCATGTTGTAATTAAACACACCGAATCATAGAATGTATGGGAAGGCCAGTCCCAGCGGACCCACCTGTCCCTCCTCAGCTGGTGAGTGCACCTGGCACCAGCAGGTTCGGTGCCCAGCCCAGGATCCCCTCCTCCATTGGTCCTGTGCCACCTTTGGGTGGAAGCGCTGCAGGGGATGGGGCTCGTCCCCCCCTGTGCAAGCGTGGGTGGAGAAGGGCCACCTGTCACCCTTCGAAGGGTCTGGGTTGTGGTGCGTAGAGAGATCCAGTCGCTGATCCCCTATGCCAGCTCGAGGTGAGACTGGCACGTTTCATGGGTGAGCCTGCCTGTCCTACGCAGCCCCCAGCACAGCCACCCTTGGGGCTGTGAAGGTTCAGTGGTGACTGCCCATGGGTGGGGATCTCAGTTCCACTGTTACCATCTCTGGGCTCATGGGCTTGCCATTTCCAAACATCCGACCCTGTCAATTGTGTTCACCCACCCCATGTGTCATACACCGCCCCTGTATGCGTCTTGTCTGTCTTGTCTGTTTACCTTCCCAACCTACCTCCCCGGACATACCTACTTCCTCTACCTCACTTCCCACTCTCACCTGAAAACCTGAAAAAAAAAAAAGGCAATCTGTACCCACAAAAAATTTATGCCCCATACATAGCTGCCCATTTCGCACACATGTCCATTGGACATGTAAGCTGATAATTAGAATTGGCAGTACAACATACTTTGTTGTCCTCACCCATTTTCCAGGGGTGGAAGATTTCAAATTTCACTCCAAATTCATTGCATATGTACAGCTGTTGCTGTTAAAGAAATGGGCAGCTATGGACCTTCCCTACACCCGTCCTGCACATCCCAAGCTTGTTTATCTACTGTCTGTCCCTCTTTGTGCCCCCTTTTTCACAACTTTCCTATCTCCCCATTTTCTTTTCTTTAAAAGAAATTAGTGTGGGGGTTAGCGGGAGTAAGCACATTTAAGAGGTAGTAAGTGGGTTTAAGCGAGTGTGCGCTTAGCTAAGTATTGCTAAACATCGCGCAAACCCACTTACGACTGCTTAAAAGTGCCTTAGTCACTCTATGACAGGGCTCTTGTTCTGTTGAACAGCAAAAGAAAAAGCCTCTGCTAGTCTCAAACCCCAGACCATTGACACAATAGACTGCATGAATTACCACTAATCCACAGCAGATATGCAAATCACTTGCTTCTCACATAAATATATCATGCATTACAATGAATGTAAATGGAACATAGGAATGGTATAACACAAATCCTGTTCTGTGGGTCTTTACCAGCAGTTGTTGTGGAATTGCATGACATGACTGTGAAAGGAGAACCAGCCATCCTAGCAGGGAATAATGTTACAGTAGCACCTTACAAACACCACACAGTATCAGCCCTGGATAAATACTGGCAAAGGTGAATAGGGCAGAGGCCAGACTCCCCAACTGTAACTGATTTGCAGGGATGTCCCTGATTTGTAAACCAATGTTTGCTGTGCCCCACTGAATCACTCTGAAAAGTACTAACTGTAAGCAGACAAGTGTGGAATCACACGTAGTGCATAATGTCAACAGGTGAGAGTAGACACTGCATGCACATCAGGAAAGGTGTACTTATAGATATGCTCTGATTCCCAAGAAAGTCTCAACTGCAATATGTCAGTAATATATTGCAGGTGTATCTCACTTATATGTACCTTTCACTAAGGCCGTTCAAATATATACCTGAGAGTATGTGAGGCCTGGCAGAGGCAGGAACACACAGGCATATCAGCATTACTGCTGTTATACACTCTGCAAATAGCTTTGGAAGGAGTTCCACAAGCATGCCCTTATGTAGGAGTAAAACACAAAAATATCACAGGATGTAGCCATGTACTGCTAGTAAACAACTGTGACAATGCCAATGTGCAACTGCTGAAAAGACTGGCGTGGTGCACAGACAAAGTATACTAGGCTAACCTCTAGCTACCATCCAGATATGTCCACAGGTGTGAGCTACACAGACAGACTATTTGCTCTGATAGACTAACAGGTACACAGCAACCCTGTATGTTCAGCAAGATAAACCTCACATGATAATAAAAAAATGCTCTTTGCAGTTCTGCACCCCTACCCAAAGGTACAACACACCTGTGTATTCAGGCAAAAACCAGGGTGTAGGTAGACATACTCAGTACTGAAATATGTCCAGTTGTGTTGAGTGAGTAACATAAAAATTACAGTATAGCAGTTCACAAGCACTGCATGTGCTACAGGATTACAGTGCAATAACCACATTTGTATGGCAGTTAATTGTGTAAGTGAGAAAAAAGTACATACTCCCATGTATCCTGTGTTAGCATTTGGAGGGGTGCGAAGATGTCTACACTGAGATGTGTGTACTGGAAGCAGCAACATTCAGGTTTGAGTACAACATGCATATAACTGGCTACAACCCTATCATCAGATAAGAGACATATACCAACCTTCAGACTGACACAACGGTGTCCAGAGCAAACAAGCATGGGCCCCACATTGGAAAGCTGAAAGGGCTATGACTACCTAACCTAGCATTTTATAGCAGTGGTGTGCAATCACAGTGAGTAATGCAATCACCAAACAGCAGGCTGCATGCGATTACTGAATGGTGGGCAGCAATTGGTGCAGAGGCTGTCACATGCACAAGTGCAGATACCTAGAAAAGCAGGCTGTACCTGCAGTCCACACATGTAATTAAATCATTGCAGGTGCTGTGAGATAGAGAGTGAGAGAGAGAGAGAGACATGGCCACAGACACAGACTGAGACAGAGACAGAACAGAGTAAGAAACTGAGACAGAAAGTTAAATAGAAGGCGAAAACCCAAAACAAACCACCAATAAAAAAAAAAAAAACTACAAAACCATAACACACGGAGCAGGGAAATACAAAGGTAAGGTATGTAACTCACATGTATGTGTTGGCATGTAGTATATTTTCCTGAAGAGTACTCTACACACTGCAAATCATCAATGTGTGGCAGCAGTATGTATCTATCTGTATCTGCACATGTGCATAGGGCAAGGGACATACTGCAACTGTTAGTAAAGGGTGGACAGATATCTGTCAGTGAAGGTTGATATGTGCATATATCCATGTAGATCATAGTGTGTGGCCTAGAAAACAGCATGCAGTGCTCAGGAGCGGCCTTAAGTCAACTGGTGCCATAGGCAAAAGGGCTCCAGGGCGCCCCCTACCACACTTCCTGGTGTCCTCATCCTTGTCTTACTACACCACATAAATAGTGGAAAAGCACCCCTGCTAGAGCGGTGCTCTAGGCGGCCACCCAGTTGGCCTATGCCTAAGGCCAGCTATGGTAGTGTTGATATATGTCATGTGGTGGTTAAATGCTGTGGGACAGATTTGTCAGATCTGCTGTGTTACAGCCAGTGAGGCCTGCTAATGTTACAAGGGCTGAAGACACTCAAATGCATTCTGCACACTTTGCAATTTAATCACATACCTGTACATCCCACAACTGTCGCATAAGTGATATCCCCACCATGAAAGGTGGACTGTACATGTGTCTTTATGTAAATCCATGTGTACAGCAATGGATGTGTACATGTATGTGTATAGATATGCATATATATATATATATATATATATATATATATATACATATATATATATATATATATATATATATATATATATATATATATATATATATATATATATATATAATATATATATATATATATATATATATATGTATATATATATATATATATATATATATATATATATATATATATATATATATATATATATATATATATATATATATATATATATATATATATATATATATATATATATATATATATATATATATATATATATATATATGGATCTACCTGACTACATCGAAACTTCAAAACAGTGAAAACGACTTCACTGACACCACATAATCGACATTTCACAAACACGACACCTCATACATACACATAATCGACAGTTCACAAACACGACACCTCATACATACACATCATAACAACAAACAAAACAAATCCCCTATCCAAAACCCACACACACAACACAAGCACACCAAAATCCTTACAAACCAACAATAACCCATACATACACAACTATCTACAACCCTAACCCAAACCCTTACCTAAGGTCCGTCACTATCGCACACTCACCTAACCCGGCCCTAACCCTAACTCACTTAACCCGCCCTAACCCAAAACTATCATTACTGCACCCTTACCTAACCCGCGCTCTAACACTAACTCACTTATCCCACCCCTACCCCTACAGACCGCCAACATCGCACACTTACCTTACTCACACCCTCACCTAACCCGCGCCCTAACCCTAACTCACTTATCCCACCCCTATGCCTACACCGTCAACATCGCACACTTACCTTACTCGCACCCTAACGTCCGTCACTACCACATACTTACACATCCTATCCCCATCTCAGTGTTCTCAGCGTCGGTGTCTTCCTCCGTCGGTCTTCTGCCTTGTCGATCTTCTGGCGTCGGTGAAGTCGTTTTCACTGTTTTGCCATTTCGACGTAGTCAGGTAGATCCATATATATATATATATATATATATATATATATATATACATATATATATATATATATATATATACATATAGAGTGAGAGAGAGAGACAGAGAGACACGGGGTCATATGTACTGCAACAGGTGTGTGGTGACCAAGGCATCGACTGTAGACAAGTGTTGATACTGCAGTGCCATTCCACCTTCCCAAAACAGTGTACCCATTAACTATCACATAGGTAGAGATCTACCTAACAGTGAAGGTGTGATAAGGGAACATGGGACACAGGTGGACAGTAGCCTCCGCTTTGATGAAGACAGTGCCACACTACACCTGTAATCTGTCTGTGTGGTATGTGTCATGACAACAGGTGTGTCATCTATGGAAGTATAGGGTAGAGTTCCCCTCTACTCATCACAATGCCCTGTGTGGTATGTACTTCACATGACAACTACACCAGGTGAATAGGCCACAGACATACCTCCCAAAGGGTAATACTGGCCGCAAACAGATGCCCTATGCAGACTGACTCACAAAACCACAACTACACTGTATTGCATACTGGCCACACAGAGGTGAACTCTGCCGGACATACAGAGGTATGTCACATGCATAGCTGGATGATAACCACCATGGCAACATATCACAATCCCTCTGGGATACACGCTCTAGGGCTCTAAACCTTGTCAGCTCACTAAACAGCACATGCTGGAGGGATGGGTTCCCATCTCAGAGATATGCCATACACCGGAATAGACCACATAGCAATAGCAAACAAGGCTCCTCCTTAGCAGTTGTTATAAATACCCCTGAAGATTGTGTGGGAGATTGGTAATACACCCCAGGAAACAACTCAGTGGTTCTGGTTGGCAGGGACAAGTGAAATCAAAGTACATGTGTGCCAAAGGCCAGGGTAGCATATGGCTAGGCTGCCGTAGGCCCTAGGGCCAATAGCATATTACCTACCTATGACACTGTGCACTCACACATGTACTTAATGCAAAAGCTGCTATATGAGGTTGAATAAGTGTAACGCTGAATGTGTACAAGGCCTGTAAAGGTGTGATAGCTTAGTGTGACGTTGTATCTGACATGGTAGTGCCTATCCTAGCTGTGAGGACAGCAACTGATGTGTAATGTACTGTTAGACAGACATAGTAGTATGGCATATGATGTGACATAGTTCTCCATTGACGAATGTGGTGTCTCATTGTAGGTGAAAGCAATGCATGTATGCTTAGTGAGTAGTACTGCTGGTGAATCCATCACCAATATGAACTGTAGTACTACTGCTGGTGAATCCATCACCAATATGAACTGTAGCACTACATGAAGCTGTAGGCCTAAACCGCACAGTATGGTGTGTGTTCACATTGCTTGGCAAAACTGTCATGTGTTTTTCCTGTAATCTGCACAGAGGACAGAATGCAGGCATAAGGGTGTGTAAGTAGTGGCAAACAGTACCATATGGTACACAGGTAATGCTCATCTGTGTTGGCATACAATGGTGTGTTGTATGTTTGTCTGATGTGTGTGGAATTATGCCTGTACAATGGCTGCAATCATATGTGTGTTACAGGGTAAACGTGTGTATCCAGCAACACATATACTCTGTTACAGCAGTATGCCACCTATAGTAACAACTGTACCCATCTGTTAGGCAGGGCTATGGCATCAGTGACTAGGGTGGTTGATTGGCACTACTGTACCTGTACTTTACATCCATTGCAATGGATGACATCTCTGTTCGTGCATTGGTGTGATATACACCCCTGTCTTGAGGTTGTGCAATGTGTCACAAACAGTGTGTCGGGTACTGTTGTATAGTGGTGTGATATATAGAGTGTGCCAGGCAATGTTAGTTAGTTGTGGCCTGAGAACCAATAACTGGTATTGAACGTGTGTAACCTCTGACAGACAATAGGATGGTATATATGTCAGTAAAATGATATCTGTGGGAAAAGGTGGAAAGTGTGCCATAGGACACTCTCACAGATATTGTTCATATCTTTTTCAGCGAGATGGCTCACCAACACAACCCAGCGTGCACAGCGGATGAGGAAGAGGTGATACCGCAAAGCCTATTGCAGCAGTACACAATGCTGTTCTCCAGAAGCAGCCAGCACCAGCAGGAGTGGACTGCACTGTGGCAGGAACTTGTTCATTGGGTAAATGACATAGGCATGCATAACTGGACATATGAGCAGGTACGCCATCACTGCAGTGATTTAATTAGACAAGTCCAGCGGCGTGCGTCTGATATCCAAAGACAGCAGCTTGCCACAGGTGGTGGGGTGGCCATTCATCCCCCCCCACCAGAGTGGAGGAGCTGCTCCTAAGTGTGGTGGCTCCTGGACAACAGCTACATCAACCTCTGACATGTGTTGTAATGGAAGCCGGAGCCACTCAGCACATCCACCTGGAGCAAGCAGGTAACATGCCCTATCTGTAGACTACAGTTAACTGTATTGTTAGATTATGTCTACGTGGGATGTGTACTGTGTGTTTAGCAGTTCCGCTGCCTATTGTTGTGCAATACGGATAGTTTGAATAATATCTCTACACCTGTGACTGTTGACTGTTGTTGTACTGCAGTTTAGCATACCCACTGTAGAAATGCCACAGTTGTGGCCACTGACAAACTCTCTCATATTCTCGTAGGTCCCTCTGGTGTGACGGCAAGGCAGCCGATCCATGCTGGTGAGTGTGTTATACCTGCAAAGTTGGTAATGAAATATGCATTTCATAGGTGAGGTGTAGGACATGTACACGTAACACACCTACACATAATACATGCCGTGCGTGTTTGCTGTGAGACGTTGCACAGCTCAGTAATGTCAGTAGCTGCCTCAATGACATGCCATACACAGAGCATGACACACAGTTGTGGCAACTCCGTACTGCACATTGGATAGGCATAGTTGCAACACCTGTACACAACATAACACATTTATCACATGCAATACACAAAGTCATGCTATATATGGCGTGACCACGCACCCACTGTAAGGGCACACTTCAGTATCCCACACGTCATCCACACACACATGATGTACCTCAGGGGTAGAGGCATATCATGGGGCTGTGCAACACTCTTCAACACATAACACAGTCATGTTAGGCAATGCTCCCTATTGGGCACCTCATACACCCATGTATAAATTGGCTGTTTTATAGTGAACGTAGCCATGGCACTGCAGTTAAGGTAGAGCATGCTAGGTGGTGGTCTGTCACACAGTAGTAGTGACCACAAGATGCCCGATGATGATGATGATGATGATGATGGCATATGGTACTACACCCCATCCGGTTACAGTGACCACAGTACTACACATAGTGGCCTTTGCTGTGCACCTCATTGTTCTGTGTGTGCAAACATATGCACCTATACACACTATGCATAGCATGTTGTGTGTGTGCTTACATATGCCAGTATACACATTTTGCACAGCAGTCACCATCTGTAAAAAGAGTCACATTTATATCCTGGAATGCTATTGGGTGTATAGGTCACATGACACACATTGGGTATGTGTGGTGTTTAATGTTGCAGTCGTGTAGCATGCCATGTCATGGCTGGCACCAACATATCTGCAATATGTCCCACACTTACCATAACCACTGTACAATGTCCATGTCGAGCATTGGGATTCCTTCACGTCTATATGCACCACTCATCCCATGTCTGTACATTGCATGCATTTCCTACACCTGTGCCCACTATTATGTGCTATGGACACAGGCACTGTCATCAGACATGGCAATCTATGTGTCACACAGATAACACATGCAGCCATGGTATGTATACCATTGAGTGATGGTGCACATGACATTGCAGAGCAGATAATACTTGCACAGCAATGTTGTGTCCATGTACACATTGTGTTCCAGAGTGTAGCCAATCACTGAACAACTACACACATGCATCAAAGCCATGTATAATGTCATTAGATAGGGCTGTCTATACTTGCACTGCATGGTGTTGAGCAACACATAGACTGCATGCTGACACGTGTGTGGTGACTGTTTGCCTTGTGATACTGTCACCCACCATCACCCACTATTGTGTATGTGTTGGTTTGATGGTGTGTGTGTGTGTATGTGCTGTGGTGAACAGTGTATTTCTGTGCATGTGTGCATGTGTGCATGTGTTCATGTGTGCATGTGTGCATGTGTGCATGTGTGCATGTGTGCATGTGTGAATGTGTACATGTGTACATGTGTGCATGTGTGCATGTGTTCATGTGTACATGTGTGCATGTGTGCATGTGTTCATGTGTGCATGTGTGCATGTGTGCTAACATCATGTACAGATTGTAAAGTGTGTTTCCTGTCTTCCTTCCACAGGTGCTGAGTTAGTGGTGGCTGAATGCAGCAGGGAACCTGATGTCACCGCCAATAATAGTGAAAATGATGAGATGTATTGTGGCACAGGAAGGTCTGACAGGGTCTGTCGTTGGTCCACCAATCGACAGTACACAGCGGTCAACCCCATCTATGCACACACTCATAGTGCCAACACATCCTTCATCACCAATGGCCTTAGCTGAGGGACAGGATACAGTTGGCATTGACCAGGAGAGTGTGGTACCTATGGCACGTGTATCCTCTCACAGCAGCCATAACTGGATTACTGGAACGGAACCACATAGGCAGATGTTAGCGGGTTCTCAGAGGAGCACCACTGGTTGTATTGCCCCTGGCAGACATGCCCACGGAGGTATTACAACCTCCAGTATGTTCTGGGCTGTAATGTAGGCACAGGCACGTATGTAACTGTACACCCAAAAGGGACTAAGGGTGCAGAGGGCCCATTACACTGCTATCAATAACAGCATCCGTGACCTTCCTGGTGCCATCCCGAATTACACCGAGGTCATTGATAGCTGTTGGAGGGAGACATTAGATGTCCTCCACAATGCGTTAGCCATGAGCCAGGACCATGTGAGATGGATGAGAAGCCAACACGGATGCATGCCGGCAACAGCATCAGCTGGCAGTCATCAAGGATGGACCATGGATCACAGCTGGTCCCGTAGTGACAGTACCAGCCCAGCAATGCTGGGGCTGGCCTGTCCATTGACTGTCCTACTAGACCACATGCACATGGCACTGGCCAGTCCCATCAGGGACATGGATCCAGTCATCATACCTCTGCCTCTGATGATAGCAACCAGTCAGGGTTGGTACCCGATACTGCCCGTAGCACACCTGCTAGGCACAGGTACTGTGTCCATGGCCGGAGACAGTGATCTGTATGGCCTAGCAGGTACAGTCTGTGGCTGTCTCACAACTGCCCGTATATGGCAGCCACATGGTGGAGTTGTGTGCATTCAGACACACACACATTTACCATACAACTAGGGCTCACACATACACACGCACATTACATCAACATTGACCCATGCAGTACTGTTGTCCCTCACACACACACACACACACACACACACACACACACACACACACACACACACACACACACACACACACACACACACACACATGCCGATTGGATGGGTCAATGTCGGGCTCTGGCAAACCTACAACACACCGTGTGTATATGATGACACCTGTGCCACCTCCTGTCATCTGTAACATTGATGCAGGAACAGGCTAACATGGTTCTGATGCACAGGGTGACATTATAGCAGTGTAGTAATAGTAGCAAGTTGCCAGCAGGAAAGTGTAATGATATCCTTGTAGGTATATCTGAGCAGGCATTATGCATCACAGCTGTGATAGTCATTGTAGCATTGTTTACACCAGTGTTAAGTCTGACTACACCAGTGTTAGGTCTGATTATGTATTGTCCACCCATGTGCCACTTGACTGAAGTGTACAGTGTTGCCAGCATGTGTTAGTGAGTGGACAGTACGTGTGTGATGTGTGCATTACAAATTAACGGGTGTACATCTGTGAACATGGTGTGTGCGCACTGTCTGCATGTACGTGCATAGTGGACACATGGGATGTGTGACATACCCTGTTCTACACATTGTTAACATATCATGGTATCTTTTGATGGCCAGTATGCATTCTACTACAGATATGTACTAGCATGGGTACACATGTGTGTATGACATGGGTTGGCACTATGCTGTGGGTGATACTGTTGATATCTGTCAATGATCTGCAGTCTGGTAGTATACACCACCTCAAAAGCATGACTATAACCAATCATTAGATGATGTCCTATCAAATGACTCACAGTTGTAGGGAACTCAGTAACAGTTGGATCCTTCCAGTACTATACTATAACAGTAACCAGTGGTATTGACTGTTACACGTTCCTGGGACCACACCTGTGTGGCATATAGCCCTCTTAGGTACATGCAAACACACTAGGGATATGTCCATCCACATCTGGAAATGCATGCATTGGCCTACACTGCATTCCCTGAATGGGATGCAAATCACACCCAAGGGTATCATACAGACAGATATCTGTTGTCCAATACATGCTGTATAGCAGTAAGCCATCTATGGCATAGTCATCCACATTTACTATACATACTATCCCAACAGTACCACATAAGTGGTAGTCCTGAACATGTATGTTGGGTACCAATGTGTACAGACAGACACGTGTTATATCATCTGCCCCTTGGTATCCACATATCCATAGGTATTGTGGGGTCCCTCAGTGTTTCACATAACACATTAGGGGCCTGTATGCATATCCACAGGGCTGGTGTACACCTATAATGACTGCCCCTTATTGCCAGTCATTGTTGTGTATGAACATGTCTGACATATACCCCGGCAAGTTCCCTCACTCACAGTACTCTATAGTACGTGTCATGGGTGTGTGTGGCAGAGATGTCCTTGCCTACGGATCACTACATTGGCCGAGCTTGACGCATACATACATATGTGACCTATGATCTGAGAAGCAGCGGCACAATCTGTCGAAGGTTACAAATGAATTCATGTAGTATGCAGGCTTCACACCTATATACTGATTGAGGTCACATGTACACAAATTTATTTGACATGCAGATACCCGATGTGTGCAATGCACATACTGTTTGAAACATATGTCATACCGTAGTAAAAGCAAAACCCACACTGTATTGACCACCTGTGGCACACACACACACACACACAGCGTTTGCAGGACTCAAACCCCTACCTAACTATGTTATGATACTATAGAGATACGCATTAACACAGTGCGCTATATGCAATACTGGGTGTTTTTTGTTCTTCTTGAACATTTGTAGGATGCTGACATCATCAAACTTTCCAAAGAGGGATGTACCTCTCTTAATGTGTTTTCCCAGTCTCCAAAAAGGCTACTCCTCTTAAAGGAAATCACACACATACACACACCCCCACTTGGCGTTTGCAGGACTCAAACCTCTACCTAACTATGTTATAATGCTAGAGCAATACACATTAACATGGCGCGCTATATGCATTATGGAGTGGTTGCTGTTCTCCTTAAATATTTGTAGGATGCTGACATCATCAGACTTTCCAAAGAGGGATGTACCACTTTTAATGTGTTTTCCCAGTCTTCAAATAGACTACTCCTCTCAAAGGAAATCACACACATGCACACACACTTAGCGTTTGCAGGACTCAAACCCCTATCTAACTATGTTATGATGCTAGAGAGATACGCATTAACACTGTGCGCTACATACATTACTGGGTGGCTGCTGTTCTCCTTGAATATTTGTAGGATGCTGACATCATCAGACTTTCCAAAGAGGGATGTACCTCTTTTAATGTGTTTTCCCAGTCTCCAAAAAGGCTACTCTTCTCAAAGGAAATCACACATATACACCCCCCCACACACACACACTTGGCACCTGCAGGACTCAAACCCCTACTTAACTATGTTATGATACTAGAGAGATATGCATTAACATGATATGCTATATGCTTTAGTGGGTGGCTTTTGTTCTCCTGGTATATTTGTAGGATGATGACATTATCAGACTGGACATGGTAATGTGTGTACACATTTTTATGCAATCCCAGGAATGATCCATGTTGGTCGGCAGGTATCAACAGCTTATACAGGACCCTGTGAGTCTCACCTTGTGTGATCTACCTATGGACACATTGACATCCCTTCATATGTCATCACATATCTATGCACAGATTGTTAGTTTTGTGGATACGACATGTGTCTGTGATGTTGATGAAGAGCTGTTCAAAGTCTATGTGGGACAAGTGTAGCTCTGTTCCATGATGTATGTCCTGGGTGCCTGCCTTGCAGATAGTGTAGCATGCTTGGGAACCATGATCTGCACATGAACATACCACAGTTGGTAGGGTTGTGTGTTTGTCGGTTTCCAATAGCTCTGTTTATGACTTCCGCCATGATGCACTCCATGGCCTTGCAGATCAGACTTTATAGGCTTACTGGACTATACTTCCCATGGTGTGTTGTACACCCACACATGTGGGGAGTGCCATATGTTGCTGTAACACATTCGACGGTTCCAGGCCCTGTGGAGTGAGTGAGGTTCAACAGACTGTTCAGGTGCACGGTCTTTTTGTTCTGTAGTGCATGCATGACACATATTGGGAAACAATGTAATCCAATTGCTGCCATGTTTTTGGCTTTGGTGGGAGCTGTTCAGCCATTCTACATGTGATATCTCCTGGTATTATGTCAGGGACTATCATCAGTGGGAGGTGGGTATGTATACATGGGCCTGTCTGACAGGATGTCGGCAATGTCAGTAAGGTACAGTTGTCCCTGACTCAGCACATATATACGTGTACATTACTATTTATTACATAGCTGAAGGACATGTCATGATTCTCAGTCTGGACTCCTTCTCAGCTACTCTTTACAAAACACTGACAAACCTGAGCACTAATCCTGGTTATACTCTTTTACACACTTAACACCCTACTGATCCTTTGTTATCAGGCTACAGAGTATGTCATCATAATACACTGGATGTCCAGGGGTCGGTTTCATGTGTACTGTCCAGTCCAGCTAGTGAATATTGTGGTTATGACAAAATGCCACATCTGCCTCATGTACACAGACAACCCTCTCCTCCTCACATCATGCTCACATAAATGTGGGAGATGTAATAATACTGACATACTGGATGCTGAGCTCTCTCGACCCATGACTGGCATAGTCTATCAGGTGGTGAGGGTGGCCACACACACCACATATCAGTCTCAAATACACTGATAGTGACAGCAAACAAACCACATTATCACACATGCACATATTCGGAGGCTCTACATACACTCTGCCTAAGCAGCAGAGACCTCCAAAGCAGACACACACACAACTGCTACCCCACTACAATACCCACATGTCAAACAGTTCACAGTGTCAGTGTGCCACACAGTCACTGCCCTTTGGGCTAAACAACACACCTGATACACTTGTTATAGGTGACACTTAATGTCAAACACACTGTCATCCCACTCACCAGGCCAAACAAGGGAATAGTTACTTTGAGCTGTCTCTCAGGTACCAGGATCCGCCACATGACACATGCACTCAGGTCACTCCAAAGCAAGTCCAGGACTGGCTCCATCATTGTCAAAGCTGGTGCGTACAACCTCAGACGTTCCTCCCTGGACCACATGACATGGAACATAGAGGATCTCTGTAATCATGTAGCCCAGCCCAGTATTACCCTGACCTTGTCTATCATCTTACACACACCAAGTATGATGTCACAGTATACCAACAAACTGATCACGTTTAACAGTTGGCTAACATATTGGTGTTATTCAAAGGGGATACAGTGTCTGTCACCCTGGGGTGACATGCTCAACATGCCACATATCTTCCCTATGGACAGCTTGCCCCTGTCACCCTTGGACTTTTGAATACTGGCTAGGGCACTTGCTGCCACCATACTGCCTTATTTAAGCAGGGATCAAAGGACAGAACCACCTCCATAGACATTACAGAGTACACGACACTGAGGGTAATGCTGCTCAACACCAGATGTATTACCCTCAAATTGTGCCCACTCAGGAATCTCCTCAGTATGGAGGATAGCAATATCTGTGCACTAACAGAAACATGGTTCAGGCTCACACATGCACACCAGCACTACCAAGTTGTATTTGGTACCATGATTTCTGACCACATAACTCGGAATGGCCAACACAAATAGGGATGTATCCATATACATCACATATACACATACCTCCGGGTTGGTAGCACTGCACAATGCATCACTGAGCATACATATGCACCTAACATTGTGCAAATCTGCCTTTTGGTTTGTTGCCTGCTACAGACCACACTCCACAACACAGCAACCTCACTCAGCTTTCCTGGGAACATTGGACCATATGAAGGTCTCCCCAAACACCATTATATTGGGTGACGTCACATACCCACACATTGACTGTGGATAGTACTCAGGCCCCAACACCCTCGCCCAACAGTTACTACTATTTCTAAACTCATATGCTATGGCACAACCGGTCACCACACCCACAACAGAATCCCAGTCCATGTGAGGCAGAGCCCCTCACTGACTCTGTTCAAGAGAAATCTTGATGAGTGGATGGGAGATCGTAGGTTTACCCCGGGAATCATCTCTGTGTCACTGCTGGACAGAGGCACAGCAAACTAATGGGTATAGTATTCTCATCCTAAGGGGTGGTGAAAGCCACACACACTCTGGCTAGGCTTATAAATGCCCTAGGGCAGATAGCCTAGTATGAACATATGAACGTATGAATGTATGAACAAGAGGGGACAACATATTGGACATGATCATCACCGACATGGGACTCTATGTTCCACACCTGCGATATACCCCTCATTGGTAAGGGCAGAACATACTTTATCTCAATGGACATCCATATCCCATCCCCACACCCATCCTGGGTAATCTTGGTGAATTCCCAAAAGCAAATGTCACACTCCTCCAAACCACAGTGGTATCCTTCAGAGACCCTGGGTCAGTGGTAAGTATGGCTCAGACTGATGAATCCTTTACATACACATTCTATGGACACCTAGTGGACCGCATGGATTGTTACATCCAAAATAACAACTGGACTCACTCCTCCAGTGGCAGTGGACCTATCCAGTAGACCCCAGCCATTAATATGCTTCACAACAAATGGAGGAAGCTACTACATGATAGAGCACAATCCCAGACAGGGAAGGCATCTGTGATCTGTACTAGCAGACTGCTACAATCACTCCGGTATTTATGTCAGGCACGCTTCTAACGGACAATTGCACTAGCCACGTTGGACACTCATAAGGCCTTCTTCAGTTAATTCAGCTACCTGGCTGGACACTCACTGATATGCTGTGTGTTACTGCATACTGACTAAACATACCCTGAACCCAGTGACTTGCAATCATCCTGGCAAACAGGTTCAGTGCAGATGTGTCCCCCCATCCCCCCTAAGGTGGTACTGTCCATACCAACAGAGTGTAACCTCCCAGACATCACGAGTAAACAGGTGAGTGCTGCCCTCCCCACAGCGGACAACACAGCATCAATGGAACCAGATGGTGTTTTGGCCTGTGTTGTACACAGCCTTCATGACAGATGTAACACTCACATTACATCACTTTTCGATATAAGAGGTACTGCAGGATATGTACCCACGGGATGGCGTAAAGCGATAGTGGTCCCACTCCACTGAATACTGCCACAACAGACCACAGACAATATCGGCCTAAAAGGCTAACTAGCCTGCTCTGTAAAGCTATGGAGTGTATTGTAATGGGACTCATGCACATAGACATGGGAAACCTACAGACACTGTGTCCTACACATTACAGCATTGTTGTGGGCAGATCTTGCCTGTTGGACCTGTTCATATTCTTTCAACAGTTACCAGGTCCATCATTGTTGGGACGGTTGTCCACACAGCCTGCCTGGACCTTGCACAACCCTTCAACACAATACCCCACTTGGCCATTATGCATAGGCTCACCAGCATCAATATCGACACATATCTGACACGATGGATTGCTACCTGGATCAGGGATAGCACCCACATGCTCAGTGTTGCAGGTGCCATGTGTGACTACACACCAGTTACCCATGGAATACCACAAGGCTCAGTCCTGGGACCTCTCTTGTTCAGTATATATTTGTGTGATGTACAGGCTATCACAGGAGGGATATGGATGCCCATGTTCGCAGATGACTGCAAACTGGGTGCCATAATCAGCTCTCCTGCTGGCACATACATACTCATACAGGGTCTCACAGAGATAGGTTGACTGGTGCCTGAGCCATGGCCCATGGCTGCATGCCATTAGTTGCATAGTCATCCCCTTTGAGGATGACAAGATGCCCACACATTACCACATAGGTTGTAATCCATTACATACAGTAGTAGTTGTTACAGGTTTGGGGACATGACCTGTTCGTACTCTCGCCTTTGACAATCCTATTGCCATAGTTGTTAGACAGTAGGTCTACATAGCCCACCATGTCCCACATGGTTTCACATGTTGATCACGTGTGGTCATTGTGCCCCTATACTCTTCACAACCATGCTTGGTTACTATGCCACATTTGGGATGTACCTTACCTGACACTTGCAGCAACTGTAATGGCCACAAATGTTACTCATCGAGCAGATGTACGGACTCACACAGATGCCCTGCACAGTTCCGGTACAGTAACTCCAGCTCTACTCAGTCACTTACCACCTACACAGATGTGTTGTGTGCCTGTAGCTGAAGGCAATATCTGACCCAGACTTACTGGACATGCTCCACCTAAGGATATCCGACTCCCTTGGTGCTACACACTCCAGGGACATATACCTCAGCACTGATGTTAAAAGGACATGCTGGGGGGACAGATTATTATCAGAAAGCCTCCACTCACTCCGGAGTGTAGTCCCAGTTTTGCATAGGCAGAGCCACCCACTGAACACCTACAGGTGACATCTTGAGAAGTGAATGGGTGATCGCATGTTTACCCATGGGATATCTTCTGGGTCCCTGCTAGACAGAGGCACAATACACTGAACGTAAATGGGCAATCTTGTGTGATCTACTATTCACAGGCACAGTGTTCTGATTTGACTGGGTTGCAGAAGCCAAACACACTCTGGCTATGCTTGTACATGCCCTAGGGCAGAGAGCCTAGTATCAACCTCTGAACCTATAATAATTTTCATGATGCACAATGTTTATTGCCGATACTGTTAGCAGGTTTTTATCATCTTTGCTTTTACACTTTATATGAACCGCTTAGGTATCTGGAGAACATATTTGCTTATGGCAGGGTTCCATTATATTATATATGTGTCTATTGTCATATAAGTGTGTGCACAGGGCAGATTGCTGTGTAGTGAGAGGTTCTTAGGTTAACACATGCAACTGCCTGCTATGTGGCCCAATTCTGTACTCCAACATGACCTAAGTGTGTGAACATGCCCAGTTCAGACTGTCATTGTTCTGTTGCCTGACATTTGTCTCATGTATTCAAGTGTGTGAGCATGCCCAGTGTGACCTTACAGTATGTTGCTGTCTGAGGTCCACTACATTTGTTGATGTATGTCTATGTGTCCAATATTAACATTTGTACTGTGTGTGTTGAAAGTCAGGTTCTATTCTTACTGCAGGACTCAACTTTGTGTCATAATTCAACAGGGATTATGCTGCACCTGCAGGGTTTCCGTGAAATACTTTGCATAGACTTATCAACATTTCTTCATACAGGATAACCACTGCACTACTGTCATGGTTTAGTGGTTCAATACTATGACTGTAATGCACAGTATTCTGGGCTCGAGGCCCTTTGCCGCTTAAATTTTCATACTGAGCAGACCAGACTGCTTAGGGGCCAGTAGAGCAAATATGAGCATGTTGGCTTTTGTTCAGCTATGCCCTACCTAGACCCAGCTTGTCCAACATTGCTCAATATTAACCATCATTGCTGGACATTGGCCAATATTACTCTACATTGACCACATTTGTAGTAGTTGGTGTGTGTGATTTTGTGTACATTGACTTCATGATGGTAAATGCTGTTTAGCACTGCTTTATATTGCTTAACACATGGCAATCATCCCTCAGGTGTTGATGCAGGGCTGCCTATGTCGGATGCATATACTACACTCCCTATACATGTTTGAAAGCAGGTAGTGTCAACGTAGGCATCCCTTTTACTATATGTGCGGGTCAGAGAGAGGTATCATTTCCAGAGTTCCTACTGAGCCAGTGTATGTGCTATGTGTTGCCTCTTTGCCAAGGCCAAAGCATACTGGGCACACCTCCTTCTGCCTACTGGGGTAGGCTCAGGTTGTTCCTCCTCCAAGTCACGCTCTGCCTGTGATGGCCTTGGCAATGGTGGGGGGCTGTTTGGCCCATGCCTATGCTGGTCCTGCTGCAGCTGTTTTCACAGGACCATATTATGTAGCATAGCACATACCATGACAATTTGGGTACATGTAGTTGGTGAGTACTGCAAGGCTCCACCAGATGTGTCCAGGCACTGGAACCGTGACTTGAGCAGCCCAAACATACGCTCGATTACATTTCATGTTTGTGCGTGTGCCTCATTATGGCATTCCTGCTCAGGTGTGTGTGTGTGTGTTTCTGATGGGTGTCATCAGCCATGGCTCCAGTACATAGCCAGTATCAACCACTAGGTGACCATGTGTGATGTCCCCATTGGCAAATGTCTGGTACAGCTGCGTCAGATGCCAGATATGGGAATCATGGTAGCTTCCTGGGCAGCCAACACACACATTCAGTATTATGCCCTGGGCATCACACATGACCTGACAGTTGATGGAGGGGAAGCCCTTGCGGTTGAAGTAGACCCTACCCCACTCACCAGCTGGTGCTTTGATACATATGTGCGTGCAGTCTATTGCACCCACTACCTCAGGGTATTCTGCTATTTGCTGGAAGAGGCACATATTGCTGGCCAATACCTCATGGGAATTGGGGAAATATACATGATCACCAACATGTGCTGACATGATATCCAGGAAATGGTGCAGTACCCTGGATGCTGATGCCTGTGATATCCCCATGATATCACCAGTTGGTCTCTGGAAGGTACCTGTTGCTAATATTCTTAGGCCAATACATACCTTAGTTTCCACTGGGATGGGTTCCCCTCTGTTGGTTCTGTGTGTGAGGTATGGCCTGCACAGCTCAACAATTTGCTGCAAGAGGTCTCTGTTCACTCTATAGTGCTCCACTATCTCCAGCTCATGTAGCCCCTGGTAGGTAACCCTGGGCCTTTACACTCTTCTCCATCTCCTCACTGTGGGTTGTCCAGCAGCCTTTGCATTATCACCACCCTCAGCATGTTACATATGTCGCCTTATAACAGCAATGGCAGCTCCTAACATTTTTTGTCTCAGTGAAGCCTTTTCAGTTTTCACTTCTATTAGCTTACTGCAGTTTTGCAGTGTCTCTTGAGAGAAACATAATGGACTGTTGTTTGCAGAGTTTTAAGTGCTGGTCTGGGCTAGTGTTCTGCCTGGGTAATTACCTTTTTCTGATTGTTTTCGCCTACTAGCTCTGCCAGTACTCCCTGGTAACTTCCACTATTTGGTGTGCTTCCTTTTTCCTTACTGTTTCCTCGGGAGGGGGGGGCGCTGTGCACACAATCGCAAACACGCGCACAGCAGCTAACACGCGTGCATACATGCTTACACGGACTATAGCTTGCTTATTCTTCTTAAAACGTGTGTACACCGGTGCAAACACGCTTACAACTGTTTACACTGCCTTACATATGCTTACTCAAGCCTACACGTGTGCACACATGCTTACATGTGCACACACTGTCTTACTCGGGTTTACTGGTGCGCACCCACGCACATGCACACTCAACAAGAAACTTTGGTGTTATCCCCTGCATACACCTTCGATTTCTTGACTTTACCTGGCCTACCTGTTGACACACCTCTTTCACTATTATGTAAATGTAAGCTGACACATGACACTCTGCTCCAATGAGCTTCACTCCTTTCATACATACGCCCCTCATGATGTCACCTATCTTCTACTCTGTTACTCCCCTTATCCTACTCCTACTCTCCACTGACTGTGCTCATTTGCTATGTAAATTTGCGATTCACTATCCTAACTCTCATTTGCATAGGATTGCCTACTAATGCTTAGTTACATCTCTTAGACTGAGCTTCCCCCCTTAGCAACCTCTACTCAGTGGCCATGTTGTCTTCAGCCTGCCATTCCCTTGCATTGTAAATTCATTTTAGCTATAAAATCCACATTTGTGGATCTTAATTATTAATTTTATGCTTTTTAGGGCGCAGCACATTTGCGTGGCGCTGTGGTATGGTTAAACCCCGGAGATCGGGATAAAAAAAAAAGTTATTTTATTTTTAATTTGCATCACTTCCTGTTGCCAATGGCTGTATTTTTGGCCATTGGCATGCTTCCTCCTGTAACTGCATGCTTTTTTTCCAGCTGACACGGCTCCGTTTTGCTATTTGCAGAACCGTACTCAGTTATCAACTGAGTACATTTCTGCAAATAACACTACTCGTACTCGGACAGGTTCGGGTTTCCTGGCTCACAAATTTACCTCATTTGCATAGCTTTCACCTGCAATTGAGGTAATTTGCATATCCCAGCCCTGTCCGTGTAGGACTAGTTTGGAGAGCTCAGTTGCACGCCCCTACCGGCAGTTCCTGGATCGCGCGATGGACATCTTGGCTGCATGGAGTCTTACTCTACTCTAAGACTCCGTGCAAGCCTTCGTGAATCCGGCCCTATGTCTTCTCCATAGCTAGCATTGTGTGTGGGATGTACTTCTTTTGTTCCTAAAAGTATTGTTGTTCATACTATTCTTAGACATAAATGTATCAGTATTGTAGAAACTGTCTGTTATACAAACCCCCTCTAAAAAGAAAAAAAAACATCATTTGCATCATTAAATAAACAAAACATGTTGGAGGGAAAGGTTCCTAACTCAATGTATTCCTAGCCTATATAACAAATTACTGATATGGGTCAAGCAAAGTACTGCTTTGTCTGCCTTTATGGCTAGTGTTAATGACTGAATTGGCAGTCACGAATTTTGGCCAGAGTTATCATGTACAGCCCAGACTAATTTGTCAGCTGGGCATAATTAATTACTCATAAAGGGCAGCAAGAACTTTTAAGTGTGTATGTCTATGACTCCTGTGATTTCTGTAATTGTTAATCTAATATTCACCTAATATTCTTATGCTCCTGTAATGTATGCAACCTCTGAATCAATTATGTTTTCTCTAGTATATTGCATTCTTGCATACCCCTCTGTTTATGAAGAAAAACTATAATATGCCACTTGACTTTCAACTTCTATCTATGGTACACTTTTATCTCTTACATACTAAACATTGAAGTATAAGTATAAATATCTATGCTTGTACATATACAGACACACTACACACACATGCCCATGCACACACATGCATATACAATGTAATTGTACATAGATATAAATAGCTACATAGATATATAAAATAAATATGTATAGTTGGTTTTTACATTCCACTAAAAAATAATATCCTTATTCTGGAAGAAATCCTTCAGTATATACTCAATTCCATATTTTATGAAACTGTAATTGTTAGTGATGTCAATATTGATTGGCAAACCCTTAGATCAGATCATCCCTCCATTAGTATTAACCTTTATGGCTTCACACAACTATTAACCACCCACACTTACTTCAACAAAGTCATGAAAACTGGATCCATTCTTTACTGGATCTTAGTCTCCAATCCACATCTCTGCTTTTTCCCTTTAACCCTCTAAGATTCCCTCAGTGACTATCATCCAAATCTCATCTTTAGTCACAGAGTAGCAATGCACTATTCTAAATATTATATATTTATATTTAAGTCTATATCTACATCTGTACCTCTACAGGTAAGTGAAGTTGTAACCTACCAATTTCAACCCCAAAGTCTTTAATAATATACTCATATCTTAACTGGTCCATTCTCTATTCTTTACCACTACATAATGCTATTCAAAGATGTAATACCCTATTTCTTGACACTCTCAATGGCCTTGCTCATATAAGAAGGTGAGTTAAAAGTAACCCACATCTTGGCTGTCACATTTTACTAAGATATTAATGCATAAAAGATAAAGCATAAAAACCATGGCAACATCTAAATATCTTGTTAATCTACAAACCCACAAACAACTCAGAAACCTCACAAAAATAAATAAAAAACAGTACTACCTAGATTCTGAAAGTAGCCATAAAAATAATCCAAAAAATCTGGTCCTTTATAAAGAATATCTTACACCCTGGAACACCTAGCCTCCCCAACCCCTGTCCAGATAGGTCTCCCATGGAAACTGCTACTAAATTTAACTCTTTTTCATTGATTCCATAACTATCTTACTTTTCCGCCCTGTGCAAACCTAGTCTAGCTCTGACATAACCCTCCCCCACAAACAAATCTGTCTTCTCTTTAAAAATCTTTCTCTACCTCATATACAAAACAGCTTCTAAACAATTCCAAACCTTGCTCTCCCTCTGCTGACAATCTTCCAGCTTAGAATCTAAAACTTGTGTCAGCCTCCATTGCCTACCCTGTCTCTATACTAATTGATCAATCCTTCCAAGAATCACGTCTTCCATTCCGTTGGAAGAAATTCAAGATCATTCCTCTTCACAATGGAGGAAATTCATTGCTATACTGTCTCCCCTGTCAAAGTTTTAGAAAAATGCATTCATAAACAGCATTTACACCTGTTCCAAGCTAATCTACTAACCTCAATAATGCTTTCAACATGATCAGAGTACAACTGCTCCAGTATCCTTCTTAGACACTATTGTTAAATCTATCTAATCCCCTTCCGCTTTATAGATCACTCAAAAAACTTTGATACAGACTTTCTCACCTTACTACTCTCTAAAATGTCTGCTCTTGGCATATCTAATTCAGCAATTAACTGTTTTTTCAGACTAACTCTCCAACCAATAAAAAACAGATAAGTGGCTCTCTTCTCACTCCCCTTTTCTTTGAGTTAATACTGATGTCCCTCAAGGGTCAGCTTTCCATCCACTTCTCTTTAACATATTTATCAATAACCTGCTCCAGTCTGCACAATAAGCCACTCTCATACAATACAGAGAAGACAGCACTCTCATCAGCTCATCTGATAATCTTCCTCATCTGCTAACCATTACTCAGAATGTCAACTCAAGTTTTTTAAATCATAAAAAAAATACTTCTATTTCTCTCCAGATCTCAAATATCACTCAAAAACAACTTTAAAATATCATCGCTTAGAACAGAAAAATAAATAGTATCACATACCAAGTTGCTTTGTGTCACAGTAGATGATCAGTTAAAATTTGATTATCACATAACAATTCCATAGTAAATACACCAAAACCTTAGTATGCTCTACAGATCAATATATTCCTCACCAATACCTCTAGAGTTATACTTGCAAATTTACATCTCCTTTCTTCTCTATTCTATGCGTCCCCCATTCTCAGCAGTATTCAGACCACCCAAATTGAAACTAGAACTTTGCTATAATAAGGTTGCTACCCAACAATTTTCATCATTGCATTACCCACAAATTATTAAACTGTCTTGCATTACCCCACTTCCTTAAGTATACCTTACTTCTTGTTCATACATGATACATAAATCTATGCCCTGCCCATCAACCAGTACTGATCTAAACTGTCATGTCCCAAACCACTTTAGTTATCTGAAAAACATCTATTGGAAATCTATAAGCCAAAAATATTAACGAGTCATGACTTTTATGGTAATTCAGTGGTACAACCCTGGAATATGCTCCTTACTGACATTAAGATGATTCATAGTACTCAGAAGTTTAGGTGTTCTTTAAAGACATTTCAACTCCTGGCTGTGTTGTTGTCATACACCAGGTTAAAAACTTTACCATTCTTCAATGTCTTCCTTCTCTATTCTTTTTCCTTTCATTCACCTGTTATTCTTATCTCTTTATTTTGCAAATTTTTCTCTATCTCCCCTACTATATTCCTCTTCTCTTGTGTCTTGCCTCATGCAACATCTCTTTACCTGAAATCTCATCCTTGCTTCACCTTTTCCCTTGAATACTGTTCCCACTCCTTTCTCTCTTGGTATTGTAACTGTATTCTCATGTCATGTCCAATATATTATTTCTGTTTTCATTTAATTCTGAGTATAGAGATTTTAATTTAAGTCTAACGTATTTTTTATCTTACTATATGTAAGCCATTTATTATTACTCTGTTCCACTGTACAACTTTTTATTTTACTCATTTTAAAACCATGTTATTTTATGGAAGTACACAAAGATGATTTCATGCCACTGGGGTGCTTTTCTATGGGCCTCTGCTGAAAATGGGTTTTATGCCCAGATGGATTTACCTGGTAATCAAATGTCAAATAAAATAATACACATAGTTATAACTACAGCTACAGATACAGATGTACATGTTGCTAAAGATATAGCTATATAGATATAGATATAGTACACAGACACACACACACACACACACACATATATATATATATATATATATATATATAGAGAGAGAGAGAGAGAGAGAGAGAGAAAGAGAGATGTAGCTAGCTAACCTGGTGGCTGGTGCCATCTGCCCATCTGCTGCCACCTTCAACTTCGGGTTCAGGAGCAAAGTAAAAAAAAGGTCCTCTTAAACTGCCTTTTAAACTGTAGCAAACTGCCTGCAGCATTTATAGCCAGCAGTCTGCTATACATATACCAGACATGAAGTGATGAAGTGGAGGATGTCCAGAACTAATTTATGCCTCCTAATAGAGAAGGAAAATTGTGGGAGTTATTTATTTCAGCATTAGAAAGACATTGTATATGTTAGAATGAAGATTCACTTTGGGAAGTGGAGGATAGAGGTGTTGTTGGTCATGCTTTATAAGATGAGCAAGGTGTGCCTACAATACTACCCTAAGATTAAACTGCTGATTGTGATATGAAATGAGAAAGCAGAGGATGTCCAAAAGAGGTTAGTAACTCCAGCTGGAGGTTATACAGTATATGGATGGGTGCACAAGGGTTAAAGTAGGACTTATCTATTTCAGTATTAGAAAGACATTTTATATGTTAGAATCAAATTCACTTTGGTTACTAGAGAATAGAGATGCCAGTCATGCTTTATTAGATAAGTAAGGAGTCCCTACACTATTATTCTAAGATGTGAAAGTGAGAAGAAGGCCAAAGCACAGATACACCCTTTTGCTATCTTTTTTATTTTGGCTGTAGAAGTGGTTGCACATAAAGGGGGAGGCAAAATTTAAGGAGACTCCATAAGATTTGGAAGAAATTTTGGCTTTGTCTGCTAATATCAGACAAGCTCAATGTAGCACTGTTTAGGGGTATACTCTGTCTTCAAAAAAGTTATATCCAGTTAGCTCTAGAATGAAACTGTCACATGATGGCACAGCTAAGAGTGGGCAGTAAGATTAGGGAGGGAGGTGGGTATGGATAGGATAGCCAGAGGGAGGAGGATGAAAGATTTGGGGATAAAGGTTTTTAAGCTTGGACTTAACAATTGAGGTAAACAACATGGATCTATTGATGCAGATCTGACATTCCAAGAGAATACGGCAAAACAGGTTATTTTCTGCAACAGACAGAATAAACCTTGTTCTTTTGATGACAAAAGCCAAAAGGCTTTATTTCTTTAAACACCTGTTAGTAAATGAAAATAGTAGATGGAATCAGAGGATACAAAATAAGTGTGATAGATTTGAGTTTTGGGAGGTAACAGGTGCAGTTCAAAAGAAAGATTAAGATTAAGTAAGAATACTGCCAGTACTGGATTTGAAGAAAAAATGCCACAACCTTATTTAGCACTTTCATCCAATTTAATAACATGAACTTCTTCAGAAATGACATCCATACATTTTCCAAGATTTAAATAAGAACTGCTGTGTCTCATGTGATCAAGTAAGCCAATGAAATGCATATTTGTTAAAGCAATGAAAAGCACATCACTTTTTCTAAAATATCAGACTTAAAAAGTCAATATATAAACATATAAAATGTAATAAACAATAAATATTAATGATAAAAATAACTATTATAATCTTTGTGCTTGTAAAAAGCATGTTATATTAATCATATCATTCAATCCAGGAAGCTGGTCTGCATTTAATGAAATCTGCCATTAAGTCTCTTTACATTCTAGGAATACTTTAAAGTTCCCAGTAAATATGTCATCATTTACTTTCTCTAAAATGAAAAATAAGAACTTTTTGTAACTAGAACAAAGCATAGCATGTTTAGCTAAAGCATTTGACATGTCTTTTTTTACATATAGCTAATGTGTGTTCATATATATGTTTGTTTAATGCTCTTGTTGTTTTCCCTATATAAAAATGTTCACATGAACTACACATAGCAACGTAGACCACATTTCTAGTCTTACAAGTGTAGTGTCCCTTACACTGAATTGTCCTATTTATGTGCTTAAATAACACTGAACTGGTGCCTGCAAAGTTTGAATGTTGGGGTTTTGGGGCATGTTGTATTTTAAGTTATATACCATGATGGACATTTTTGATGCATTTGTCATAAATGAATCAGAAGGGAATGATGCAATGAAAGGTTAAGAAATTATGTCTCCAAAGTGCTTGGGAGTTGCAAGAAAGTGTATGCTGTCTGAGTTTTGGAGAGGGGTGGACAAAATGATGACTTTATTAATTATACATTGAAACAGAAACTATTCATGAATCCAGTAATAAACTGTTAGGGAGAAGTAGATAATCTGGAGAAATGTAAAAGGAGAGGAGAGGGTGTTCAGGACTTTATGAGAGGAACAGAAGAGGGCAATAAGCAATGTGGCTTTCCATGCATGGGAATACTTCAAAGGCAAACTTCAGTTAGTTAAGGGGCAATGGTTTAGCTGGAAAAGATTAAGTGTGCTATTAAATCTTTGATGGTGAGAGAGGAGGTGCTGGCAGGAATAGAGCAAGACAAAGTGAGACTGGGAGGTGAAATCTGGAATCTAAAAAGGAAAAAAAAAAACATCAAATGTAGATCTCTGTACACAAAATTAATTTGTGTACAATATCATCATTATATGGATCTTCTCAGACAAAGATAGGGATTGTGTGAAAAGGTTGACTTTAAGAGGATTTATTAGAATCCTTGTAGATTTGGTAAGCAGAACACAGTGCCAATAATTTGGAACCAGCATATGAGATTGATTCATTGATGGTGTAGGACCCAGAAATATTTGTGTTTCCAATGGGGGAAGGTGCGTGTTGGGGACATAGAGAATGCCAGACAGGCTTTCTTCATGTGTTTTCTGATTCAAGAAAATATTGTGAACGAAGGAGAAATGCATTAAAGAATGGAAAAGTATCAAATCAGAAAGGGGTAGATAAGAAGTTGACGTTTCTGCTGTTGGGGAATGGGCCAAGGAAAGAGCAAGAAAAGAATGCATAAAGGTACAAATGCTGTATTTAGGGGTGGGGGGTTGGATAAAGAATTTAATTATGAATGGCTAGAAAGACAAATTTAGGTGGCAGAAAAATGTAATTAAGTTGAATAATGTAAGCACTTACAAGGAAGCAGTGGCTGCAAGAAATGCACAGGAAGGCTATGGTGAAACATCTTTTACAATTAAGGAAGTAAAACTTTAAAACAGACATATATTTCTCAAAGATGATCTTTCTGACAATGCATGGCTGTGTAGTGAACACTGATACCTTGAAAAAACTAGGACTTACATGTTGTCACAGTGCCTTGAGGATGACCCATATTTCACTGTGGGTTCAAGAGCTAATAAACACATGCCAGGGATGAAGGGGGTGAGAACAACAAAGTGTCCATAAATGTAAAGCACTAAGTTAACTGTAAGTATTGCCTTCTGACAGAATGCATGCTGTAATGTTTGTATGACTATGAGAGCTGCATAGGAAGTAGTGAAAGAGCAGGTATTAAAGACAGTAATCAATACAAGTACATACTTTCTGGCTTTCCAAGTTCGAGTTAAGGAGAATGTGAACTATACCAACACTGATGACCTGAATTTGGCTTAAATAATAAAGATTGTGCAAGTATTGACAAAACTGTGAATATAGCAATACATGCTGATGTAAAGCATGCATATGTTGTATGCATCTCTTGAATTCAGATTCCAAGTATCTTTCTGTTAACACCTTGGTTCACCTAGCCTTAAACTGATGGTAGGATGTATTTGTTAGCCCCCCCCCTCTTAATTTGCTATTTTTTATGTTAACATAAAGTTAGAAATGCATGCCTCCTGAGACTAAAAACAACAAAAGTGTAGTCTCTTAGACTTACCTAACTAGGAATAGTTGTATAATAAAAAACTAGCAACGAGAAAATAAGAAAACAGTCATTTCTAGGGTATGGAAAACATTTAGCTCATTTCAGCAAATAAAACAGTGCTATAAGAACCAACAAGAAAGATGGAGGGAATTCAAAGACACATATTTTGATGGTGTTATGGGAGAAATAATGTAATATTCACAGTATGCAAATGGATGAATACCGTCATGCAAATGGATGACTTACTGCTCATGAGACTCACCTTATATGCAAATGACAAAGTCAAACATATTAGAGCATTTCAGAGATGCAAAATACCATTGCCTGAAAGCTGCAGAGGTTATCACTTCTGAGTTGAGAGGTGCATGAGTGCTTCCATGCATGCACGGCCTCCTGACCATGTGGTATAGTGCCTGCAGTATGCATCTTCCCAGGCTCTTAATACTGTTATTGCTGTGAGGCTACATACTCTCCCTCACTCCAGAATGGGCAGTCTCCCACTCCATGTCCCTCCAGTGGCTGTGATGCTAACTGAACATGGGTCATCTGGGACAATGCCAGGGCTGTATCTCTCTCTTCCATGGACTAAGGAACACCAAGATTTTATTTTTTAAATACATTGCCGGATTGTCATTTATACCGATTGTAGGATATGATTTGGCATGTAAAAGCTCACATTTCTGTATAAATTGTCCCACTTTCAGAATATGAAAAGGTAGCAACCTTATTCTGAGTGCCAGGATTTCTCAGTGTATAAGAATTTCACTCATGCTAATATACCAGGAATCAATCTGATTATGAAGGGGCTAATCCCTTCAACATTACTAATAAACATGTCAGATTTCTCCCACATCAAATGCGACCGCCTAAAAGGAAAAAGACCTAGGTCAATACTAAGGAACCGCACTCAAGATAGTGGTTCCTCCACAGATGATCCCTCCTCTTACACTGATAATGATCTACAAACTGTGTCAGGCTCACCATCTCCAAAAAGGACTCCCACCAGTATCCCTTTAGGTTTAAGTACCAACGGGGGGGCAGAAAACATAACAAAAGTAAACAGCATTCAAAGTTTATTGCAGTTAGCAATACAGAAATAAATACAAATGTCAACAGCAATGTATTAAATTTATCTGATTATGTGTTAACACCTACACAATTTTCTGTTCTCAATAAAGGGCTAACATTTATACCTGGCTTTTTTGTATCTGAAGATGCACTAGCACAGGATGTTGTATCGTTCTGTAGATTATTAAATCTTAGATTGTATTTTGGTGAAAATAACTATGATTATACTTATGATAAATTTGTTTATCATAAATCACAATTTTTGCCTCCCATGCATCCTATTGTGCATCAATTTCAAAATAACATTCTCAAAGATCTACATTTCTATAGATCTGATACATGGCTGAAGCCCAATAACATTACACGAGACGAACAATCAGCTATTCTAGAATTACAGAATAACAACAATATAGTTATCATTTCAGCTGATAAAGGTGGAGCAGTGGTCATTTTGAATTGATCCTATTATGATACTGAAGCCAGGAGACAACTATCGGACAACAAATATTATTCTGAAATGACCATTAACCCCACCTTTAGGTTCAAAAAACAAATTGATGAGTTTCTACTGTCTGCCAGGGATGATAACATTATTGACACTGATGTTATGCATCAACTTATGATTCAGGACCCATCTAATCAATATATGTATTTTCTGCCCAAGATACATAAAGACCCTGTTAACCCTCCAGGGAGACCCATTGTTTCCGGGAAGGGCTATATCACAGAACCACTATCTTTATATTTAACTAAACAAGTGAAACCACTTTTATCACTCATAAGATCACGATTACATGCTTCCACAAATTTTTTACAGATCATTTCTGAGTCACAGTTGGAACCTGATTGGCTTATGTGTACATTGGATGTTAGTGCCCTCTATACCAACATTCCACACTCAGGGGGCTTGGAAGCTCTAGCATATTGGCTAGATGAGGCTAATCTATATCAAACTGAGTACAATGTATTCTTGGTGGAACTTGCAAAACATGTCCTTACAACAATGTCTTTTTTTATCAAGAGACTTGTTACTGGCAAACAAAGGGTACAGCTATTGGGTCATCATTTGCCCCGATTTATGCTGACCTTTTTATGGCTTATGTTGAAAGGGATCTGATCTATAATAGCTGCAATAACATCTATTTGAATTATTTGTATATTTGCAGACGTTACTTGGACGATTGTTGGATGGTATGGAAAGGTGGGGCCAATGAATTGTCTAATTTTATGATATACCTCAACAACAACAAATGGGGTCTCCATTTCACTGTACATCATGATATTAATACAATCACTTTTTTGGATGTACTAATTTATAGATTACCTGATCATACTTTAGATACCAAGGTTTTCAGGAAACATCCTGAATACAATACTATTCTTCATGCATCCAGTTTCCATCCACCACATATTGCCAAAAAATATTCCAAAATCACAATTCATTAGAATGAAACGTATATGTTCCACTGATTCTTCTTTTCAGGAACACAGGAAAGATCTTACAGACAGATTCAGATCTAGGGGATACAAAATGGGACATGTTCTGCATGCAAGTAACCAGGTCAATAAACTTAAACGGGATGATCTTCTATGTTACAAAGAATGTAACAACAAGGTTTCACAACCAATCAGGTTTACTACGACTTTTGGTAGGAATTCGAATAGTTTAATACAGAGTGTCCACAGACATTGGAATATCCTACAGTATGATCCTGAGGTATCTAGTATTATACCAGATAGATACCTTTTCTCATTTAGAAAGGGCAAAAACTTAGGTGGCTGTTTTAACCACTACAAACATACACATGTTGATTGTAAGTCTCAATATATACAGACTACATTAACAGGGAGACCTTTGATTGGCTGCTTCCCATGTGGTCATTGCAGCAATTGCAACAGAATAGTCAAAAGTAAACAATTTTCCAGTAGGAATGCAGCTACAGTTTTTGATATAAATTTTTTTGCCAACTGTAGCTCTGACTGGGTCATCTATTTGGCAACGTGTATATGTGGGTCTTTCTATGTAGGGCAAACTTCACGTCCTCTAAGATTCAGAATCTCAGAACACATTAGTAATATTAAGAATCACAAGGTCCATAATGCTCTATATAAACATCATCTAACACACAAAACTGCAAAATTTTCTTTTATGATAATTGATATCATAAATGGTAATAAACAAAACAAAACAGGGTGGCACTCTCTCTTAAATTCAAAAGAAAAGAAATGCATTGTTAAATTAGGGAGTTTGTTCCCACCAGGTCTCAATGAACAATTCTGGGCTTAACCAATCAAATGTTTTCTAAGGATATTTAAACAACAATGTGGATATGCTTGAATTTACACTGAGGGAGGCTGTGTTATTTATACCAGCCGAAACCGGTCTGTTTGTCTACTTTTTGTTGTTTCTACAATAAATTTATTCAGGACACAGTTTGCTGGCTCTCTTTCTTATTTTAATATACCAGGAATACCAACTTTAACCGAACAACAAAAGCTGGTGGCTGTTCTCAGAGCCAATGACTATGAAATAGTGAGTTTTCACTTTTTATATTTCAGATGGGTCTGCCACAGCTAAAATTTCATCACTTCCATGACCAGGACATTGTTTGTTGCTGCCATGTAGGAAGAGACATAAGTGAGTGAGTAGACGTATGTCACCACCATATAGAATCAGTTCAATGCATGTACTACCTATCCCTGTGGACACCAAGGTTTGTGTAGCATTAATCATTCTTACAGGTTCATAAGTTCATAGGCAAGCAGTAAGTTATCCACCCTTATGGGTCATTTTTGAGACTAACCAATTTCCCTTTTTGTGCTCTGAATATTCCATCCCATTTTGTTATAGATTGGTCTTACCCATCCCATGGTTTATAATTATATATTATTCCCAAGGGGAATAACTGGGATCATACCATAGATAAACTGAGGGAATCCATGCATGTGATAAAGCATTTAGGAGCTGCATCTATCCATTAGAAGTACAGGGGGGCAGTCCTAGGGTAAATTTTCTGCTTCCCATCCATAGATTTAAGCTGCACTTGAAAATGGAGAGGGATGGATTTTGTTTTATGTAGATAGGGAGTCTGTTCCATAGCAACAATCCTGTCACTCCAAACCATTCTACTGATGTTGGTAAAGAGGGTTAGATCCATAAACAGAGTATTTCTGGTGACACTTGACTTGCTGATGTGCAAAATATCCATCAGTGGGACGGAAGATGCCTTGTATGCCAGACATAATTTACCTCTTAGCAGTCTATAGGATGCCAAGTACAGTACAGTGACAGGGCTTTGAGTCGGTCCATGTAGAACATGTTGTTTAGGACTTGTATACTTTTAGTAAAGTACCTCTATGGACATTCCAGTTGTTGCATGTATCTGGACAGATACATATCAAAGGGTGCATTATATTCGATAAATGGCATAATAAGGACTGAGGACTGAGTAACAGGGAAAAATGACATCCCTAGACACAATTTCTTTGTTTATATCCTATGCAATATAGAAGAATTCTCTTACAACAATAGACATATGTTGGTCAAAAGATAGGTCACTGTGCACATAAGTTCACAGATCCCAAACAAATGGGTCAACAATTAGGGGCATATTGTCAATGTGGTAGTTTCCTAGAGCAGATGAGTTCCCAACAGACACGATAATGCATTTTTTGGAACCACAATTTTGATGCCAGTTATTTATCTGAGATGATACTTCCTGTAGAATGGCTATGTCATTTGAGAATTCAATGACTGCTTCTAGCTTGCTGTCAACTGGAAACTTAGTTAGCCAGATCTCTTTGGTATTGGTTTTTAAAGTAGATGCCAAACAGAAAACGTCCCACCACAGAACTCTGGGAGAACTCCACTGGTGACTGTTCTCTTTGTGGAGGCAACTTCTCCTATTTTGATTATCTACATGCTGTCTCTGAGTCAGATGAAAATCCAGCAGGTGACATGGGTTTATTCTCAGTTTACTTAGCTTTTCTACTATGCCTGAGTGAAGAATTATGTCAAAATCTTTGGCCAGGTCAAGGTATACAATGTGTAGTATTTTGCCTTCATTCATTGTTCTAGTGACATTTTAAAACAAAAATCAAATATAATCAAACTACATCATCCTCAGTTAAATCCTGCTGTACCTATGTCTGAACATGTGTTATTTCTGCAGTACATTTCTCTTTAACATCTTATGTTGAATCTGTACATCATGTGGGAGTGTGGCCTAACGGTTAAGGGAGTTTGGAGGGTGGCCTAATGGTTAAGGTGTTTACCTTACAAACACAAGGTGCAGCGTTTGAGTCTCAAGAGGGATAATTGGCTAAGCTTAAAATGCCTCGCAAGGGCAGTTAGCTTAGTACTAATCTATGAACCTATGTCAAAGCTGAATACAGGCTAAAAGATTCTTTTTTTTTTTCCAGTCAAAGCACATCTCAAACAGCATATCATAGTCTGATCACTTTAGTAAACATGAGCACAATAGCAAGGACCCTCCCCCCATTTCAAACAAATCATAACAGAGCCATGGATGGGTTAATTCTATTTGTAAAGTTCTCTCAGCATTGGATAAATGCAGTCCAGGTCATTTACTCTTAGTCATGAGTAACACAATGATATCTTTATGCTCCTTGATGACTAAAACAGGAATCTCATCTCTCTTAGAAGAAGGTACTCAGATTCAAAATTATTGACTATCTGTATTGTGCCTCCAAATTGGGTACTTCTTCCTTTCTTCATCCTGGTTATGACCTATGGTAACAATTTTTAAGATGACACTGCCTTGATGGGGGGGCATCCAAAGCAGTCTCCTGCACCACATTTCATGTTATACTAGTTGCACTTTCAGTTTTGTCTTGCATCTTTTGTAGGACTTCAGACAAGGTGTTCCAAACTTCTGCTCTTCATTCTCATCAGCTAGTCTAGTCAGTGGCTCAGCATACAGCACAGTTTCCTTAGATGCTGGAACATCAGAAGGTTGTGGGTTCTATTTGTATATCAAGTACTTGGATTTATTTTGTCTTTTCATTAATGCAGAAAATTGGACGGCCATGGTGGTGCAGTGGTTGGCGTTGTTGCCTCACAGCAAGAGGTTTTCCGGTTCGATCCGCGGTTGGGGTGCCTTCTGTGTGGAGAGTGCATGTCCTCCCTGTGGCTGTGTGGGTTTGCTCTGGTTTCCTCCCACATCCTAAAGACATGTTGTAGGTGGATGGAACACTCTAAATTGGCCCTAGGCATGAATGTGCCTTCTGTAGAAGATTGGGCACCAGGCTGGCAACTTGACACTGTAAAACTCCACTGCCAATCATGAGCAAGCAGGTGATTCACTGTGGTGACCCCTAACTAGGAAGAAGCAGAAGAGTTAGTGCAGAAGATTAAGGATATGAGTTGTTAATGAGATGATTCCTATAGTCTAGAGTTTTGATTGTCTCAGATTCCCTTTGCCCCCTGTGTGACTCAGCAAATAACTAGGTAGTGTTCTGGGGCAGTTATGAAATTAGGGTTCCTATTACATGATCAAATTGTTGAAACTTCGAACATAATAAGGTCAAACCCATATGTTCGAAGTTTCAACAATTCGAACATCTAAAATAAAAGAAAAAAAGAAAAAAAACAACTAACTGCTGTAAGCAGGGGGGAAAGCCCACCTGCACCCCCCATGTGGTGGGCTGTGCCCCCCACACTCCCCTGCTCTTTAAATATACCAACTCTGAGATCGCACTACAGTGCTCAAAGGGAAGCTTTCCCTTTACTGCACTATAGTGTCATCTCAGAGTTGGTATATTTAAAGAGAGGAGAGGTGTGGGGGCGCAGCCCCCCCAAAGTCAGGGGTTCAGGGGGGACCATCAGCTATGTTTTTTCTTGTTGAGCTGGGGCGAAATGCTGGCTAACTTCACAGGCAAATTCAAAATATAAGGGCTAAAAACTACCATTGGAATGTGAGACTAGGCATCTTAAGATCCTCACAGATCAATCGCCTAGTAAGTACACATGAACCTATGCCTGACAATGGTGTCCTATCTTTTCATTCATTTACAGGTTCTAGTGGTGGAGGATCCAGCAAAGCAGGACAACATAGGGATACATATTTATTTATTCATTTATTTATTTATTGTACATTTGTTTACTGTGAAGGTCCATCTGGACCAAGGACGTATTTTCAGAAATTTACAAATATCCATATATAACAGGAACATTAGCATATTTAAAACAGTAACATTCCAAGTAACTACAGTATCTTTACACAGGCAAAGAAAAAGTTATACCATATAGGTTTCTAGCCTATATAAGACAGTGACATTATTTAGACCATATATCTTACTAAACCTTGCAAACAAATAAGCAAAGCTATGCAAGATATCATTGCTAGTACTATATACTGCATCCGAAAAGTCTGTATTTCTGTTTGACAAATTGTGTGCACACTCTTTGATTGTACACAGTGAATTCAATTCACTGACTGACTGTGTGCACTCTGATTGTTTATTTAAATCGCCATTCCTAGATTTTCACAGGGCATGTAATCCAAAATGTTAAGATAAGTTACTTTGCTAAATGTTACAATTTGAAATACCTCCCTAGAAAACACAAGTGGAAAAAAAATAAGGGTAATGCTGCTCAATGCCAGGAGTCTAAACCTCAAGATGCATGCCCTCGAAGCCCTCCTCAGTATGGAGAACATCGATGTCTGTGCAGTGACTGAAACCTGGTTCAAGGCTCCTGAGAGCACACCAGCACTATCAGGTTTTACCTCATATCATGCTTTCCGGCCCCAAAACTTGGACCGAACCACAAAAGGAGGGGGAGTATCCATATTCATCAAAGATACCCACACCTCCAGGTTAGTGGCAATGCACGAAGCATTGGAGACCATCCAGGTGCAACTAACCATAGGCAAAACTGCCTTACAATTTGTAGTATGCTACAGACCACCCTCACAAACTCAGGAAACTCACACAGCCTTCCTGAAGACACTGGAGAGTATGAATGTCTCTTCAAATACCATCATATTGGGAGACTTCAACTACCCAAACATAGACTGGGAACATTACTCAAGCCCAAACACCCTAGCCCAAAGGTTCCTAGAATTCATAAACTCAAATGCGATGGAACAACTAGTCACCATTCCCACAAGAGGAGACAATATACTAGACCTGATCATCACAAACATGGGGACAAAATGCTCCACACCGGAAGTATATCCCTCATTGGTAAGATCAGACCATAAATTAATCTCACTGGAAATCCACATCCCGCCCCCACCCCCTGCACAAAAGACCACAGTGAAGGACTTCTCAAAAGCCAACTTCACACTTCTTAAGACTGAAGTGGTATCCTTCAAGGTCCCTGGGCCAGTGGAAACCACAACCCACACTGCTGAATCCTTTGCAAATGCCTTCTACGGGCACCTTCAAGAATGCATGGATCATGCAATCCCAAATAAAACCAAGACCCATTCCCCCAAAGGCAGGCGCCCGGTCTGGTGGACCCCAACCATAAACAAACTTTACAACAGGAGGAGGAAGCTACTACATGACAGAGCAAAATCCCTAAATGGGAAGGCATCTCTGATCAGTACTAGCAAAAAACTACGATCACTCATAAAATCATCCAAGGCCAACTTTGAGAGAAAAATCGCAAAAGACACAAAAGACAATCACAAGGCCTTCTTTAGTTATGTTAGAAACTTGGGTGGAAACTCCCAGATATGCTCAGAGTTAGTCCAAAATGACAATAAATACACTGAACCCACTGACATTGCCAACATTCTGGCAGATAGGTTCAGTGCAAATTTCTCCTCCCCCTCCCCCCCAAAAGGAGAAATAACTATCCCAGCAGAGTGTAGCCTCCCTAACATCTCAGATTCCCAGGTGTGAGCCGCCCTCTCTAAAGCTAAAACACAGCATCAATGGGACCAGACGGTGTCCCGGGCTGTGTGCTACATGAACTCCAAGAGGAACTAAACCCAAACATAAGGCTGCTGTTTAATCTTAGCCTTACTACAGGATACATACCCAAAGAGTGGCGTACGGCAACAGTGGTCCCATTTCACAAAGGCGGTGCTTCTACGGACCCTGGAAATTACCGCCCCATAAGCTTGATGAGCCTGGTCTGCAAAGCTATGGAGAGAATCATTATGGAACTCATAAACAAAGACATTGGGGACCTACAGACTTTGGATCCTACCCAATTTGGCTTTGTCAAGGGCAGATCCTGCCTTTTGAACTTGGTTGACTTTTTTGAAACCGTCACTAAGGCCATTGATGAAGGTAAGACAGTTCACACAGCCTACCTTGACCTTGCAAAAGCCTTTGACACAATACCACACTCGGGCATCATAGACAAACTCACCAGCTTAAATGTAAACCCATATGTCACGAGATGGGTTGCAAACTGGCTCAAGGACAGAACCCACAGGGTCAGAGTTGCTGGAACTATGTCAGACTCTAAGCCAGTCACAAGCGGTGTCCCACAGGGCTCAGTCCTGGGACCCCTCTTGTTTGGCATTTATTTTTCCGAGGTACAGGCAAACACAGGTGGATTGTGGCTGACAAAGTTCGCAGATGACTGCAAACCAGGCGCCATAATTGATACTCCAGCGGACACAAACATCCTTCAGACAGGACTCATAGAAATGGATAATTGGTGCCAGAGCCATGGCCTTAAGCTTAACGCCAAAAAATGTATAGTCATACCCTTTGGGAAAAACAAGGTACCCACAAATTACCACATAGGTGGTAATTCATTAAGTACGGAAGAGGTAATCAGGGACCTAGGGACCCAGGTTGACAGTAACCTCTCATTTGACACTCACATTGCCAAAGTGGTTAGGAAGACCTTCTATATTGCCCACCTTATCATGAAGGGTTTCACATCTAGATCAAGAGAGGTCATTGTGCCCCTGTACTCATCTCTTATTAGGCCAATGATTGAGTACAATGCCCCATTTGGGATGTATCTTACTCGACACCTGCAGCAGTTGGAAAGACCCCAAAAGTTCCTCACCAAGAGGATAAAGGGTCTTAAACATATGTCATATGCTGCCCGACTGAAAAAACTCCAGCTCTATTCAGTCGCATACCGCCTACTCAGAGGTGACCTGTGCCTAACGTACAAGGCCATGTCCAATCCGGAATTAATGGACATGCTCCACCTCAAAAATCCAAATCCATCAGAGCCACGAGAGCAAGAGACTTAAACCTCAACACAGAAATAAATAGGACATGCTGGAGGGACAGATTCGTAACCCAGAGGCTCCCTACACTCTGGAACAGAATCCCAATCCATGTTAGGCAGAGCCCCTCACTAACTCTATTCAAGAGAAGTCTTGACGAGTGGATGGGAGATCGTAGGTTTACCCCGGGGGTCATCTCTGTGTCACTGCTAGACAGAGGCACAGTAAACTAAACCCTAAATGGGCATAATATTCTCATCCTAAGGGGTGGTGAAAGCCACACACACTCTGGCTAGGCTTATAAATGCCCTAGGGCAGATAGCCTAGTATGAACCTATGAACCTATGAACCTTGCATTTTTTATATTTAATTCAACAGTTTAATTCATATAAAGTTTTAACTTTCTTTACTTTACAGGCACATTTAAAACTATTTCCTAAGAAAACATCACACTTTGTCATTTGTTGTCTGGCATTAACTGCAGTGGGACCATCTGAGTAGAAGTTTGTGTTTCTGGTCTTGACATTACACTGTGGCACCTTTTTTGTGTTTATCTCAGTAATCTGTCAAATACCAGAGAAATTCCAGGGATCCAGTGCATGCGGCTTTCTGTCAAATTTCCTTGAAGCACCACAAATCCATGAGTGTTTGAGTGATTTATTTTGAAAATCATACTTCTATTATTCCAAACACAGACACTCTTTTAAAACACACATGTGCACACACACACACACACACACACACACACACACACACACACACACACACACACACACACACACACACACACACACACACACACACACACACACACACACACACACACACACACATATATAAGTCTACTTCTAATCATTGAAAGACCACTTACCTAAAACTGAATTTACTGACACAACAACACCGAACTTTGAATACACCAAATACTCTACCGAATGTTTTCACAAGTAACATATGCACTTGGCCAACATGGGGAAATTTGCCTTTTTCCCACTGTAGTGTGATCCTGGAATTGGTATATTTAGTCGGGGTGATGTGGGGGTGTGGGTGGACTAGCCCCCCCCCCCACATGAGTGGGTTTGACATACTGCAATGTTTTTCTTTGTTGAATGTTGGTCAAGTGCTTATGTTCCCTGTTAAAATTTCAGTCATGTGATCATTTGGTGTATTCACAGTTCGGTGCTGTCGTGGTAAATTCAGTTTCAAATAAAAAAATATTAAAGCTGTATAACCATACATAAGACTATTCTTGGAGATCTCTCTCATCTGTTATGGTGAAGATGCTTCATTGCTTGATTGCTTTTATATATTTTAATTTAACATTTCTTGCGCTGATTTCCTTGGAAGCTAGTCATCTCAAACTTAGTTTGATGACATATATGTATTTATTACTGAAACATGCTTTGACGTTTTAGAATGTATGTTATGAGTTACATGCGTAATGCACTCTGTAGACACATTGTCACCAATGAAAACTATAGTTTTGGTTTTTGTGTTTTAGAACAGGAGGAGTAGCATCCAAGGGGTGGACCTTGTTCTATTAAGTTAGAAGAAAGAGAGTTATAGTGGCAATTTTTTCTTAATGCCATGGTACCACCTGGTTTAAATGAAGTTATCAGTATCAGCAGTTTGCTCAAGATGTGAGCATATTTAAAATGATTTAAAATTACTTAAATTGTAAGTTTGTTTAGTATCACTGGTTGTATTTATATTTACATTTTTAATATGTATTCTTTTACTTGGTATATCATACTAACAATTTTTTATTAAGATGCTTCAATCAATGTTTTTTATCAACTGTGTTTAATTGTTGGGTCATGTGAGTTTGCAGAGAGTATTTAAGAGGTTACATGTTGTATTTCAAGATGTCTGATGAAGTCTTTTTGGCAGCACTATTAACAATGTATCTAAATATTTTTTACAAGGATCCAGTAAGAACAGCAGTGTCAACAATGCACGAACTGGGATATGAAAGTAGCAGTTAGTAGCACCAGTAATGGACAAAGTAAGACATAGAAGTAGCAGTCAGCAGTGCCAGTAATGGATAAACTAACAAGTAGGCTAAGGGGTCATTTGCATATATCTCATGGGCCTCTATTACAGGTTTATGGTATCACGCAATGAAAACTAATGAGGTTTGGCTTTATTCGGCTGAGTGTATATGTAAAGACTTAAAAAGTTAAAGGTCATGGACATTCAGAAGTCATGTAACTGAAACACGATGTCCTTAAGGAGTCTTATTCACATATCTCATGGGCCTCTATTACAGCAGCTTTAAGATATCACACAGTGAAAACTCTAGCTGGGTTAGGTTTTTCTTGTAGTTTTTATTAGGTGGTATGTCAGTGTGACCTTTTCACTCTGATTAGGACACTGAGGTAGCAAATGGCAGAAACAGTGTGTCTGTTTTCATTGTGGGAATGCTTTGTTTAAAAATGTCTGTTAATATTTTTTTTCTGTAAAATGTAAAATGCAATGACTGTGATATATGTAAAAAGTATAGAAAAAGTTGTACGTACACTGATAGATTTGAATACTGTTTATGGTAATTGGAGTGAGACAGCCAACTAATGGAATATTTGTGTGGCTGGTGGGGGCAGGGCTGATTCATTATCCTGCATAAGGACTCATTTGTTCACAATCCATCTCCTTTGACTCTAGAGGTGTGTGCTACAACAATATAGCATTATTAGCCATTCACACAGGTCAGATCTGTACCGAGTCATGTCAGAGGGGATAGGTATTCTTGATGACAGACAAGATGTCGAGAGGTCAGAAATGAGATGTAGGTGTCACGCAAGCATTTAAGCCCCCCCCATCACAGCATGCAGTATGCAGTAATACATCTGATTTCTGTATGACTTGAAGGTTGTTGAACAAACACTGCAGCAACATTTATATAATTTTTTATTGTTTTGCTTTAGTCATTGCAGTAAAACATGAATTAGTTCGTAGTAGGTCTAGGTTATGTAATATAATCCAAACATGTTGCAGTTTAGTAATATATTTTGCAGTGCCTTCTTTACAGCATCTAACACCTGTAAAGCGGTTGACATTTTTCAGGTCATATAGTTGCATTTTTTGGAGTTATGATCAACACTGTCTGATTTTCAGCATCCATTAGGTAATCATTGTTACATATTACTGTGATGTAATCTTTACAGATCAGATTGTAGAGAATTCCTGCATTTAGTTCAGTACTGTTAATCTGGCAGTTAGTGCAGAGCTCTAAAACTCTGAGTTATTAATGAGATACTTTGTGTGGCAAGGGTGCAAGGTTTTAATCGTTCCACCTTCATTTACCTATACTGTGTAGAGGGCAAGTCATTTAACCAGACAGTGCTTTAAAGCAAATGGGGATTTGGGCTTGGATCCCTAAAGGTGTCAAGGACTGTATGCATAGTAATAAAGTTCCTACTACATAGCTGTACCAGTTCAGGAAATATTACGGAAATATCACCAGCATTTTTACTGCAACATAGGCAATTTATTCTTCAAGGGCAAGAGGCAATGCATTTGTTGATGAGGCACTGAAATGTCAATTGTTTGTAGCAACCTTTGCACTAGTACTTTTTTCCTTTATGTGGAATTTGGAGGACTTACTTCTGCAGAGATTGTGAATATTTACTTAGTATATGTTATCAGGTGGTTAATGTTTTATATGCTGTAATAAATTCTCTTCTAAACTGAGTTACACATTTGGATCTTATGTTATGATGCTAGTGGTCTTTATACATTTTCATGTAGTTCATCCAAAGCTATCAATAAAGGACAGGTCATTTTATTTCTTCATAGCAATCATGGGTATACACAGCCAAAAACATGGCTGTAACATCTGATGGGGGGCTATCGAGATGAAAGTACCTTGTGCCCTTACGCAGCGATTTTTAAACAGTCTTTAATCTGGCTTTGAAGGACTAATGTGTGTGAATGAAGACAGAATACTTTGGCTACTGTATGTTTCTGTGAAATCTGAAATATGTGACTTTGGTCATTATTAATTTTTTGACACAGACATTTCAGAAAGTTGCAGTCAGCAATGTAGCTATAATTGCAGTGTTTTGGGGATGTCAGCAGATAAAAATTGATTGACTCCACTGAGCTAATAAAAGTTAGTCTGTCTTTGTAGGGTTAGTGTGTATTTGTGTAAAGCAAATTGGAATATATTTACTTTGACCATTTTTATCACAATCAGACATGTGAGGTGTTTACAATCTATAAAGTGGCTGTAATTGTTCAGTACAGATTTTAGTGGATTACAAAGACAGTAATATGTGTCCTTTTATGGTTGAACTATTCTGAAATGTGTACTTTTGTCATTATCCATTCATAGATTGTTTCAGTACTGAAAAAAAAATTCACAACTACAAATTTAAAACACAAACAAATGTTGCTGTATTAAACAAGAAATATAATATAAAATAATCAGGAAAGTGAATCAAAAACACATGCATTCATGCATGATCCTAAAATGTGTGCTCGGTGGGGCATGGGTCTAAAACAGCCTGGGACTCAATATGCCCTTTATCCACCACTGGACAAATACATTTTCAATGAATGTGAGTTTCAAAAGTAGAAAGGGTATTATTATTCATGCTAAGTCTGTTTTCAGTGTGACAACTTTTTGTTTGGCAAATGACTGTGTTTGTGCTCTAAACTGTGAAATACTTTTTTAATTAAATCCAAATCTCTGTAATCATTGTAAAAGTAAAGAAGAAAACAGTATGCACACTGACAGAGTTTATGGTAATTACGGAGAGGCAGCAATGTAAAGGGAAACTGCAAAGGATGCATGGGGTGGGGGGCTCTTTCATTACACTGTCTGGGGCTCCATTTGACCATGATCTGGCTCTGGTTGCCACCCTCAGTCACCGAAGTATATCTGCCTAGAATGCTTCCAGTGAGATATATGGCATTATCAACTCCTGTAGTCAGGATTGCATACTAATAAGGTGCAGTATACACAAAATTCAGAGAAAAATAAATCTTTGGTGGAATCTCAACATTAGCAAGACTTAAAAAAGAAATACTACTTATTTTCAAAAAGTGCTTTAGTCACAAATCTAATTCAAATAAAGTACAGAATCTTCAGTCTTTTTTATCAGATATTCCATATCAACCTATGACCTAAACTTAATCTCTAAGGTTAAAATAATTTTAAGGTATTCTATAACCGCAATAGAAAACTGAAGAGATAAAATTGTAAATGTAATTTCATGTCTATAAAACGGAAGTCATTTCTTAGCTACATGATGTAATAAATGATCTTGCAGAAAAATAGTGCACTAGTTTCACAGTAAGTAAAGGCATTTTTCAAGGTGGTCTGGAGAAAAGGATGGGCATCTCTTCTCACATCATAATCCAAGGGGTATGCTCTATATGTTGACATGACAATTGATGACACAAGTAAAAGTAATAAAACAAACTCTATAGGACTGGACAACATAACCAGTGATTCTGTATACTGAATCAAGAAAGAAAGATCAATATCTATCAGTCTTAGAAAATAATATACTATCATGTGGACATGCTGTTGATTTGTGGTGACAGGTTATAGTGGCTCCATCTAACAATGGGGGGAGGTCACAATACTCAGTGAATTTTAGCTCCATTAGCCTGAGTAATATTCCATGTAAAAATCACTGGGATAGTCATCATGACACTAATGCGTACGATGCAACCAACTTATTTTTGTTAATGTTAAAGCGTATGTTTATGTTAATGGGAGAGTATGACACTGATCTTGCAGCATTCTTTCAAGACCTGACAGTAGCATTTGATTAAGAGCTGATAAGGCTATCTTGTCCTTGCTAAGGCTTTTGGCACTGTTCCACATAAGTAAGCAATTGTCAAATTAAAATAATTAATTATTGATATCCATGTAAAATGCAAGTTAAAGAGCAGCATGCAAGTAAGGGTGAGATTTTCTTGTTTGCTCCAAATATGTTACCAGTGCTGTCTTTCAGGATTCTCTCCTGAGGCTACTCCTTTCTGAACTATTCCTGTCACATGTAAATGCAGGAAATAGGCAACAGCTAAACACATGATTAAAAACCATATTACATAATTACTTCAGGAAAAGGGTGCCAAAGTTCTGAAAGACTGCCTACAAAAATATATATGCATAGTGAAACAGTAATGATATTACTTTTAATGTTAGCAAATAAGCTAATATATTTAATTTCTTAATGCCTTTAATGTCAGTAATGAGCTTCTCTATATCAAACTTTCCATAAGTAAAGTCCCATACTATATCCTTGCAAGCTGTAGGTGCCCCACAGTGAACCAAGAAGCCCATACCATATACTTTAATGAAATGAAGACACTCCCTATTTAATCTAACAGACTGTTCTTGGGTAACTTTTAACTATTCTAACATTAACTTGGAATCATACACAAGCTCATATATGCCACAATAGAGATTCCTGGACTTTGTTAACAAAAAACAACCTGGAACAGCTAGTCTGCATGCCCGACAAGGATGCAAGTATCCCTGACTTGGTCCTCACAGGCATAGGGGAAGGATGCACTCCTCTAGTGCAAAGTCCACAATAGTCAGATTGCAATACAAAGCTGTCTCCTTTGAAATATATGTCAAGTCTGGGATCTCTGCTTATCAAGGAACAGTTGCAAAATATTCCAATGATAACTACCTTCTACTAAGCAACACTCTAGCAAAATGCCAAGCCCCACAAAGCCTGAGAACATGCCTTCCTATGCAGAATTGTTCACAGAAATCCTGTATAATCAATGTAGATAGATGGACAGATGCAGCTAGACCTGCCTGAAATGAATGTAGCACAACCTCTAAAAACAAACCACCCTGGCGGAATCCCAGTATAAATAGGTTGTATAACAGGATAAAGAAAATCATGTCTAAAAACAAGAAGGGTATTGCCTAGCAAGGTAAATCTGAATAAGCAACTCAGGGGACTAATCAAGTCCAGAAAATCCAAATTTTGTGATAGAAATAGCCTCCCAAATTAAGGACAACTATAAGGCTATCTTATGTCCATAACTTTAAAGACAATACCCAACAATATGCTAAACTAATAGTGAATGGAATCACCTACATAGAGCCAAAGGATATAGCAAATCTACTATATGATAAATTTAGACCAATTTTACCTCCACATTACCCCCAGTTATCCCTCAGGAAATGGAATAGTGGGGGCATGGAGGTACTGGGTAAGTGATTTTTTTTGTTTTTGTTGTTGTTGTTCAGGAGACACAGCGGGTGTGCTTGGTGATCCTGAACCCCATGTGGTGTTGTGCGGGCTGGTTCCACAGTGATTCTGTTGAGTTATGCAAGAGCTTATGAGTAGGTAATGGGCGCTGGTACTTGTGGTGGTGTGGTCTGTGTTATGGCATTTTTGGTAGATTGCATTTCAATTTGAGTGTAGATAAAAAAAAATGTGAATAGGTGCATGGCTGGGTTGCAAGAGTGTATCATTTTGAAAGGTTTGGTGGAGAAGGAGTGGCAGACACGTAGGTTTTTGTGCCCATTTGAACTTCCCCTCTTTGGTAGCTTTAAGGTCTCACAGTTAGGTTTGGTTCCTAAGAAGTTGCTAGGCAAATTTTGTTTGATTCACCATTTATCTTATCCTGAAGGGAACTCCATTAATGATTTAATTTCAGTAGAGGACACAAATATGAGATGTGTGACTGTGCAGGTCATTTGTGGGTTTATGGATCCATGGGTGGTGAAGGTGGACACTGAATCTGCATTTTGTTTGCTACCAGTGTGGGAGGCAGATTATTTTGTTTACTTATTGAGAAGATGACACATTTGAAGGAAAAGATTGGTTGGGTGAGGTCCAAGGACAAAGTGCAGATTTAGGACGTCATGAAGCTCTTAGGGCTACTGAATTTTTGCATATCAGATTGTCACCTGGGTCATTCATTTTGTAGTTCTGTGGCCTTCTTGTTAAAAGGAGAGAGGAGTAAGCATCATTGGGTGAGAACTGGTAAGCTGGTGTGTGATGATTTATCACTGTTGCTGTCCTTTTTTGAGTAGTTGAATGGAGTTTCTTTTTGAGAGATGGACTGGGGTGCTCAAGGGGAATTGCAATTCTTTACAGATGCAGCAGAGGGTATTGGGATGCAGACGTTTTTTAGACATCAGCGGTTTGTGGCCCTATGGCCATCAGACTGGAAGGATGAATGGAAGAGGGATGTAGCTTTTTTGGAGTTAATGCCAATTTGGGCAGCTTCTGTGATATGGCAGGCGAGGTTGCGAGGAATGAGGGTTATTTTTAATTTGTACAATATTGCAGTGGTGTGAGTTTTACGGTCTAAGACAGCAAAGTCTGAGTTTCTTTTGTTATAGTTATATGGATGTTGCTTTTGCAAAGTTTGTTGAGTAATTTTTCTTCTACATGTCTGCATGTGGCAGGTGTTAGCAATGAGATTACTGACAGTTTGCCTCATTTTCAGTTTTCCAGGTGCTAGTACTTAGCTCCAGAGGCAGTGGGCAAGAATGGTGTTGCTAGATGATGCATGGCAGATTGGACTGAAGTAAGTAGACAGTTAGTGCAACAGTCTTGGGCCTACGGTAGGACATTACATGAGTTTGATAAATTTGTTTTGCAGCTGCCTAAGGAAGAGGTAGTGTGGTCAGAAGGATTGTCATTGCAATACTTAGCTTGGGCTTGGGTACAAGGTAAGGCAGTACAGACAGTTATGGTGGCCTTGACCATGATCAGTATATTTGCACAGGTGGTGAGGTTGCATGATTTTACTAAATCTTGGACAGTGGCCGAGATGTTGAAGGGATGGGTTAGAATAGAGGTTGTGAAGATGGACAGACAATGGCAGTTGACAAGACAGGTTTTGAAGGTTTTGTTGCAAGGTTTAGCTTTGGTGAATGGTGATTCAGGGGACTATACTTTGTAGGTGATGTTGTCTTTATGGATGTATTATGGAGAGTTTAGGGAGTTGGAGCTGTTAGGGTTGCTAATTGGGCAGGATATGACAATATTTTCTGCATCAATGATAATTTATTTGTGTAGATCTAAAACAGATCAATTGGGGAGTGTCATGCAGATAGTTTTGGGAAAGAACAGCAATGACTGCTTGGGTCCAGTGGGGTGGGCCAGGAGATTATTACACACTCATGAGAGGAGTCCTCAGAACTTGTTTTTTTTTTATTGAGAGGGGGTAAGGTGATAATGGGTAATTTGTTTGTATGCATGGTGAGGAAGGCCTTTCAGTGTATTAGTTTTCCAGGGCAGAGGTTTCCCACTCATTTCTTTTGCATAGGAAGGACTTTGGACAAGAGAAGGTAAATCAGTTAAAGTTATTAAGAGGGCGGGTCACTGATCTTCAGATGCCTTCTTGTCTTATGTTAGATAATTGGCTACGTTGGTTGGATTGCTATTAACTTTTTTCCTTTCACTCTCTGTCAAGGAAAAGAGGTTGTTATTATGTGTCATTCCTATATTCATTGGGCAGCAAAGTGGGCTGCAGTTAGGCCAGCTGGCAGTGAATTGGGCTTGCATTGATTCAGCTGGAGAGTCATATGGCATGTATCAGAGGCCTCAGGTGGCATTAGCTCAATGAGGAGTTGGCATTTATACAGCCATGGATTAGGATCCCATGAGTCTTGGTGGTTCATTTGGCAGGTAATGATTTGGGAATAATACCACAGTGGCAGTTGGTGTGTAGCATAAGAGAAGATTTGGTTGCTTTGAAGCTGTTCTATCCAAGTGTGTGTATTGTATGGCTGGAAATAGTACCCCATTTATTTTGGAGGAATGCTGACAGTTTATGGCTTTACAACTGGCTCATCAGTTTGTTAATTTTAGTCTGGCAAGGCAACTGATTACTCTGGGTATCCATATGATAGAGCATAGGGATTCTGATGACAGGGACCCAGTTTATTTCAGAGAGGATGGAGTGTACCTGAATGAGTTTGGTTTGGATCTGTTTAATGTGCATTTAGGTTTGTTTTTGGAGGGTTTGGTGAAGATCTTCCAGTAAGTTAGGAGGAACAGCCTGTGTCAGGCTGCTGGGCAGAGAAGAGGGACAGACTTGTTTCTTAACTGTTCCCTCTCTGGTATTGGGTGTTTATTCAAGGCATTTGGGTGATGAAAATGAGCAGTGGGATGCTGCTTTCATAAATAAGAGTAAGCAAGCGGTGGTGGAAGCTGCCTACTTGGGCCAGGTACGTGGGGATAGGCTGCCCTGGTGAATGTTTACATGGATGTTCAGGACGTGATTAATAAATTAGAATGTCATTCAATAACGTTATGTTTAAGAGGGCTTGGATTTAGGTGTGAACTTGCTACCACCCCTTTTGTGGAGGGTATTGAGGATTTGGTTGTTATTTCTGCAGGGTGGGTGCTTAGGCAGAGAAGAGGGGTAGGCATTTCCCCTCTTCTGTTCCCCCTGGGTGTGGATTCAAGGCATTTGGTGATGAAAATGGGAGATGGGATGCTGCTTTGATAAGTAAGAGCAAGTGAGTGGTGGTGGACACTGCTTACTTGAGCAGGGTGAGCGGAGATATGCTGATCTGGTGAATGTTTATGAGGATATTCAAGATGTGATTAATAAATTAAAACGTCATTCAATAAAGTTATGTTTAAGAAAATTTTAGTAAAGGTCGCTAAATGCCATTTGGTGTGGTGTGTTTTAGTAAGGGGGGACCGAGACAAATAGTTTTGTTTTGCAAAGGAGCTGAGAGATATCTTGATGCAAATAACTCCTATATTTTTGTAAATGATAAAATAGTTCAAATCTTGTCCACTCTTGCCATGTCCCTGATTAAAATATTCATCTGCATGGCTTGTAACAGCTTGTTATATATATATCATTCAACTGCTTCACTATGCATGTCCTAACTTTCCTAGATGCTACTTCGGAGGACAGATATAAACTTTGACTAGTGTGCACCTGCCAGACTCTGAAAATCATATTCTGTAGTCAATCTAATTCTAGACTTTGTACCCCTTTATACCTCATTTGTCAATGATCACACTCAAGTGCTGCATTTTGTAGCCTTCAAACAAGGCACATATATATAATACAAAACAATGCAATGATTCCATTACAGAACATCCTTATAAATGGGGAAATAAAACTATTCTGAAAGGCTTTAGGAACTGTTATTATAGTCTGTTCCTTAGACAATTCTAAGAAGAAAACTCTGCCAGTTCTGTAAGACAGTGTCTGATCCAGTTTTATTTACAGTCTATGCCTGAAACACACTATTGGGGAGCTAAGATCTGACTGAAAAGTTATAATCAATGAATGAAAAAACATGACATATACATTACATAACCCCTTTCAAGATTATGAAATGTGCTTCCCCTTTCTGTTAGAAGAAGTCAATCATCTATCTTTAAAAAAAGTATTGATACATATATGGAATGTAGAAAATGTTATTATGGGGTTATGGCAATCAAGATTCTTGAAGACCAGTATGCCATGAGCTTGAAAATACAACTTTTGTACCTACATATGTGACAGCATGCAGTTTTAAATATCTGTATGTTGGTTTTGCAGTGCAGTAGCTGTTAACATCTTTGCAGTTCTGTGTCTGAAGTAAAATCCACAATGGCTCAGTGAAAGCTAATTAAATAGCTTCAGATTTGCAATCTTTCAGTCTTTAAGATTTATAACGATAGCCATAACTGCAATACTGCAATGACCTTAACTATCCCAACATTAACAGGGAATCATACACAAGCTCATATATGCAGGTACACTTTGTTAGCACAAACACCCTAGAACAGCTAGTCTGCATGCCCATTGTAGGGAGACATTTCTCTAAGTAATCCAAACTAGCACAATGAGTTAACAGCCAATTGTTGTTGCTTGCCTACGACTTTAACACGTTAGCTATTGGGATCATTTTCAATGGCTGTGGGCCATATGGCTAAACATTGCCAACAAAACACAGGCAGTAAGTCACAGTCATTTATGGCCTCCCATTTATGGCCTCCAAAATACCTAGGTAAAAATGCTAACATTTGCCATTGCATGCATCTTATTCCTCCTCCATCAACACATGAAATTAATAATGTTGTTGTGGTTTCATATTGTAGTCTGATTACCTACTGGGGATTGCTGATATTGTAAATATTGTACAGTTGCAAGGTTTAGTATCACTCATACACAGTTTACAATTTTTTCTTAGAATAACAATGATTCATTTAGTGTGTGCGTGTGTGTGTGTGTGTCTGAGTGTGTATGTGTGTGTGTGTGTGTGTGTGTGTGTGTGTGTGTGTGTGTGTGTGTGTGTGTGTGTGTGCGTGTGTGTGTGTGTGTGTGTGTGTGTGTGTGTGTGTGTGTGTGTGTGTGTGTGTGTGTGTGTGTGTGTGTATATGTTTGTGTGTGTTGCTTTACAGGTCACAGAGAAGCCATAGACAATCTTATAGGTTCATAGGTAGGTACTAGGCTATTGGCCCTATGGCCTATATAAGCCTAGCCAAAGGTACCCTGGCTTTCGCCACCCAAGAAAATTATTTTCCTGTGCCACTGTCAAGCAGAGCCACAGAAGTGATCCCCAGGGTGAATTTCCTATTTCCCATCCAATCATCAAGATTTTTCTTGAACAGTGCTAATGAGGAGCTTTGTTTGACATAGATAGGTAGTTTGTTCCAGAGTACGGGAAGTCTCTGGGACAGGAATCTATCCCTACAGCATATTCTGTTTGTTGTGGTGACAAGGTTTAGGTCCCTAGAGCATGTAACTCGTAGGGATTGGGATTTCTTTAAGTGGAGCATGTCTAAAAGCTCTGGGTTTGACATAGCTTTGTGTGTTAGGCAGAGATCGCCTCTGAGTAAGCGATATGCAACGGAGTAAAGCTGCAGTTTTTTGAGACGGTCTGCATAGGGCATCTCTTTGAGGCTGGTAATCCTCTTTGTGAGGTATTTCTGTGGCCTTTCCAGTTGTTGTGGATGTCTTGTGAGGTACATACCAAAAGGGGCATTGTACTCTATAATGGGTCTAACGAGTGACGAGTAGAGGGGAACAATGACCTCTTTTTTCCTGGATGAGAAAGCTTTTGTGATGAGGTGTGCCACATAGAAGGATTTCCTGACTACTGTGGCAATGTGATTATCAAAGGATAGACTACTGTCCACCTGTGTCCCAAGGTCTCTTATCACACTTTCAGTGTTAAGTAGACTACCACCTATGTGGTAGTTTATGGGTACTAATTTTTTACCAAAAGGAATGACAATGCACTTTTTGGCATTGAGCTTGAGGCCATGGCTTTGACACCAGGCATCTGTCTCAGCAAGGCCCTTTTGTAGGATGTCCACATCTTTTGGAGTTTTGATTATGGCTCCTAGTTTGCAGTCATCTGCGAACCGTTAATAAAGACCTTCTGTGTTGGCCTGTACTTCAGAGAAGTAGATACCAAACAGGAGAGGACCCAGGACTGAACCCTGTGGTACTCCACTTGTCACTGGTCTGAAGCTGGATTTGGAGTCTGCCACTTTCACAGTGTGGGTTCTGTCAGTGAGCCAGTTGGCAACCCATCTTGTGACATAGAGATTTATACCTAGTTTAGTGAGTTTATCTATAATTCCAGAGTGGGGGTTGGTGTCAAAAGCCTTGGCGAGATCTAGATAGGCTGTGTGAACCACCTTACCCTCATCTACGGCTTTGTTGACTGCTTCAAAGAAGTCTATCAGGTTTAGGAGACATGATCTGCCTTTTACAAACCCGAACTGGGAGGGGTCCTGAGTTTGGAGATTACCAATGTCATTGTTTATAAGTTCCATGATGATACGCTCCATAGCCTTGCAGACCAGGCTCGTTAGGCTAATGGGACAGTAGTTTCCGGGGTCTGTGGTGGCTCCCCCTTTGTGGAGTGAGATAACTGTCACTGTGCGCCATTCAGTGGGCACATAGCCTGAGGTGAGGCTATGATTGAACATGGTACTTAGGTGGGGTGCCAGTTCGTTCTGCAGTTCATGTAGAACACAGCCTGGGATGTCGTCAGGTCCCATGGATGCTATGTTCTTGGCTTTGGATAGTGTGTTTTTTACCTGTGCAGCCGTGATTACAGGAACTTTGCATTCTTCTGGTATAGAGATGGGCCCTTTAGGGGATGACAGAGGGGTAAAGTTAGCACTGAACCTATCTGCCAGGATGTTGGCAATATCCGTTGGTTCTGTATATTTAGTGCCATTGTGCTGTAACTCAGAGCAGATCTGAGTGTTGCCATTGAGATTCTTGACATAGCTATAAAATGCTTTGTGGTTGTCTTTAGAGTCAGTGGTGATTTTGTTTTCATAACTAGCTTTGGAGGATTTTATGAGGGATTTCAGCTTCTTACTGAAGCTGACCAGGGAGTTTCTCCAATCATGGGATTTTACTCTTTTTTGCAACAGTTTCTTTCTTCTGTTGTAGAGTTTGTTTATGGCAGGGGATCACCAGATTGGCTTCCTTTTTTGGAGGATAGCATCTTGGTTCTGTTAGGGATTGCATGATCCATGCACTCATGTAAGTGCTTATAAAGGGCATTTGTGTAGGATTCAGCAGTCATACCTCTATTGTCCGTCAGCATGGGTGTCATGAAGTTTGCCAGTTCTGTCTTAAGAAGTGTGAAGTTAGCTTTAGAGTAATTTTTTACTGTGGTTTCCCTAATGGGGGGTGGGGGAGGGATGTGGATGTCTAGGGTGGTTAGCTTATGGTCAGATCTGACCAATGAGGAATTGACCTTTGGTGTGGAGCACCATTTGCCCATGCTGGTAATAACCAGGTCTAGGATATTGCTGCCCCTGGTGGGGGTGTGGATAAGTTGATCCATGGCATTGGAATTTATGAATTCCAGAAAACGTTGATCACAAGAGTTGGTACATGAGTAGTTTTCCCAGTTAATGGTAGGGTAGTTGAAATCACCCATTATTAGGGTGTTAGGTTGTACCCTAATATTTTCCAGTGTATTAAGAAATGAGGAGTGGGAATCCTGGGGCATAGTGGGGGATCTGTAGCAAGCTACAATTTGGATTGCGGTCTTGCCCAGAGTTTGCTTGTCAGAAATTGATATAATTAAAGATATAGATAAGGTAGGCTGAAATGATTTTTCTTTACATTTATTCCAGAAAATGCAAGAAATAATCCATGTGTTCTTAGCTGGCACTATTGAGTAGAGAAGTTTTAAAACAGCCACAAATGACAGTCAGCAGTGACAGTCCTCATTCTTCCCAGCACTTATCACAATTGTTATCTTCTGTGTGATGGCAAGTGTGTGCAGCCTTTACTAGTAAAACCCGCAGTTTGAAATTGTTGTTTTCATTATTGTGTTATACCTCATATGGAGTGGGTCAGTAATGAGAGTATTATCTATTCTTAAAATGTAGAAAACATCACTTGACATGTCTGCTGCCTTATAAGGCACCAATTATGGGAAGATATATACATCATAGATTCACTAGGGTTGAGGCAGGTATCCTTCTTTTATAACAAACCGATATTATATTAAAGTTAATGAGATGAAGAAATGTAGGGCCAAGTGTTTTACCACAGTGAAGTTTAATAGATCTGACTACAACAAAATATTATTACATATTAAAATTGTATGACTCTGAGATGAAATCCAGAGCATGAATGGTAGAATGGAAATCAGAGCTATTTTGAAAATGCTGTTAGAGAATATAATGCATTGCAAATATTACCATCACAAAAAATATTGTACATTGGCATTGTCTTCAAATTCAAGCTGATACAGTTGCATAGGGTAAATCTAATAAATGTGTTTCCGAGAGGAGGCATCGACAACTTTCAAGGAATAGTCTGTCTGAAAAGGGCATCATTACTACACCTCCAGATTCCTCAGAGGGAAGATGGATGTGGATGGGTTGGAATATCTGGAAGCTACTGATTCCTTACTATGTCCTGTGGATGGGAGGACAGATAAGTCTTTCTCTCTCTCTCATTTACTGAATTTCTCAAAAAATATATGTAGTGTTTGAACTGCTACATAAGTTATCTATACTGGTAGTTCAAGCAAAGCAGACTATACAGAATTAATTCCTCTTGCCCATGGCATCACTGTCCCCACACTAAGAAAATGCTCTGTACCATTTTTTGTGCTCTTCCCAAATACTAAAGTTAACGTGGCTCCTGATTCTACACCTACAGGAGGGAGAAAACAGAAGGGAATTTTTCCCAGTGTTACGGTCAAATTACACCCAGGTAGTATACATACCACCTGTAGTATTCCCTGAAAACCAGCAAAGACCTACAGGTACTAATCTGGTGAATAGAATGTAATTAAAATTTACCTGCTGACCAGAAATTAGGTCATACAGTTTGAGCTGCAGAAGTGTTGCATTGTTAATGAAGGTCTAATATTGACTGGTTCCTTAAATTTGTTTTCTTCTACTTATTTTTTCTTTCTTAGCTAACATATACACATACACAAAACGCATACACAAAACACACACACACACACACACACACACACACACACACACACACAGAAAAGAATCTTACCATTTGTTCTCAGCAATTTAACATCCTTTAATTTAATGCAGACTTTACATAGGCACATTTCATGCTTTTATTTTATTCCCAAAATAACCTTATTCAAACTTTGTTAAAATTCAGTAATGGCTTTAGCTTAGTTCCCACTCATTAAACTGAGATTCATCCCACTATCTTTTTGTACATACTTGCACCTGGCAATACAACTATAGCATGTATTTGTTCAACACAATAGTTTCTGGCAGTACATTTCACTCCTCTGCTTCATAACACTTATTCAGAAAATTCACTGCTTCTTCTTCTTCTGTGATGAAAATAGTCATTTGCTTGTTTTAAGCTTTGCAGTTCCATGTAGATAATTACTGCTGTTTAAAAATAATTAAACAGAAATGCAGCTAGCTTTAGTTATGTTAATTGAAATATTAAGTGGAACAGCAAATGTTTTTACTCACACAAAGACACACACAGACACACACACACACACACACACACACACACACACACACACACACACACACACACACACACACACACACACATGCATACATGTTTATCAAGTGACTGAAGTAAAGAAAAACAAAACAGAAATGCTGGCCCTAAATATTCATTATCTAATGATTTTTGTCACAAAATGGAGTTTCATATGCAACAGCCATCAGGCATTCAGTACTTAAACTATTTATACTCCATTCTGCTGCTTAATGTATGTATGTATATTATATTATATATATATATATATATATATATATATATATGGGTCAGAATAGAATTAAACTAAACTGAAAACATAAAAGTTGTATAGTAAAAACAAATAACTGAGCCTGTTCATGCAATACCTATAAAATAAGAGGAATTGTCACTTACCATATGATAAGAAAAGCAAAGATGTATATCATAAACATATTAAGAGAAAATGCTTACCTATACAATTTTTTGTCCTTTTAAGTCCTAAAAACAGTAAGAGCAATCATCAGTATCAGAAGTGTAGCACAATTCAATACGAAGATATAGAACTCTCACAAATGATGAGGGATGAAAGAATATAAGCTTTATTTTGACACCTTTTCCAATACTGAATGTTCTGGTGATTATATACTCATGTATGTCTGGATATAAACATGGTAGATTTGCACTTATGAAAGAAGGCCATATTCAACAGTATACTCTATGTATGTGCATATACAAACACACACACACACACACACACACACACACACACACACACACAGATCTGTGTGTGTATGCGTGTGTGTAACTCAAAATGTTTGAATACTCATTTGGTTGAAAAGTTTTTGTGGGTATAAAAATGAGAAAAGGAGCAAATGAGTGAATGCTCATTTGAGTGAATCACAAATGGCTGAATTTAATTTTATATGGTATAGGTAAGGCAGGAGTGTGCAGGAGAAATCAAGTTTGAATAAATGTGTTAATTATGAAGATGTGTAAGACAGTTATAGCAATTGCTGTGCGTGTGCTAGTGTTTGCAGGTTAGGGTTTCAGTAAGGCTTAGGTAAGGGGATGGATTCAGAGCTGTGCATGTTTATGTTCTGCATGTTCTGTGTCCATTTGTCTTGTGTAGTGGTACTCTCACCTGCCCAACTTACTCATGTGCCATTCCTAAACATAACCGTAACCCTACCCCCTTTCTATAACCGAAACCCTATACAATACTTTACTAAAACCAATTTCCTTAACATTCCCACTACCAATATAGGGGTTTTAGTGGAAAAGAAGTAGTCAGTATTTTGTGATTCACTACTATTAGTCATTCAGTGTTTTGTAATTCTTTAATTTTTGTTCAACCACTTGTGATTCCTTTTTTTTTTTTTTTTTTGAGTTTTCATCCTTTGAGGAATGGCATAGCTCCATGGACTACAGCACTGTAAACTATGAGTAATCCTAGAATCCCTCTGTACTAATTCAAACAGATGACTGCGCCAATGCTATGGCTTAAAACTCAATACCAAGTAATATATAATAGGTTCCTTTGGGAAATCAGCCACTCTAGGAAATTAATTAATCAACAGCACACCTAAGAGAAGAACCAGTAGCCAGGGATTTGGATAGGCATGTGGAGAGTAACCTGGCTTTTCTAACTTGTATCTAAGGTAGTAATGAAATCATTCTGTGTTGCTCAACTTATAAGGTAGAGCATGACATCTAGGTCCAAGGATGTCATTGTACCACTGCATGGGGCCCTCATCAGGACCATCATTGAGTACAATGCCCCCTTTAATAGGTACTTTACTGGGTGCATGAAACAACTGGAACATCCACAGAGGTTTCACACAAGAAGAATACAGGGCATAAACTGCATGTCCTATGAAGATCACCTCAAAGCCTTATCTCTGTTCCTACAGACTGTTGAGAGGCGAACTATGCCTGGCATACAAGGCAGTCCTTGGATCCCACCTTGATGGACCTTTTGCTTTACCACAAAATGAACAGCATCAAAATTATTCAATCTAGGGATTTAAACTTTCCTTGCAACATAAATTGGACACATTGAAGGGACAGGTATGTGTATCAGAGAATCCACCTTCTCTTGAGCATATGCTTTCCATCTATGTGAAAATGAGTTCTTCCCTAACTATATCCAAGACCTAGACCAGTGGATGGGAAATCATAAATGCATCCCAGTTCTAGCACCTTGCTGTAAGTTACATATACCCCTTTAAATAACCTCTAAGATACATACAGTTGCAGAAAGCAATTGGGATGCTTGCTAAGATTATAAAGGCCCAGTAGTCATTAATCTAATTTACACCTATGAGCCTGTGCGTGTGTGTGTGTGTGTGTGTGTGTGTGTGTGTGTGTGTGTGTGTGTGTGTGTGTGTGTGTGTGTGTGTGTGTGTTTCTGCATGTCTGTATGTGCACATGTCTGAATAGACATATATGTATATATGTGCACATGTGTTTGTGTAGGTGTGTAGGGGTGAGTTGGCAGACTAAAGATAGTAAGACCATAAGTCTTATAAAAAGGTATATTTTATTGAAGGATAAAGCAATTGAGACTATCAAAAAATTGCAGATTATTATATAGAAACAGCATTAACTATAGGTTTTCCAGGCAAAATCAATGTCTTGTGGTTTGACTAACAAGGCAGACAATTATACCCTTATTTGCCTCTCAGGTAATCTACAAAATGTAGAAAAAATTACACAATATGCCTTTAACTCAAATAACAACTGTCTTTATAACCACCAACTCATTCTTATTCCACAGAAAGCCAAACTCCTTTTATTTTCCCCAAATCACTTACCCATGAGAAAAATAACTTCAAGATCACACCAATAAACAATATGCCAATTAAAGTAGTGCCCCGTTAAAAAAAAAACTGCTGTGGTTACAATACATAACAATCTGAAATGTGACCTCCATGTACACAGAGATAAAGAAAAAAACTCGCAAAAAAAAAAAAAAAATAGAAATTCTTTACAGAGCCAAACATTTTTTTACGCAGCCACCGCAGTCATTCTTGCCACCACATACCCACTTCCTTCTCTATTATATGGTCTAACCATTTTGAGTAACCTCCACCATCCTGAAATCTAAATTAGAACAGTGTTACAACAAGGTATTTAGATTTGCAACTTATTAACAGGACACATCACTGTTCTGCACTTCTGTTGTGTCTTTCGGCTTTTTCCGGTTAGGGGTCGCCACAGCGGAACTCCGGATTGCTAATGATTGGCAGTTGATTTTTACGTGCTGAGTTGCCAGCCCTAATGCACAACCTTCAATGAAGGTACGCCCATTCACGTATGTCTCCACGCAGAATACGCTCTAGCTGAGAGTCGAACCATTCAGCATCTTACTGTGAGGCAACAACACTACCGCAGCACAACTCTAAACTGTCTCGAATTATCCCAGCAACTAAACTATAACCAGCTGGGCAGCTATATGTACACCACTACCTCCCAAATCATCACTTTCAATCTTCTGACAAAAATCTACTTGACATCTGTAAACCATACAAAAATTGTGGTCAAAGTCTGCACTCACATTACATAGCAAAACTTTGGAATATGATCCCTGCAGCAATCAGGGCAATATATAACATTCATTTATTCATTTATGTATTTAAGCTGAACATAAAAGAAATCCTGTCTGACTCCGGGCTTTGCACTTGATGCTCTGTTGGTTAAATTCTTAGCTGCTTCTCTTCTAAAGCCTGCATACATTTCTATCCCTTCTTCATTGTTTTTATTTCTCTATCACTTACTTTTATTTCCTTTACTCTTAATCTTACTTTTACTCTTTAGTTCTCATGTCTCCTAAACCTACCCCACTTGTTACCTCTAACAAATACTTATTTCTCACTCTCCCCTCCCTTCCTCACCTCCTCCTTATCCACTGTTTGAATGTTGTACTTTGACATTTGCTTTATGAGTAATACTCTTGCAGTTATAACATGCCAATATGTCATTGCTACATGACCTTGTATTTATCTTGTTTTTAATGAGAGTATTATTCAACACACCATAAACAGCAATATGATTTCAGATTTCACGTATATGCATTTTCTGTTCTTTTACTTGTGGACATTTTTCCCCCTCGGTTTTGCATTGCATCACCATATACTTTGCTGAAGTTCTTGCTCAGAGTCTGATTGTAATACCACATCATCTGCATATAGCAAATTTGTTGATCTGTCACCTCAAACCTGTTTGCCAATGCTGTCCATCACCAGTATGACCCACAGTGGGCTAAGTTATGAACCCTCATGCACATCCACTCCCACCGGGAACCCCTCTGTGAGACCAAACACTGTTTGTGTTTGAGTCATTAGGACCTTATACATAGCCTGCACTAATTCTTGGGGCTTTGTCATGTGTTTTCTAAGTATAGTGTATCAGCCGTAGGCATAATCAAATGTTGTTCAACTTGAATAAATCCTTGCAGGACAAGAGTGTGCCATCATGTTTTAGGACTTGCCTAATGAGGCTATACACTTGCTTATTGTCTCCTTGATTACTATAAGCTAAATCATTTTTTTTTTACTTTTTATACATATTTCTTTGTTACTCTGGAATTCAGCAGATGCTTAAGGTACCATTCTGTCCTACAGTATTCCCATTATGGTGTTGAACCAAATGTATTCTGCCTAGCAGTTCTGCAAACACTTTCTTTTTCATAACAGAGCTTTTTATTATTATTATTATTATTATTATTATTATTATTATTATTATTATTATTATTATATTATTATTATTATTATTATTATTATTATTATTATTGATTCATATGTCTGTGTCTGAACTGCAGGTATAAGGGTCAATTTTGTTTCTTTGCCAACTTCATTAACCTCTGGTATTAAACTTACTGCTGAAGTTTGTACTTCTTTCTATAGTTTCAAAACATTGATATGGTATATCTGTTCAAATATCCTTTTGTCTGCCTAACTCTGTATTCCACCTTATTTAGTTTCACTAGTATATAAAATGTACCCTACAATTTAGCCAAAACTTGATTCAAAGTTGTGAAATTACTGATAGAATTAGTGCAGGCTATGTCGAACTACCCAAATGACACAAGTATGAACATTGTTCAGAATCACAGATGGGTTCCTGGTGGGAGTGGGTGTGTATCAGGGTTCAGCTCTGAACTCACTGTTATTCATTCTGGTGATAGACTGCATTCGGAAACAGATAGGAGGGGACAGATAATCTGTAATGCAGATGCTGTGGCATTAGAAACAGACTCTGAATAATATCTTAAGCCAATTATAAAGGAAAGACTGAAGGCACATGGGATCAAACTGAGTACAGATATATCTGTTATCATGGAAACAAATAGGGAAAATCAGTAGAAGCTAAAAACTGAGATAATAGGGAAAATACAGGAACAGGTTAACAGCTTCAAGTGTCTTGCTGGAGTGGTTAAGGATAATTAAGATCAGAATAAGGAGGCCAATAGCTAGATGAAGAGGGACTGACACAGAGTGTCAGTGTAGTGTGTGACAGAAGAATGCCAAAGAAGCTGACAAGTAAGGTGTACAAGACAGTAGCATGGCCAGCCCTTCTGTATGATAAAGAAACAAGGGCAATGAAGGCATAGCAGTTGAAGAACTGAAAGGCAATATAGATGAGCTGCCAGAGATAGGCAATAGGATGCACAGTGGGAGTCAGATGAAGAAATGATGACATCAGAAGCCAAAGTAGTTCCAGCTGCTGGAAGAGGTCAGACTACCATGGTTAGGGCACATGTGCAGGAAAGCAGAATATGATTTAGTGAAGAAGATTACTTAGAGACAGGAAAAAGGTGAAGAGATGGATGGAATGTGTGAGAGGAGATGCATGGCATCCTGGCATAACTATCAAAGAAGGTGGGTGTGGCACTACATCAAGCAAGATGGCAACAGCTGATGCTATACCCTTTCACCATGTAGAAAATGAGGAAGAATGAGGTTACTGGTGAATTTCTAGGAGAGATAATTTTGTCATATTTAGTTGCATTGCTCAAAATAAGCAAAACATACTGAAATGCATTGCTGGATTTTGTCAGTGACTCAACAATACCCATTGTAATATATTCATATGGCATCTCTGAGACAGACACTGGAATCAAAGAGTTTAAAAAATGGATGATTGCCTATTAGGACAAATGTTCTCAATTTCTTTGTTTCCTTCTTTCCAGTGAAACTATATTAGGATCCATGCTTCTGCTTTCTCAGTTCCTAGATGTCTGTCTTACACATGAATACGTACTAATCTCATGATCAGGTTTCTGAAAGATTTGGCCACCAGTATATGGTGTTCTACATTCTCTGTACCAATACTTACTCTGTCAACAAGTGACTTTGTTACTCAAAGTATGTGAAAAAAGGAAGCACTTCTTTCGTTTCTTCACCTACATCCCTAGATAGATTTTCCCAATGGCCTGCTCAATGTGCAACTTCTCACCATGTCTTTTAGAAAACTAACTAGCTTACCTAAAGGTCAGCTAACTCTAGCGGGAATTCAATAAAGCTTACACATTTTTTTTCATGTACGCATTGTGGTGTGATGTGCACACAAGAGCAAACAGTTTTTGATTCAGTAAACATCTCTTAGTGGCATACAAGTACACGCAAATAGGGAAACCTCTATTCAATACAAATTTATGCATAAGCAGATGAATCTTATGCAAATTACCCAGATGGAGCTATACAAGTTGAAAGGCATCCATGTAGACTCCATATCCATGTAGTGTACACGGAAAATTTCCATGTGCAGGAGTTTACATGGGCAGAATGGGATAGAAATGTCCACAAATATGGACATAACTTCCTTGAAGATGTTAGATCACACACATGAATGTGCAAAACATACATTGCGGGTGTCTGAAAAAGGAAGATATGTAAAATTAATAATAATTTCTTTGTAATAATTTATGCATGTTTGAGCTATGCACCACATTGCGCAAAGATGCTTAACAGAAAAATAAAAAAATTGTAAAATAACATTTATAATGTAGTTTACACAAATGTACTATGGGACCTTGCATCGGGTCTGTACAATGGTGCATTCATGTTGTTACTCAGCTTACACAGCTATGAAGTGTGTAGTTTCCAGGCTGTTTGTATGAATATCTATGCAAATGAGTTGCATTTGTTGAATCACTAAAAGGAGCAACTATGTCCACATATCCACTTCGTGTAGGCTCCGACACTGTGTTGGTATTCCACTGGATGTGAATGACATTGGGGGGGGGGTGTCCTGTTACTTTTAGGATTTTTTAGTGCTCATTGTGTGTGTTTGTGCTGTGCATCACGTAGCTCAGTGAGTTCGCACAAACAGACAACCCAAGTCACAGTGATAATGTAGGCAGCTATCAATTAAAACCAGCTATATTCAATTAATAATATATACTTCTGTATAAGTAGGATACATCCTAGGCAGGTGAACTCCATCATTATTAGCCAATCCCACATGGTGGACCTACAGCAGAACTGTATAAAGTATGCATACACCCTACATTTTGATTTTCCCCAAATACTCTGAACCATTGGAGTAGAGGCTTGAACTGAGATAATGCTAGGGGTTGCTGCAGCTATTCTACATCTCTGTGTGCTAGATGCAAAGGCAATGTTGCTGGTGCTGCAGACAATAGGCCTAGTATGAGAAGGGGAAAAGTGTTCAGGCCCAGGGTAACCTTTCAGGAGCTACATGAGCTGGAGACTGTAGAGCACTACATGTTGGACAGGGACACATTACAAGAGCTCAATGAGCTCTGCCACCCTCAACTCAGAGTCAGAACTAACAGAGGGGTCCCTTCCCAGTGGAAACTAAAGTATGTGCATCCCTTAGGATACTAGCTATAGGTACTTTTCAAAGACCAACTGGGGATATGATGGGGGTGTCACAGGCGTCTGCATCCAGGATACTCCACCAATTTCTGGTTGCTATGCTCCCACATGCCAGTGAGCACATATCTTTTCCCCTTACCCCTGAAGTGAGGGCCAGAAATATGCAACACTTGTACCATGTAGTACACAACTCTGAAGTACTGGGTGCCATAGATTGCACTCATGTAAACATCAAGGTACCTCCTGGTGAGCAGGGTAGAATCTGCATTGACCACAAGGGTTATCACTCCATCAACTACCAAGTTGTGTACAATGCCCAGAGGATTATCATGAATACGTGTGTAGGAAACCCTAGCAGCTATCACGACTACCATATCTGGCAAACATCACAGCTGTACCAGATGTTTGGTAGGGGGGACATCCCATGAGGCCATTTACTGGGGGATGCTGGCTATGCCCTGGAACCATGGATGATCACACCCATCAAAAATGTGCACACACCCATAGAAAAATGCTATAATGAGACACACACAAACTAGGAACATCATAGAGCATGTGTTTGGGCTCCTAAAGTCACGGTTCCAGTTCCTTGATATATCTGGTGGAGCCCTGCAGTATACTCCAGCCACATGTGCACAGATATTCACAGTATGTGCTATGCTATATGGTCTGATCCTGTGGAAATAGCTGCAGCAGGATCTGCAAAGGGAAGGGATACACAACTCCCCACTAGTGCCTAGGTCATCAGAGCCACAGTCACAGGATGATTCTGAGGAAGAACCCCTTGCTGATGCCCCTGTAGGCAAACATAGGCATGCTCTGCATGTCCTGGCTTTCGCTAAGAGACAACGCATAACACATTGACTGACAACCAAGTGACATAGAGACTAACACCTTAATCCTACTCACATACAGATATTACAATTGATGCCAGCCAAATCACATATCCTGTACCTATCCATGTATTTGCTGTATACTGCTTGCATCAGACAGAGTAAGCCCTGAGCTAAAGTTGTGTCAACACCTGCAATTGCAAGGTAAGTCCATAATCCACACAGTAGTATAGTGGATTGTTATGTCATGCCATTGTAGCTATGGACCTGGTACATTATGCAGGCAACTATTCTCGGCTGTTTGGACAGAAATTACATCCACATGGGACTACAGACACCCGTTCCACTAACATGTCACCATTTGTATTCGGTAGGCCTTATAAATGGAAAATTTACTGCAACATATTACTGGCACGTCATTCAAGGGACATGTTAGAAAGTGAGGTTAAATGATAGACTAGTGTGTGTCCTAGCAGAACATGGGCTTTTAAAGATCCTCAACTCCTCAAAACAGCAGTGTCCCCTTGTAACTCCCATAACACTAAATCATCTGTGCTGTATTAGCATTTCAAACAGTTACTATGTCTCACAGCATCAGGACAGTAATGTACAATTTGAACTTACGTTTTATGTGTTTAGCAAAATACATATTTATGCAGGCAATGGTGGGATGAATGACCCCTGTCTATCAAGCAGCTTCTCTGGCTCAAATGAGTAAGACAGGCAGCTTGTGTGATGGTGTTCAGGGCTCTAATCCTGAGATATCCAGATACTTGCATGTGTAGTAATAAGTATTTTTTGACAGACTGTAAGTCGTTCTGTGCTATACTAATATTAACCTATTTCACATATTAATTACACATTTGGATCTGTGTTGCATATCTAAGATATATTTAAAAACTCTTAGGTAGTATTGAATAAGTTATTATCAGAATTGTAAAGGTTGGGACTTGAAACCGTATACCAGCATGCATATGTTGAAAATAGATCTAGTACCATCTGTAATATGATGTAGTATAACAATATAATAACAGCTATGAATGAAAAATTGTGCTATGGTCTAATGTATATATATTTAACTTCAGCATTTGACAGGGTCATACACAAAATACTGATCAATGAATTAGAAGAACTAGGTATTGATGAACTCTTGATAAGATGGATAGCTACATGGCTTACATATAAGACATGGCAAGTAATCATACAGCAATTGGAAAAGTGAAATACTTGGTTGCAATCAGGGTGTCCCATACAGCTCTGTCCTAGACCCAAACTTGTTAAGATTTGTCTTTAGACCTGTCTTTTTCATCTGAGTTGATCTACAGTTGGTATACAGATAACTTGAAATTGGCTATACTGATTACATGTGTTACAGATGGGGCGTGTCTGCAGAATAACCTGACTAAATTGACTGTTTGGGCACAGGAGCATAATACACTGATAAATACATAAAAAACTTAAGCATATGAGATTTAGAAGACATAAATAGAAAGGTGAATATTAAATACAGCACACAGTGATTGAAACTGTAGATTTATTTATGCACCTAAATATATAGGTAGATCCAGCTTGGAGTTTTTCTAATCATATCATAATTCCAGCTTGGAGTACAGCTAGGTATGGAACAGTCTCTAAGTAAGCAGTGTGCCACCCATAAGTGCGATGCTTAGCAATGTGAAAACAGTCCAAAACAATTCTACTGCACATGCCCATACACTTAGTTAAGCAGAGCACAAATCCATTGCTCCTCACAGAATTTTGTTTAAAATGTATATATATATATATATATATATATATATATATATATATATATATATATATATATACATATATATATATATATATATATATATATATATATATATATACACACACACACACACACACACACACACACACATATATGTATATATTGTTATATTTATATTACATATATCTGTATTTCCCTACATACCCAGATCATGGAGAGTAAAGCTGCACTACGAGGCTTATAATGTTGGACAAAGGACAAAATGGAAGGAGATACACATTAGATAATTCACTTACAAAGATATGGAAGTGCATAGAATAACATCTGCTGTAACTGGAGGACTGTTGGGATATCTGAAGTTCAGAGTTCTGGCAGTCTTCTCTCATGTCATGTGTAAATGGTACCACATTTGACAGCAAGCCACAATTTAGTGTGAAGCACACATAACTATTAGTGAAACCTGTGCACTTGCTGCAAACACCTGGACAGTGGTGACTCATACCATGTCTCCCTAAGACAGCATGTGGAAACCTTGAAGATGTATGGCATAGTATATAAATGCATGCATATATTGTGAAGCTATATGTTTGTATCTATGGCAGCAACAACACCCACATTCACTGCAGCCCCCTGTGTCTGCTGGATTTCACCACAAACACATCAACAACAGAACACATTGTGTAATGTATTGTGATGTGTGCACACTCACTGAAAAGCTAATTTACTTTTGCCACAGGCTTGCCCATCCAATACAAACAGACATATATGCTCAATATGTGTAGTGTTGTCACACAGCTAGGCTACAAAACTGATTTCTGACTGTTAGGCTACTAGCTGCAGATGACAGTAGGAAGTAATGTGACTCTGCAGGCCTTCTGAGCTGTTCAGCACATGGCTTGTTTATGTTGTCTAGGATTATTTCTCCTGCAGTCACTTACAATGCAGACTTATGCTGTGGCACATGCATTAAGTATTGTGATCTGTAGTGTGCGAGACTAGATAGGTAGGAATTATAATTGAACTCTAACTCACTTAGTGTGTGTGTGGTGTGTGTGTGTGTGTGTGTGTGTGTGTGTGTGTGTGTGTGTGTGTGTGTGTGTGTGTGTGTGTGTGTGTGTATCTTCCCAAAGCGAAAGAGTGAATACCATACTGACTTCCAAACTGGCATTGTGTTGCACTTTTTGGCCCTTGTAGTTGATGGAGGCCTCCATATTCTTGTCCTCCACAAGGCCTAGTGATGTCATCTACCATAAGATTGCCTAAAGCTATATTAACATCAGACTTGAGCTGTGGTGCATGTAAGTAGTTTGTTCTGTAGCTTGTAATACTACATAGGTGGAGGTTCTAATCTCACTCCAGCCCACTTGGTGTGTTCATGTATGTGCAGCTCCCTACAAAACAAGTGTGAATCCCACTCTGACTTACAAACTGCAATGGTTCTACAGTTTTTGCCCCTTGCAGTTGATGCAGGCCCCCAAAGTCTTGTCCTCCACAAGGCCTGCTGATGTCATCTACCATAAGAGTACCTAAAACCATGCTAATGTCAGGCTGAAGCCATGGTGGGGTGCATGCATTACATACAGTGATCTGTAGTGTGCAAGACTTGATAGGCAGGGGTTCTAATCTGACTCCAGCCCACTGTGTGTGTGTGTGTGTTTGTGTGTGTGTGTGTGTGTGTGTGTGTCTGTGCGTGGGCACATGCGAGTGTGTGTGTGTGTGTGTGTGTGTGTGTGTGTGTGTGTGTGTGTGTGTGCGTGTGTGTGTGTGTGTGTGTGTGTGTGTATGTGTGTCTGTAAGAAACCCACACTGACTTAAAAACAAACTGGGTTTTGCATTTTTTTGGGCCTAGCAGATTAATGCAGGCCCCCAATCTCTTGTCCTCCACAAGACCTACTGATGTTATCTACCATAAGAGTACCTAAAGCCATATTAATGTCAGACTTAAGTGGCATGTGAGTTACATACTGTGATTTGTAGTGAGTACTAGATAGGTAGGAGATATAATATCATTCCAGTCAACTTGGCGTGTGGTCTGTGCAGTGTTCTGTAAACATAAGTAGGTCGTGATACTATTCTCACTGCAGCCAAGCTGGTGTGTGTGGATGTGGATCACTAGTGATATCTGCATTGCTTACTGTACTTATTTCCTTGTTTCGCTTGAAAGAAAGTTACTGTTTGTCGTTTTTGCATTTAAGTTACCTGTAACACATTGCACTTAAGTTACCTGGCACTTGCTCACTAAAGCAATTATATAAGTTAGCACTAAAAATTAAAAGCACTACACCCTCACTCCCCACTGGCCCTTGTTTTCAATTATTAAGGAATTCCCAATATTATTCTAGCATGTCCAAAGGTCAGTTGTCAATCTCCTCTCCGGTCCAGCTGGTGAATCTGGGAATCTTGAGGCAATGTTACAACTGAATCATGTACACAGACAACCCTCTCCTCCTCCCAACAAATTCCAACACATGTGAGAGATGCAACCATATAGCCAAACTGGAGGCTAAGCTCTCTCAACTCAGTACTGGCATAACCAGTCAGGAGGAGAAGGAAACCACACTCACTACAATTCCAGTCTCACATAGACCTACCACGACAGCAAACCAAACACATAATCACACAAAAACATACTCGGGGGCTCTAAATAAAGATCTGCCTAAGCAGCAGAGACCTCCAAAGCAGACACCCAAGCAACCGCTACCCCAAAACAAAACATGTGCAACACATATCTCGCAAAGCCAGTGTGCCGAACAGTCACAGCCCTTAAGACTAAACAACACACCTGATACACTTGTAATAGGTGACTCTATCGTCAGGCACACTGAAGTCCCGCTCACCAGGCTGAACAAGGGGAGGGTCACGGTGAGCAGCCTGTCGGGCACTAGGATCCGCCACATAACACAAGCACTCAGGTCACTCCAAGGCAAGTACAAATATGACTCAGTCATTGTCCATGCTGGTGTGAATGACCTGAAATGTACCTCCCTGGACTACATGAAAAGAGACATAAAGGAGCTCTCTGAGCATGTAGCCCAGGCCGGTATGACCCTGACCTTGAGTAGCATCTTACCTTCACCAAGAATGATGCCAAAATATGAAGACAAGATGATCAATTTCAACAATTGGCTTAAGTACTGGTGTCATTCAAAGGGGATCCAATGCCTGTCAGCTTGGGATGATATGCTCGACAAGCCACGATGCTTCGCTAGGGACGGCTTGCACCTGTCACCCCTGGGCTTTCAGATATTGGCAAAGGCTCTTGCTACCCCTATAGTGTCTTTTTTAGGCAAAGCTCAAAAGACAAACCCACCTCCATAGGTATCACAAGGGATAAGAAACTGAGAGTAATGCTACTCAACGCCAGAAGTCTAAACCTCAAGATGCATGCACTCGAAACTCTCCTTAGCATGGAGAACATCGATATCTGTGCAGTAACAGAAACCTGGTTCAGGGATCCCGAGAGAAACCCAGCACTACCAGGTTATACCTCATACCATGCTTTTCGGCCCCAAAACTTGGACCGAACCACAAAAGGAGGGGAGTACCGATATTCATCAAAGATACCCACACCTCCAGGTTGGTGGCAAAGCACGAAGCATCAGAGACTATCCATGTGCAACTAACAGTGGGTAAAACTGCCTTCCAGTTTATAGCCTGCTACAGACCACCCTCCCAAACCCAGGAACCCCACTCGGCCTTCCTGAGAACACTGGAAAATATGAAGGTCTCTCCAAACACCATTATATTGGGCGACTTCAACTACCCAAACATAGACTGGGAGCATTACTCTAGCTCCAACACCCTAGCCCAAAGGTTTCTAGAATTTATAAACTCAAATGCTATGGACCAACTTGTTACCACAAGAGGGGAAAACATACTGGACCTGATCATCACCAACATGGGGACTCTATGCTCCAGACCAGAAGTGTATCCCTCACTGGTAAGATCAGACCATAAACTAATCTCACTGGATATTCACATCCCGACCCCACCCCTGCCCAGAAACCACAGTGAAAAACTTCTCTAAAGCAAATTTCACACTCCTCAAAACCGAGGTGGAATCCTTCAAAGCCCCCGGGCCTGTGGAAAATACGGCCCAGACCACAGAATCCTTTATAAACACATTCTATGAACACCTTCAGGAATGCATGGATCATGCGATCCCAAATAAAACCAAGACCCAATCCTCCAAAGGCAGACGTCCTGTCTGGTGGACCCCAGCCATAAACAAACTATACAATAGAAGGAGGAAGCTACTAAATGATAGAGCAAAATCCCAAAAGGGAAGGCATCACTGATCAGTATTAGCAAAAAACTACGGGCACTCATAAAATTGTCAAAGGCCAGCTTCGAGAGAAAAATTGCACAGGACACTAAGGATAATCACAAGGCTTTCTTTAGTTATGTTTGGAACCTGGGTGGTAATTCCCAGATATGCTCAGAATTAGTCCAAAATGACAAAAAATACACTGAACCCACAGACATTGCCAACATCCTAGCTGACAGGTTCAGCGCAAACATCTCCCCCCCATCCCCACCAAAAGGGCAAATATCTATCCTAGCAGAGTGCTGCCCCCCTGACATCTCAGATGCTCAGGTAAGAGCCGCCCTCTCCAAAGCAAAAAACACAACATCAATGGGACCAGACGATGTCCCGGGCTGCGTCCTACATGAACTCCAAGAAGAGCTAAACCCAAACATAAAACTACTGTTCAATCTCAGCCTTACTACAGGATATGTGCCCAAAGAGTGGTGTACAGCAACAGTGGTCCCTCTCCATAAAGGTGGTGCCTCAACAGATCCTGGAAACTATCGCCCCATAAGCCTGACTAGCTTGGTCTGCAAAGCTATGGAAAGGATCATCATGGACCTCATAAATAAAGATATTGGGGACCTACAGACACTGGATCCTACCCAGTTCGGCTTTGTTAAGGGCAGATCTTGCCTCTTAAACCTGGTTGATTTCTTTGAAACAGTCACCAAGGCGATTGACAAGGGGAAGGTGGTCCACACAGCCTACCTGGACCTCGCAAAAGCCTTCGATACAATACCCCACTTGGGCATTATAGATAAGCTCACCAGCTTAAATATAAACCCCTATGTCACTAAATGGATTGCAAACTGGCTCAAGGACAGAACTCACATGGTTAGAATTGCTGGAGCCATGTCAGACTCCAAACCAGTTACAAGTGGTGTCCCACAAGGCTCAGTCCTGGGACCTCTCTTGTTCGGTATATATTTCTTGGAGGTACAGGCCAACATGGAAGGACTGTGGCTGACCAAGTTCGCAGATGACTGCAAACTGGGCGTCATAATCGACTCTCCAGCCGACATAAGCATCCTCCAAAAGGGCCTCATAGAAACAGACAACTGGTGCCAGAGCCATGGCCTCAAGCTAAATGCCAAAAAGTGTATAGTCATCCCCTTTGGCAAAAACAAAGTGCCCACAAATTACCACATAGCTGGTAATCCATTAAGTACAGAAGAAGTAATTAGGGACCTGGGGACCCAAGTTGATAGCAGTCTCTCATTTGACAACCACATGGCCAAAGTGGTTAGAAAAACATTTTATATAGCCCACCTAATCATGAAGAGATTCACATCTAGATCAGGGGAGGTCATCGTGCCTCTTTACTCATCCCTCATCAGGCCCATAATTGAGTACAATGCCCCTTTTGGGATGTACATTACCAGACACCTGCAGCAACTGGAAAGACCCCAAAAGTACCTCACCAAGAGGCTCAAAGGGCTCAAACAGATGCCATATGCTGCCCGGTTAAAGAAACTCCAGCTCTACTCAGTGGCATACCGCCTGTTCAGAAGTGATCTGTGCCTGATGTATAAAGCCATGTCCAACCCGGAATTAATGGACATGCTGCACCTCAGAAAATCCAAATCCCATCGAGCTACGCGCTCGAGAGACTTGAACCTCAGCACTGAAATAAATAGGACATGTTGGAGGGACAGATTCATAACCCAGAGGCTCCCTTCACTCTGGAATAAAATCCCAGTCCAGGTTAGGCAGAGTCCCTCATTGACTCTCTTCAAGAGGAATCTTGATGAGTGGATGGGAGATCGTAGGTTTACCCTGGGTATCACTTCTGTGTCACTGTTAGACAAAGGCACAGTATACTAACCTCGAAAAAGGGCATAGCAAAATAAATTTAAAATGGGTGGCAAAAGCCAAACACATTCTGGCTAGGCTTATAAATGCCCTAGGGCAGATAGCCTAGTATGAACCTATGAACCTATGAACCTATGAACCTATGATGTTAGTCAGACCATTTTACATCATCCGATGGATCATAGAATCATTGGAATTTACTAGGCTAATGGCCATAGGGCCCTTACAATGCTAGTCAAATTCTTACCATTATTTACATGATCAGCAGCTATTGCCCCTGCCTAAAAGGGACACAGGTGGAATCCCCATGGTGAAATTATGGTCACCCATCCAATCATAGAAAAGGGTCAATAAGGAGCTCTGTTTGACAGGAAGTGGGAGTCTGTTCCAAAGGTGTGTTAAACTCTGGTAGATAAATCTCTCCCTCTAGCAGGTTTTATTAATGTCACATACCAGATTAAGGTCTTTATAGTGAGTAACACATGTACTATTTGACTTACAGATATGTAGCATTTACAATAAAGCAGGGTCAGAAATTGCCTCGTATGCAAGGCAGAGATCACCTCTGAATAGTCTGTATGACACACACTAAAATGACAGTGATTTCAGATGATTCCAATAGGACGGATGCTGAAGACTTGAATTTCCCTTGTGAGGAACCTTTGTGGTCTCTCCAATTGCTGCAGGTGTTTGGAAAGGTAAATGTCAAAAGGGCCATTGCACTGAAATATTGGTCTTATGAGGGAAGAGTAAATGAAGGTTATAACTTCTTCTTTTTTCTGGAAACAGTGCCCTCACTTGTGGCATGAGCAAGATGGAATACCCTTCTTATTACTGTGGAGATATGATGATCTAAGGTAAGGTAGCTCTCAACTTGTGTGCCCAGGTCTCTCACCCCTGAGTATGTACTTAAGGGATATATATGTGGCACTTAGCAGGAACATTGCTGTTACTGAAAAGAATGATAATACATATATTTGCATTGAGCTTAAGGCATTGACTTTGGCAACAATCATTTGTTCATGTAAGAACCTCTTGTAGGATGTTGACATAATTTGGAGATTCTATGACTGCTCCTAACTTGCAGGCATCAGCAAACTTTGTCAGCCACAGACATTTACTTTGTGCTTGTACTTTTGGAGAAATGGATTCCAAATAGTAGAGGACTCAGGAATGAACCCTGTGGAACTCCAATGGTTATAGCTGCTACTGGATGTGGATTCCCCTATTTGGACTATATGAATTCTAGCAGTGAGCCAGTTAGTGACCCCTCTAATGATATATGGGTTGATGCCTAGTTGGGTGAGTTTGTCAAAGATGCCTAAGTGGGGGATAGTGCCAAAAGTCCAGGTAGGCTGTATGCACAAATTTTCCTCATCCAGGTCCTTGGTGTTTGTCTCAAAGAAGCCCACGAGGTTTAACAGGCATGATCTCCCTTTAACAAATCCAAACTGTGTAGGGTCAACTGTCTGGAGATTACCTATATCTTTGTTGATAAGGTCCATGATGATTTGACCCATGGTCTTGCAGATTTTGGCTTGTTAGGCTAATAGGTCTAGAGTTCTCAGGGTCAGTGTATACACCACCTCTGTGCAAGGGAATAATTGTGTCTGTTTTCCAGTCACCTGGGATGAAGTTTGTGGTTACACTATGACTGCAGAGAGTTCCTGATGGTTTTACTAATCTATGTTGGAGCTCATATAGGATGCAGTCTGTAACGTTATCAGGTCCCATACTTGCTGTGTTTTTGTCCTTAGGGAGGCCATTTACAACCTGCTTTTTAGAGATGCAAGGTAGGGGACATGTAGTTGCGATATCATAGGTGTGATGGGGACAGGTTAGGTATTAAGACAGGCTCAGTGTATGTGGTATCATTAACTATGAGTTTGGCATAAATATGGGCCTTTCCTTTTAGGTTACAAATGTAATTACAGAATGCCTTGTGTTTGTCCTTTCTGTAGGAGGCTAATTTGGACCCATACTTTGTTTTGGGGGACTTTACAACAACTCTTCTTTGCTTGTTTATGCTGAGGAGGGAGTGTTTCCAGTTTAGGGGTGCTCCCTCCCTCCTACTCTTAGACAGCAATGTCTTCCTCTTATTGCAAAGCCTGTTAATAGCAGTTGTACACCAGGCAGGTTTGCTCTTCCATGAGGAGATTGTTTTGCTTCTATAAGGTACAGCAGAGTCAATGTAGTTAAACAGGAATTTGCATAAAGCATTGGTGTATAGCTCGGCATAGTTGCCAGTTCCTTCTGAGGGAAGAGGTGTAGTGAAACTATTTATACCATCACATAGGATGTTATAATTTGCTTTGGTGAAGTTTTTTAGTTTATTTGCTGCTAGGAGTGGGGGTGTCAGGTGTGATACTTACTTTGAATGAGACTGATTTGTGCTCAGATCTCACCAAGGAGGGCCTCACAGTGGGGGTGCTACAGTGGTACAGCATATTTGTAAGCACCCCATGCAGTATGTTGGCTCCCTTTGTGGGGGTGTCAACCAGCTGTCCCAGGGCATTGGAGTTAACAAAGTTGAGTAACCTTTGGTCAAGTGAGTTTGAGCAGAAGTAAACTACCCAGTTGGTGGGTAGTTAAAGGTACCCAAAACCATGGTCTTCAGATGTACCTTGATAGAGTCAAGTAGATCCAAATAAGCAGAATAGGTGTCCTGATTCATGGAGGGAGTCCTGTACCTGGAAATTACTTGAGTAGGTGCCCTACAAACAGTCAATAGCATCTGAAGTGTCTGCAGGGAATCATACTGTTTAACCAATCTGGATGTGTATGTATCATGAATGTTTATACACCACCTCCATTTGTTTGTATGCCTTCAGTTTGAGGTTTGAATGTGTGGAAGGAGGTGTAGCCTGGTATGACTGTGGTGCTCTCCACATCTTTGAACCAGGTCTCTTTGACTGCACAAATGTCTGCATCTTCCAGGTGAGGAATGCTTCCAGTGAGTTTAGTTTCATGTTGACATTCCTAGCATTTAGTAGGATAACACTGAGGTTGTTTGTAGATGGGGTTTTTACATTGGAAAATTTAACCTTGAGACACCACCAAAGAAGGGCACTTTGGGGGTAGCAAGGGCCATGGCCATTAGCTGAAATCCCAGGGGTGACAGATGAAGACCATCTCTAGCAAAGCATGAAGGTCTGTTGAGTATGTCATCCTAGGCTGACAGATACCACCAGATGCTAAGCTAATTATTGATGTCAGTCATTTTCTGCTTGTATTGAGGCATCATCCAAGGTGAAGGCAAAATGCAGCTGAAGGCCAAGATCATACCTGGCTGAGACACATAGTCTGAGAGCTCAGTCATGTCTCTCTTCATACAGTCCAGAGAGATACACCTCAAATCAGACAGACCAATAGGAACTATGACATAATCATAGCAGTACCTGCTGTTCACAGACTTGAGTGGGTGTGTGATATGGTGTATCCTGGTACCTCACAGACATCTGACCATGACCTTTCCCTTATCTAGCATGGTGAGAGGGACATCAGTGTGCCTCATGATGTAATTACCTATCACTAATATGTTTGACTGGTGAGACATTGGTGCATGAGCTATTATGTGTACTGTGTTCTGCAGACATAGTATTATGTGTAGCAAGCTTGCGTTAGTGTTTGTGAGGTTTCTGCTGTTTAGGTATGTATTCTGGTAAGGATCTCCGCATATGTAGGTATGCATGATGTGGGTTTGGCTGGAGTAGGAGGTGAGGTGTGCATGTTGTCAACCCGCACATTGTCATATGTACTGACTGGTGTGTGAGACAGCATGGATTCAAGGTTTTTAATATAGTTGCATCTCTCATGCATTATGTCTGTGTGGAGTAGGAGTATAGGGTTGGGGGTGCTGTCCACATCTTTCAACAATCAGTGATAATGCCATTAGCAATAAATTATTACTTCGTATACATTATAGCAGGCCATAGATAGGCAGTGGCCTGGCAGATACTTAAATGTAACATGTTGGTCAGATCCAACCATAAGCTAATCACCCTAGATATCCACATCCTGTCCTCACCCACCATTAAGGAAACCATGGTAAAAAAGTTCTCCAAAGCCAACTTCATGCTTCTTAAGACAGAAGTGTCGAACTTCATGACACCCATGCAGATGGACAATACAGTTATGACTGGTGAATCCTACACAAATGCACTCTATAAGCACTTACACGAGTGCATGGATCATGCTATCCCAAACAGAACCAAGATGCTATCCTCCAAAAAAAGGAAGCCAATCTGGTGGTCCCCTGCCATAAACAAACTCTATAACAGAAGGAAAAAAACGTTACAAAAGAGAGTAAAATCCCATGAGTGGAGGAGCTCCCTGGTCAGCCTCATTAAGAAGTTGAGATCCCTTATAAGATCCTCCAAAGCTAGCTACGAAAACAAACTCACCACTGTTTCTAAGGGCAACCACAAAGCATTCTATAGCTATGTAAAGAATATCAATGGCAACACCCAGATCTGCTCTGAGTTACAGCATAACAGCACAAAAATTACAGAACCAACTGATATTGCCAACATTCTGGCAGATAGGTTCAGTGCTAACTTTACCCCCTTCTCTTCCACTAAAGGGCCCATATCTATACAGGAGGAAAGCAGAGTCCCTGTAATCACATTTATGCAGGTAAAACCTACACTCTCTCAAACCAAAAACACAGCATCCATGGGACCGGACAACATCCCAGGCTGTGTTTTACACGAACTTCAGAACGAAGTGGCTCCCCACCTAAGCACCATGTTCAAACATAGTCTCATGTCAAGCTTTGTGCCCACTGAATGGCACACAGCAACAGTTATCCCACTCCACAAAGAGGGAGCCACCACTGATCCTGTGAACTATTGCCTATTAGACTGATGAGCATAGTCTGCAAGGCCATGGGACGTATCATCATGGAACTCATAAACAAAGACATTGGTAACCTCCAAATTCTGGACCCCATCCAGTTCAGGTTTGTGAAAGGCAGATCATGCCTTCTGAACGTGATCAATTTCTTTGAGGCAGTCACCAAAGCTGTAGACGAGGGTAAGGTAGTTCACACAGCCTATCTTGACCTTGCCAAGTCATTTAACACCATCCCCCAATCTGGAATTATAGCTAAACTCATTAAACTAGGTATAAATCCCTATGTCACAAGATGGGCTACCAAATGGCTCACTGACAGAACCCACACTGTAAAAGTTGCCAACTCCAAATCTGAATTGAAATCAGTGAAAAGTGGAGTACCAGAGGGTTCAGTCCTGGGACCTCTCCTGTTTGGTATCTACTTCTCTGAAGTACAGGCTTAAACAGAAGGCCTCTGGCTAATGAAGTTCACAGATGACTGCAAACTAGGAGCCATAGTCAAGTCTCCAAATGATGTGGACATCCTACAGAAGGGCCTCACTGAGACAGATGCCTGGTGTCAGAGGCATGGCCTCAAGCACAATGCCAAAAAAGTGCATTGTCATCACCTTTGGTAAAAACTCTGTACCCATGAACTACCACATAAACGGCAGTCTACTTAATGCAGAATGTGTGATGAGACGTTGGGACCCAGGTGGACAGTAGTCTTTCCTTTTATAATCACGACGCCACAGTAGTCAAGAAATCCTTCTATGTGGCGCACCTCATCACAAAAGGGTTCTAATCCAGGAAAAAAGAGGTTATTGTTCCCCTATACTTGGCACTCATTAGACCCATTATAGAGTACAATGGCCCTTTTGGAATGTACCTCACAAGACATCTGCAGCAGCTGGGAAGGCCACAGATGCACCTCACAAATAGGATTACTGGCCTCAGATAGATGACCTACACTGACCATTTTAAAAACTCCAGCTTTACTCTGTAGCATATTGCTTACTTCGAGGAGATCTCTGCCTAACATATGAAGCTGTGTTAAACCCAGAGCTGTTGGACATGCTACACGTAAAGAAATCCCAATCCCTCTGAGCTACATGCTCTAGGGACCTATACTTTGTCACCACAATAAACTGGACATGCTGGAGGGATAGATTCCTGTCCCAGAGACTTCCTATACTCTGGAACAAGATATCCATCTATGTCAAGCAAAGTTCCTCATTAGCACTCTTCAAGAAAAATCTTGATGAGTAGATGGGGAATAGGAAATACACACCAAGGATCAGTTCTGTGGCTCTGCTCGACAGGGGCACAGGAAATTAATATTCTTTGGTGGCGTAAGCCAGGGAACCTTGTTGGCTAGGCTTACTTAGACCCTTGGGCCAATAGACTAGTACCTACCGATGAACCTATGAACCTATGTTATTACCATTATGATGTCATTCTAAGGTAAAACCGTACCTGACAGTGTGAGATAACATGGCAGATTGAGTACTCTGCTTTGCCAGGCATGTGGCACTTGCATGAACCATAATCCTGTTATTAGGGAGGGTCACAATAACATACTTACAAATGCGACAATGTACATCTCCAAAGTGAGGGTCAAGCTGCTATACCCTTGGGGTTCACAACCTCAACCACACTCTCTGTAGGCACTCTTTGAGGTGAAGATGTGGATATCAATGCATGCACAGAAAACTTATTGAAATTTGCAGTCACTACTTTGCTCTTGCAAGTCTAAAATGTCTGTCAAACAAGCAGACAGCAAATGTATGTTATGTGAAATGATGTGGAAATACAGTTTTGTGTTCTGGGAACACAAATGTACAGTATGACATACCTAGGACATATGGGAGGGACAGAAACGGTGTCCAAAGGTTCCTCTGCAGTAGGCCTCACATCCATGTCACTCCGATCACCACCATTATGCTTCTGAAGTGCAGGCTGCATGAATTGCTGTGAAACTGTTACCTAACATGGATCACTGTTGCTGTGGAGCTTGTTAGAGCAATATTGGACATCTATGTCACCTGACATTGAACATTATATTGCGATAGAGCAGCTGTGCTTATAATCACCATCAGGTCAGTACCCTAGTCAAATCCTATGAGCCTCAGAACTGAAAGTATAATACATGCAAAAGTCATATGATTGGTCTGTTTGCTAAGCAAGGCATCTACCTGGAAAAGGCTACAACAAGCCTACAGTGCCTTGTATCATCCAGGGCAAGGGTGTGGATCAGCAACAGGCTGTGACCTGCTTCTTGTCTTGAGTTTGGTGCTAACTTTTTGCTTATGGTGAGAGAAAAAGAATAAGAGCTTTGTATACCAGCAGAGTGAGGTCATGGTGAGACCAGCAGCAGTAGTAGCCAGACAGCAGCAGGAGTTCAGGTGACACCCCTCTTTTCAGTATTCTTCACAAGGTAAATATTTGTTTTCAGTAAGCACTGCTTGAATCGTGTTGAACTTCAAAACAACTGCCCAAATGTTCCATCCTTAACTTTACAGGCTGTATGTATTAGTTTCCACTCCAGTGTTTGGCAGTGCTCTGTACAGATTCAGACACCTTGGGTGGAATTTTTCTTGGAAACCATGATAGAAATAAGTCCAATACTGAGTTGCACACAGGGCAACCAGCATGCTGTGACAAGCACTGTCCCCATATTTGCAGAACAGATACTTGTAACATTGAGTGATATTCTCAATACAACTGTTTAATCAATAAAAAAGGATCTGTTGCCGTGATAATGAGTGATTTTTACCACCTTGGTGGATATGGGTATCCTGAGGCAATGTAAAAATAGCCCCATGTTTACTGCAACCACTTTATTCTCAAACAAACTGATATGCTATATGAGAGATGTACATACATAATGTCATTATAGGCAAAGCTCTCCCATAAAAGTACTCCTGATGTCAATAATTTAGACAGTAGTAGCCATGCTGCCCCATCACATAAAATTCAAAGCAGACAAGAGCTGAAGCACTTACATGTAACCTTCATAAATAACAAAAACCTCATAGAGAAAGTCCAGATAACAAATACCCCCAGCAGCTGCATATGCATGCTGTAACAACAACACACATCAACACACAGAGCTATATCTCATGGAGGACCAACCTATAAGCCCATAAGGCAAGCTGACATACAGTCCAACATTCTAGTCATTGAAGACTTCATTGTGAGACACACTAATGTCCCTCTCACCAAGATGAGTAAGGAGAAATGAACATCACGTGCTTATCAGGGGCTGTGATCCACCACATTATGTACACGCTCATGTCATTGGACCACAAGTAACAGAAACTCATCATGTTAGAGATACAAGTATATTAACAGCCTGGAATACATGCTCTCTCATACACCAGTCTGTACATATGACAATGAGCAGGTTGTAACCATGCACAGTGCACCTTCCACTTCACCCAGACCCACATCACACATATCTATATATGCGGCGGAACTCACCAGAAGCATACATAAACACCAGAGACCTCCCAAACACAAACATAAGTATGTTACACATAATACATCCAGTGCAGAATGCAGCCTACATGATAGTTCTCACTCCAGTCTCTCACCTTTCAAGCCCTTAAGACAAAACAGTAAAACAAACATATTAGTCATATGGGATTCCATTGTGAGATGCACAGATGTCCCACTCACCAGGCTGGATAAGGAGGAGGTCATGGTCAGCTGTCTGTCAGGTGACATGATCCGCCACATCACACAAGCACTCACGTATCCCAAAACATGTACCATTGTGACTCTGTCATAGTCCATGTTGGTGTGAATGACTGAGATATACCTCTCTGGACTATATATAGGGAGACATGACTGAACTGTCAGACTATATGTCTCAGGTAGGTATGCCCCTAGCCTTGAGCTGCATTTTACCTTCACCTAGGAGGATGCCTCAATACAAATGGAAAATAATTGACCTCAATAATAACCTCAGTTTCTGGCATCATTCTAAGGTGATACAGTATCTGTCAGCCTGGGATGACATGATCTGCAGACCTCGATGCTTTGCCAGACATGGTCTTCATCTATCACCCCTGGAATTTCGACTGCTGGCTAAGGCTCTTGCCATCCCCATAGTGACCTTTTTAGGTAGTGTCTCAAGGACAAAATTCTAGAGGTGAAAACTCCATATTCCAACAACCTCAAACTTATGCTAGTAAACACTAGGTGTCTTAATATGAAACTGCACTCATTGGAAGCAGGTCCTCACCTTGGAAGACTTACACATTTGTGCAGTCATAGTGACCTGGTTCATGGCTACGGGGAGCACTCCAACCATATTGGCCTACACCTCATACTACACATTCAGATCACAAACTGAAGGCATGAACATTTAAGGAAATATCATTTCCATAATTGTTACAGATGAATACACATCCAGACTGATTACACAGTAGAATTCCCTGGAGATACATCAGGTGCTATTAACTTTGGTAGGACACCTATTCAAGTCATTGCCAGCTACATGACCCCCTCTGTGAATCCGGGCAACCACTCTGCCTATTTGGATCTACTTGAGTCTATCAAGATACATCCAAGCACCCTGACTTTGGGTGACTTTTAATACCCATCCATTGGCTGGGTAAATTACTTGTGGTGTAACTTACTTGCCCAAAGGTTCCTTGACTTCATTCACTCCAATGCACTGGACCTGCTGGTTGACACCCCCACAAGGGGTGTCAACATCCTGGATCTGGTGCTTACCAATACGGAGTGCCACTCTAGCACCCCCACTATGAGGTCTTCCCTAGTGACATCTGACTACAAGTCAGTCACATGTGAACTAAGTATCATATGCCCCCACCAGCCATCAAATAAACTAAACCACTTCTCCAAATCACATAATTACCTCGTACTGGATGGTATAAATAGTTGTACTGCACCCTCCTCAGATGGAACTGGCATCTATGGTCAGACCTACACCAATGTGTTATACAAACACCTGTTTAACTGCATTTACTCGACTGTACCTGATAGGACCAAAACAAGCTCCACAAGGAAGAGAAAACTTGCCTGGTGGACAACTGCCAATAACAGGCTTTACAGTAATAGGAAAAAATAGTTGTCTAAGACTAAGAGGGAGTAAGTCCTAAACTGAAAACACTCCTTACACAGCTTAAATAAACTAATAATATTTGTTGTGAAGTCCTCACAAGCAAACTATGAATTCAAATTAGCTTCTTCCACAAAGGACAACCAAAAGGTGTTATTTAGTTTTATCTGTCACCTAAAAGGACAGGGCCAGATATGTGCTGAAGTGATAGTTAATTATAGCACATATACTTAGCCTGTGAACATAGCTCACTTGTCAGCTGACAGGTTTTGTGAATACCTCATCCCTTGTCCCCTCCACATGTACCCAATGACATAGATATCACCTGTTCCCTACCTTGTATCTCTAAAGAGCATGTTCCAAACGCCCTCTCTAAGGCCAAACACATAGCATCTATGGGACCCAATAGCATCCCAGGATGTGTACTATATGGCCTCCAACAGGAATTAACAGCACCATTAAGTACTCCTTTCAAAAGCAATCACTGGAGTTGTCTCAGATGAATGGAAAACAGCCACCATTATTCCCTTGCACAAAGGTGGTGCTTCCACTGACCATGGAAATATAGAGATCTTAGCCTGACTAGCCTTATCTGCAATCCATGGATGACTCATCATGGACCTTATCAGCAAAGATATAGGTAAGCTCCAAACTGCTTCCCTTAGTCAGTTTTGATTTGCCAAAGGGAAATAATACCTGTGAAACATTGTAGACTTCTTTGAGACAGTCACCAAGGACCTGGATGAGGGAAAATCTGTGCATACAGCCTACCTAGATGTAGCCAAGGCATTTTACATTATCACCCACTCAGGCATCATCAACAAAGTCACCCAGCTAAGTATCATCCTTTATATTGTTAGATGGGTCACTAACTGGCTCACTGATAGAACCCATAGAGTGACAATAGTGGAATCCACCTCCAACAGCAGACCTGTAACCACTGTTGTACCACAGAGATCTGTCCTGGTACTGGTACTGTTTGTAATGTAGTTCTTCAAAGTACAAGCTAAAATTAAAGGTCTGTGGCTGACAAAGTTTGCTGATGGCTGCAAATTGGGAGTGGTCATAGAAGGTCCAGATGATGACAACATCCTACAAGAGGGTCTTAAACACACAAATGATTGATGCCAAGCCAGCCAGTATACCAACCAGGGGAGCAACCATACTGGGTATGGGTCTTGGCCATATGGCAGAATCACACACACCCCGTACTGTAATGTCTTCCCTGGTAAGGTCTAAACACAAATGGTCTTCTTTGAAGTAGAAATAAAACATGGATCCCATCTATACATGGAATATTCAGAAACTACTGTAAGACTGACCTGCAGCTATTAGGTGATACACTGTCCAAATCTGAAACCCCCATAAACATTGAGGACACTGTGGCCTATGCAGGCATGTTCACAGAAACCCTGTATGAGCATGTTGCTAGCTGCACAGAGGCAGTGATACCAACCAGGGAGAAGTACAGACGTAACTCAAAATCAACCACCCTGATGGAATCACAGAGCTGGTAGGTTGTTGTGTGGGGGTGTGGAAGGCCTAGGCTGACCCAAACTGGCAAGCATGTGTATGAGTCAAGAAGGGAAGCAGGCAAGATGGACCATGGAAATATGGTATTTGTGTCTGTAGGTGACCTGAATGTGACAGTGATGTGTGAGTGTGTGTGTGAACACAGCCAAGCTCAGTGCTAGTTCTATGTGTCTGTATGTTGGACAGCTGTGAGCTGTGCATGGTAGAGCTGACAGTTCATCTTCTGCACCCCCGAACATGTGAACTGGCTCTGCTAGGAATTGCACTGGCACCTCCACACCCAAGGTCAGATGCTGTGCTATCTGAGGGTGACTGCTGTCTGCTGGAAACATGTTCTCTACAGGAATGCTCAGAACCACAACTCTGTAGCCTACTACATCTTGGTGTGGACAACATAGTCCCCTCTGGAATGCTGGATGTGCTGCCACTATGGCAGCATGACTGTGCATGGCCACATTGACTCTCAGCAGATGTAGTTGCTGACCTATGTCCATGAGGCTGACGCTCAATTCCAACCAGACATTCCATCACAGACAACATACTTTCCAAGACAGATAGTGTGCAATCTCTCAAACCAAAATCTTTCTACTACGTCAGTCAATCATTCCAGGGTATCAGCAACATGGTGAAGGCAGTCATGGTTGTCAGACGGTGCTGCATCCATAACCCTGAGCATTCGTTGGGAGTTCCTTTACAAATGTACCTGTGCCTCCATGATGGCCCTAAACATAAGCCAAGTGACACGTGATGAGACACCTGGAACAGGTGGTGGAGGGACAGCTGACCTCCTACGAACACCCCTATCAATCTGCCTGTGTGGAACCTTGACAACTGTTTGGCTATGGCCAGTAGCAACAGTCACTGCAGCCACAGTAGCCACACCTCTTTGTTCAATGTCCTGACCATCTGACTGTCCAATATCTGTGGGCACAGGGGACTGGGTATGTGTAGGCATACTGGCTGTGTATGGTGATAATGAGGAAAGACAAGGGATGTCAACCTCTGTGGCAGATTCAGCCCCTGCAACCCCAGCTGTGCCTCACTTTGGCCATCATCATCATCAGAGTCTGAAGAGACACTGACATCAGGTTGTGAAGGGGACAAAGACCAACCTCCCTGGTAAATTGTGATAAAAAGGGAAAAGCATTACATTAATACCTGCACTACTATGCTCTGCAGTATTATGTTGCAATATATGTTAACCCGTATAGACTGCTGTCACTATTACAGGCTTGTATAAACCCCAACCTCATATAGTAGGACATAAGGACATTATTTTCTAACCCAAGTCTGTAATTATTTGGAAAGAAAAGTTCTTTAAACATGAATCTGATGAGAAAAACATAAATGATGTACACTGTTGACATTCTGCAAAACTCTGCACAGTCAAACCTCCCAACTGTACCGAATAACTTGTTTTTTACTGAGTTTTGGGGTCCAAATGAAGGGGTGCCCCGATTCCCCGAGTGGTACCCCTTAATTTCCGATTTTATTTGCTTTTTTTTTTTTTAATTTATTGCGCTGTCGGAGCTGACATCATCACGTGCGCAACGACGTCAGCTCAGTCAGGCTACCAGCCAGTCGGAATTGAGCTCAAGGAACTCACGTCATCATTTCCGATTGGCTGCGAGCGCACGGGAATTAAACAGATACAGGCAGCAGCACTAATGGCAGTTTCTGTTCAGGCATTGCATTTTGCTTTGTTTTGCTGCCGAGAACAGGCTGGCTTTGCTTTGTTTTTTTTTATTTTTGCTGCTGAAAATGGGCTGGCTTAAATGGTTGCAGGACTTTGCTTTGTTTTTTTTTTTATTTTTGCTGCCTGCCAACTTAAACAGTTGCAGGACTTTTTTATGTTTGCTGCCTTGCTGCCTGCCGACTTAAACAGTTGCATTACTTTTTTTATTTTTGCTGCCGTGAACGGGCTGGCTTAAATGGTTGCAGGATGTCATGGCAGGCTGCAAGAATGTGATGAAGGCACTTGGGGAATTAGATAAGGAAACAGAGTGTGTGTGTGTGTGTGTGTGTGTGTGTGTGTGTGTGTGTGCGTGTGTGTGTGTGTGTGTGTGTGTGGTAATGAGAGTTTACTGTACTAAGTATTGCAACTAATTAGTAATTGGAGGTGTTAAAGTTGAGGTAAAACGTTTTAAGGTTATCTGTGTTGGAACATACAACAGAAGATATAATTTGGAAGGTGACTGAATTTTAATTAAGGGGCATGCCTTTGCAGTAATATCGATAGCAAAGTGGCTGAGGATGGAGGGACTTTTTAATTAATAGGACTTAAAGGGGTGGATGTGGACAATGACTGCCTATGTAGCCATACCCTTTCTAACAGCTGTACATCAATTACTTGTTTTTTTCCTTCACAAAAGGAAACAAAATTTTCTTTTGGTATAATTTTGAACTTTTATAACTCCAGCAAAAAGTCATACATATACGCACACCATGTCCTTTCAACACTTATTCCATTTTGAGCAACAACAAACACTTACAGTAAGCTATAAATGAGCATTTTATTTTTGTCATGCGAGTATGGTATATGTAACACCTCTACAAAAATATTAGTACTGCAGTGGTCTACTAGTGATTATTTTTGTGTTAAGTAACCATGGTCTTTTCACTAGGTACCACATTTCTAAGCTGATGATTAATGCTAAAAGACGTTTCCACTGCTTGGGTAGGCAAACAATATGGTGACTTGCAGTACGGGTTGTGAGCATTGTACTCGTGCCTGCTCTTTAAAGGTAAACAAAAATTATTTGTTGGGATTTGGAAGAACCAGACAGAAATTTACAAATTACTCTGTGACATTATAATTTGTGTTGCTGAGTTTTACAGACAGTCCTAATGGAACCAGCCACTACGATCTTTAACCCTGACCCATGTAGAATCTAAAATGCTATTTTAACAAATATACTGCAGTTAGCTGCTACTTATGTTACAGAAATGGATAAAAATTACACCTCTTCAGAACACTACACTCCAATTCAGCTTTATAAAAAAGTGTATTTAGTATTGGCTTTGAAAATGTTAGGCAGCAACATTGCGCTGTACTTCAGGAGAACAAGAGAGTCCCGAAAAGATGATGTTATCTAAGAAACCTAGTGACACTTCCGCCTATGTATAGAGCTTGAGTTAACGGTTGTATATAAGTGTTGCATGGAGGGAAAGTTGCTGAAAAGCTGTGTACTTAAGAGTTAACACCTACACCTCCCTTTCTAGCACTAAATCACTGTTTCGTGTTATTGTAGTGTGCACTTCAGAGTTGGTTTTGGTGTGTACTTATATGTAGGTCTGTAGCAGAAGCAGAAGGCATTCACTTGCCCACGGCTGAGTAATTAAGTGTGTGTGATTTGCTGTGTGTTCTTTACCTGGCCAGAAGAGCTGTACATTTTTTATGCAGAGTATAGCAAAGAGAAGTCTCAAATCAATTTTATAGTGCACCTGTCCAGGAAGTGAATTCAGTATATTCTGCTAGTTTTTGCAGTTAGAAGCGTTATTTAGTCAAGGACATGTTTAATCTTATTGACCTGAGAAGCCTTATTACATTGAGGGCTTGTTGAAAAAGACTACAAACACAGAGGTGTCAACAAAAAATTATATTCTGACAATATAATAAAGTATATGCATACCTCTCAAGTATACCTCATTACTAGAGATGTTTCTCATTTTGGCTACTAAAAAGTCTATATTCCTCAAAGTTCCACATTGAATAGGACTGTCAGATATTCATTGTTGGGATTTTTAAACTGATCTCCATGGTTAAATAGTACTAAATCATAATTCATCAAAAGAACTACTTATAAGTATAAAGCAACACATTTTAACCATCCTGTGACCTTTCTAGTTGAAGTTATTTGTAAGCAGTTAGTAAATGTTCCACATTTTGCTCATTTATTCCACATTATGGTGGCAGTGTTCCACATTTGTTTAGTTGTTGGTAGGGGATTATAGCAAAAATGGTGCTATTGTTTTAAAGTCAACAATCTGTGACACTGATTAGTAAGTTGAGATGTTACTTATACAGGTGTATAAAATATTTATTTGTTTATTTATCTATTGACATTTGATTACAGGGAAAGCTCGATTGGGTAGAAGCCTAGTTTCATCAGATGCCCAGGGAGAAAAGCTCCAAATTATAGGTTCATAGGTACTAGGGCCTATATAAGCCTAGCCAAAAAAGGTACCCTTGCTTTTGCCACCCAAGAAAATTATTTTCCTGTGCCCCTGTCGAGCAAAGCCACAGAAGTGATTCTTGGGGTGAATTTCCTATTTCCCATCCAATCATAATTTTTCTTGAAGAGTGCTAATGAGGACCTTTAAGAACATTAATTTTACAATCTTCAAAAATTAAAAGCATCGGCAGTTTAAATAATTATATCACATTAGACATAGTATAAAAAACATCAGTTAAGAATCGATACAAGGTATATGACAGTCATTTAATATTTAGAGATTTTAGGCAATTTGTAGAGAAATTAAATGTAAGTTAGTTTAATATAAATAAGAATTGCAATATGACGTGAGGGAAAAGCAAGCTTATGGTTAATTTAAAGCGAAAGTCAGGGAAGAGGATTAGCAGTAAGTGGAAAAGGGGAGAGTAAGGTGGTATAAGGAAAAAAAGATACTTTTGAACATTTAGGGATATGTAAAATAGTAGCAGTGTTGAAAATTTAAAACACTAATGGTAATAAAAAAAAATTATTTTGATAGATGATGAACAGAAACATATACAGGCCACTCTTCTAAGGGTGCCATATTTTGGTTGTCTGTTCTTCAGTTTGCATTTGAAAGTTGATATCCCACAATTCCACCTGGGTGGGTGGGGTTACGTAATTATGTACTCAAATTAGATGTTAATCAGTGTACAGATTTGTACCTATTTTTCATGGGCCTTGTCCAGATTTTTGATGTTTCCAGGTTGAGAGGTATGTGTACAGTTCACAGTTATGGCAATCTGTAATGTCCTGACAATACTGTCAAAGCAATCACTGTGGTCACACCTACAAGGCACAAGTATGAGTCTAAACTGTGTAGAGTCAGAAAATATATGTACAGTTGACAATCATGCAGACAGTATAACTATCCAGCCAGTAGGCCTGGGATGACACTTTAGTGAATACTTTGAACTAAATCTACATTTCTGATGAAACAGTTTTATGCTTACCAGCAGCAGGAGAGCAGCCTCTTCCTATTCCTGACAGTCATGAAAAAATTTGAGGGATAAGTAATGTAAACAGCACCACATATTACAGTATAACAGAAGTAATACGTTCAAATATCTCACATTTACAGTAGCTGCTGTGTTAACACGTATGCGGGGTCACGATCTGTGCATGAGCTTAAAACTCCAGCTACCCCCCAATAAAACATCTGACATTCACATCAAACTATGTGCACCCTGACATGCTGAATTCTACACTATTCCAATGCTTATCCAACTAAGCATACCTGGACACTCCTCTTTAGTGGAAATGATGGCATCCACATCTATGACATATTGGGTGATGTATGCCTGGGAGATGTCTTGGGTTGTAAGGTTCACCAGGAATTCTTCTGTGGCTGACAGAGGTTGTTCTGCTCCAGGCCCACCACCAGCAACTTGACGATCCCTGGCAACATCCACTGCATGTCTGTGTGCTGAGTGAATCATATCTTTGGCATGGTGTCGCACCTGCTCATTTGTGTGATTCTGGTGACACATGACATTAATGTAATGCACCAGGTCATCCTACAAGGCCACAGGCTCTTGCCTATTTGCTCTCCCTCTGGACAGCAGGACTTGGTAGTGTTGTCACAAGGCCTCAATGATGAGGTCATTTTCTGCCTCAGTAAAAGACGCTCGGCATCTTGCATGCATGATATCTCCTGAAATACAAATAAATGAGAACACATCTCAGGATCACATATGTGTGAGTACAGTATGTAGAGATACGACAATAAAGGAAGGCTATCAGTATTCACTGCTTGATTACATAGCATATTCAACAGTGTGGCAAACATACAAAGGGTGGGATACAGATAGATTAGTAGCAATAGTGACCTACATCTGTTTGTCCCATGACAGATACTCATGTATGATCACACACCCAGCACAGGAGTCCATTGTAGTGTGTCCCATAGCAAGACCCCCCATAACATATGCATAAACAACAGTGGTAACCAAATAGCAGTGTACTATTACAACTGCTAACAAAGGTGTAGGTGTAACACAGTTGGAGATCAATGGAGATTAATGGCATGTCATCAGTACAGTCACCCAGAATTATGATTCAATATGAAAAAGAAAATGATTGATTTTAACAATTGGCTTAGTTTCTGGTATCATTCCAGGGGGATCCAGTACCTGATAGCCTGGGAAGATATGATCAATAGACAATGATGCCTTGCTAGAGATGGCCTGCATATGTCTCACTTGGCCTTCAGACTTCTGGCAAAGGCTCTTGCCTCCCCCATAGTGCCATTCTTAGGAAACGTCATAAGGTCAATACTACCAACATAAAAATTTCAACAAAATGCAAATTAAAGGTCATGCTGCTAACTGCTAGGAGTCCAAACATGAAACTGCACCCATTGCAAGCATTCTTAACCCTGGAAGATGCTGACATTTGTGCAGTCACAGAAACCTGGTTCAAAGCTGCACAGAGCACCACAGCCTTACCTGGTTACTCATCATATCATACATTCAGACCCCAAACTTTGAGCAGCAAAGCCAAAGGAGGTGGAATTTCAATATATATCAAAGACACACACACACCTCCAGGCTGGTGAAACAGTATAATGCACAGGAGACACTCCAGGTGCAGTTAACTGTTGACAAGACCCATATTCAAATCATAGCTAGCTACAGGCCCCCAAATTTGACTCAAGATGTCCACTCCACCTATCTGGACCTCTTCAAATCTATCAAGATTCAACCCTTTACCCCGATCCTGGGTGACTTTAACTACCCAACCATAGACAGGAAAAACTACTCATGCCATAACACAAATGCCCAGAGATTCCTTAATTATGTCAATGCAAATGCCTTGGAACAGCTAGTCGATACCCCCACTAGAGGCGATAATATCTTGGAGTTGGTATTAACCAACATGAGTAATCACTGCAGTATGCCTATAGTATCATCCTTCCTGATAAGATCCAACCATAAAACGGTCACTTTCAAAGTCACCATCTCCCCTGACCCCCCCCCTCTATCTAGGGTCAAAGAAAAAAACTTCTCCAAAGCTGACTACAACCTCCTGAGGGATGGTATAAAAAGCTTCACTCCCCCATCCCCCTCTGTAAGAAGTGGCACCAATGTCAAGTCTACACCAAAGTACTATACAACCATTTATATAGATGCATGGGATTAGGAATACACAGCAGGAAAAAATCATCCTCCGCAAGGAAGAGTAAACCTGTCTGGTGGACATCTGCAATAAATAAACTACATAACAAAAGGGAAAATTGCTGTCCAGGACCAAGAAGAAGCAGGTGCCCAATTGGAAGCAATCTTTCCTTAGCCTGAACAAACAAATAAGAGCAATAGTGAAATCCTCTTAAGCCAACTTTGAGTCCAAATTGGCTACATCTACTATAGACAATCATAAGACCTTCTTCGCATATGCCCGCAGTCTCAAAGGAAGCACCCAGATCTGTTCAGAACTGGTGGTCTAGTACACCACATACACAAATGCTGTAGATTCAGTGAAAACTTCACCCCTCTGTCTCCCCATCAGTAAATCAGGACATCCCAAGTAGCTGCCCCCCTCCCCTTATCTCTAGGGAACAGATCATCACTGCTCTCTCAAAGGCAAAAAATACAGCCTCTATGGGATCCAATAACACCCCAGGCTGCAACCTACATGAACTCAGACACGAACTTGCAGCAACATTAGGCACCCTATTCAACCAAAGCCTGAGTACCGGCTTTGTCCCAGCCAAGTGGAGGATACAGCCACTGTCATCCCTTTACACAAAGATGGAGCATCCATCGTTCCGGGAAATTATAGACTCATCAGCCTAACAAGCCTAATCTGCAAGGCCATGGAATAGATTATCATGGACCTCATTGACAGGGACAGTGGCAACCTCCAATTACTCGACCCCACATATTTTGGCTTTGTCAATGGGAGGTCATGTCTGTTAAATCTGGTTGACTTCTTTGAGACAGTTTCCAAAGGGATGGATGAGGAGAAGATGGTGCACACCACCTACCTTGACCTGGCCAAAGCCTTTGACATCATTCCCCACTCAGGCATAATAGATAAACTCTCTCAACTAGGCATCAATCCATATGTTACCAGATGGGTAGCAAACTGACTCACAGATAGAGCCCACCTAATCAAAATAGGGGAAACCACCTCAACCAATAGACCTGTACTGAGCAGCATACCTCAGGGATCGGTCTTGGGGCCTCTGTTATTCGAGATATATTTCTCTGAGGTGCAGGCCAAAACCAGTGGCTATGATTGATCAAGTCTGTAGATGCCTGCAAGCTGGGTGCAGTGATCAATTCCCCAAGTGATGTAGACATCCTCCAAGAGGGTCTCAACCAAACAAATGACTGGTGCCAGAAACATGGCCTCAAGGAGAATGCCAAAAACTGAATTATCATCTGCTTTGGGGAGAGTAATTTCCCCACATATTATCACATTGATAACAATGTACTAAGCATACAATCAGTTGTGAGGGATTTAGCCACCTAGGTTGATAGCAACCTAATTTTTGACCACCATGTTGCTTCAGTTGTATGGAAAGCTTTCTACATGGACCACCTCATAAGTAAGGGTATCTCATCCAGGGACAAGGAAGTTATAACATCACTGTATTCTTCCCTTATAAGGCCATTTATTGAGTACAATGTCTCATTCAGCATGTACCTCACAAAGCACATGCAGTAGCTGGAGAGACCACAGAGGTTCCTTACCAGGAGAATCTAGGACCTCAAACACCTAACTACACAGATAGGCTAAAAGACCTGTCCCTCTACTCATTTTCATACAGACTCCTCAGAGGTGACCTCTAGCTTGCATACAAAGCAATCTCAGACTCCTGGCCTGATGGGACTGCTGCATAATTGCAAGTCAAGCTCCACTTGAGTAACCCACACTTGTGACCTCAACCTGGTCTGTGACATCAATAGTACTTGTTGGTGGGACAGATTTGTGTCCCAGTGACTTCCCATCTGTGGAACAGACTCCCTCTCCATGTCAAGCAGAGTACCTCATTATCTTTTTTAAGTGCAACTTGGATAACTGGATGGGAAACAGAAAATACATCCCTGGGATTCTATCTGTGTCCCTGCTGGACATGGGCTTTGTGTGCTGACTTGTTTAAACATGGACTAAAACATGGGCTAAACTCTTGGCTATGATTATAAGGACATCAGGGCCAATAGCCTAGTAACTTCCTATGATCCTATAAACAACACTTTGATTAACACTAAACGTGATCTTCTTTGAATTTTGTGGAAAATTCTAAAGGCAAAAAAATGGGATTTCTATGGGATCTAGGCTGGCTTCCATTTTTGCCATTTTTGTCATGGCCTCTTGGGAAAAGGATTTTATTAAGACTCATAGGTTTTATGATAGAAGAGGTTTTTACAGACACTTCATAGATTACCTAATTTTTATTTGGAGTGGATCAGAATAAGATTTATTTTGCTTTTACTGTTGATCTTAACAATGGCACTGAGTTTTTACAGTTCACCATTGGTGATTTAGGAAGACAAATCAATTACTTAGACCTAACCTTAAACATTGAATCCAATGGAAAAAATAACAGCAGGGTGCATAGGAAAGACACATTTATAAGCGAGTATTTACATTATGACAGTTTCTACCGTTTGCAATTGAAAAGTGTTATCAAGGGACAAATGATAGTGATGATCCTATATTTTGTGAAGATCTAGACTTTCATAAAAGCTAATTTTTGAAAAGATGTTATCCTTTTGACTTTTTAACATCAGTTGCTGAAGAAGTTCACAAGCTCAGATTAGATAGAGCAAAGCCTATTTTGAAAGCTGCTCCCACTAGCAAGTCACATTGTCCCATCCACATGTTTTCACAGTCATTTCCTTTGGATTTTACTAATTCATTTCCATTACCCATTATGAATGATCTGCAACTATAAAGAACCTTATATTAATAATCGGAAGATTATTATGGCCAATAAAGAAATGACAGATAGTTTATGCAGTGCTCCACTGTTTACATATAAAAGGTCTTTTGATATTAACTCTTCAGTGGAAAAACTTAAAAAAGACAATCATATTATCAAATTGATGGGAACTTTTAAATGGGGCAGATGTAACTACTGCTGTTACATAGCAAACTGTTCCAGTATATATCTCGAGGCTATTGACAAAACTATTATTGCAAAAGACTGATTTGATTGTGAGTCTTGCGGTGTTGTATATATTGCACACTGCTAGACCTGCCCAAGCTATTATATAGGTAAAACTTTATATAAGCTAAGTAAAAGAATTTATGAGCACCTGTTAGTGATCAGGAAAAAGGACTTAATGCTTTGGCTAAGCATGCTACATTCTGCTCCAACTTCAGGAAATTTAACTTCTTTGTTTTAGACAATGTTGACGTTCATAGTTACTTTGGAAACTATAATGGTCTTTTAGAGTATTGTGAAGCTGAATGGTAATTGCAACTCAGTGCAGATGTCAAACCTGGTTTAAATGAGCATATTAACTTAAAATAATTTCTTTTAGCTCAAAGATGTTGCTCAAATGTTTAAAGTATACATTTTGAGACTTAAGTATTACATGTTTTCCAGTTTGAATTTATTATTACATACACTGTTTATGGTGTTAGTGCTTTAATCCCAAAGTGCAATCTCATTGGTTATTTTCACTATTTGTCACAAATTTTCATTCATTAGTTTAGTGCTTGTAATGTAGTGGTTGGTTTGTAACACATGACATGAAGAGATTCTTTTAAAAGGATTTTAAGGATTTTCATATATTTCTTAAGCATTTCTGAAAAAGTTCTGGTATACAATTAAAATAGAACAAAACCCTTAAGTTTAGTCTTCTTATTAACTGCCATTCCATTGTTGTCTTTGCTTTTTACCAATCCTGATTATATCCAGCTTTTAAATCTTTCAAGTACTCACATATCTGTGGGGGGCTCCCGGTCATATATTCCTTGATCCAATGTTTGAAGGTATCCTTCTTTCTCATGCAGAGGTGTCTGTAGTGACTCCTACATAATTCACCACTGTGGGGAATACCAGTAGCACTGGACAAAGCCTGGGCCAAACTATTCCATGTCTCTGCCTTGTATTCTAGCCCACTATAGTCCCTCTGTAAAAGCTCGGGCCTGTGTTTATTCACTAGGAGTCCAACAAGCACTTTGGACTCCTGGACACCCCTTCTTTGAGCATGTAATCTAAAACCCTCCCCAGAAATGCTTGCCATGCCTACCACAGATCAAGACCAATGTAGAATGATGTTTTCCTGCCAATTCTGAGAGTGTGCACTTTTTTGTTTTGCAATATTTGAAAGTGTTGTGCATCAATTACCATTGCACAAAAATGGTGCTTGAGGCTGCGCATCACTGGGCAACATGTTTGTTCAATAGCCGACAGTCTTAATTGAATGCATCCGGTTTATGTTTTAGGCTGTCTGGGTCCTGTCTGCTACCTGGGTGGAACATTCAACCAGTTTGTGTACTACTTCTCTAAGTGCTGATGGGTGGAGGGCAAGGACATTGATCATGGACATGTTGCTGCTGTGGCTTCAGTGCCAGTTGACTCTGTCTGTAGCCAAAGTTTGGGCAAGATGCCAAGCAGGAGGGTTGATAAGGGTGCTCTAAGTGGGCCTGCTGTCCCTCCTTCAGCAGGTGCAGTTGTCTCTTCTTGTGTTACTCAACATATGTATAGGACCATCATGGAGACACAGGAACATTCAGAAAGCTGCTCCAGACAAATGTTCATGGCTGTAGATGTGGCACAGGCTGATGTGTGGCTGCCTCCACCTTTTTGTCGATTCACTGGATTGAATGAATGACACATTGGAATGAGGGGTGTCTGTGATGGACAGAGGGGTGTCTGTCATGGAATGATCAGTGTCTATATTGGGACATCTGCTGCAAGGGGAATGGCATCCTCATGAGCATAGGTCAGCCACAACATCTGCTGATAGCCAATTAGGCCATACCCAACCACGCTCCCATAGTGGCAGTACAGCCACTGGTCCATCAGTGAGTCTGCTGTACATACTCAAATGTGGCAGGTCATGGTGTCATGGTCTTTGGCATTCCCATGAAGGGAGCATGTCCTGCAGACATCAGTCATATTCCGGTAGCAGCACTGCATCAGACCTTGGTCATTGAGGTACCAGTGCAACTACTGGCAGAGCCAGTTCTTGTGGGTGGGGGTGACAACAATGAACTGCCAACTCTACCATGCATGGCTTGCACCTGTCTGACATACCAAGACAAAGAGTTAACACTAAGCTTGGCTGTGTTCAAGCAGACTCTCATACATCACTTTCACACGAAGGACCCCTACAGACACACACACACACAGCAGTCACATGGTTCAACCTGCCTGCTTCTCTTTCTTACTCACATACAGTCACTGACCTTTTGTGTCAGCCTATGCCTCTTACCCCCCACACAACGCCTTGTGCAGGTGATGATAACTGTGCCATATACCTGTTTCTCTTATTGATTCAGGGATACAAAAGCTTTGTGTTTGATTCACAAGGTGCATAGCTACACTAGTGCTTAGTATACCTGCATTTGTGTAGTTAAACTGATAATTGTATCTGTCACTTATATTTGCTTTGCCAAGTTATACAGTGGATAGCATCATCATGTCACTACTTTCTAGTATATTTTCTTGTAAGGGTTTTGAAGTCAGGAACTGCAATGTGTCTCATTACTTTCTAGCTTTTCTCTTTAATTATTTTCCAGTACCTATGTATGGTGCATATCACAAGTCATGCAATCACATTGAGATCTCAGGACTGTATTACAGCACTGTAGTCAAAATCTTACAGTATAATGTTCTCTTTCGCATGAACCTCACCAGACACATGCAGCAGCTGGATAGACAACAGAGCTTTCTCATCAAGATAACACAGTGCCTACCAACTGTATGTGGATAGATTAAAAGGCATGTCACTGTAATCTGTCTGATATCAGATGAGGTGACATCTGCCTGGGCTCCAGGCCAGTGTCTGATCATGTCCTGGTGAGATGACTGCATATGCATTAATCTGATATCGCCAATGACATCAGCATTGTCTGTTGAGCATATGACAATAACAGTGTCCTGCATGCTGGTGTGAAATGTTCACTGTAATGTCAAATAACAGCTCATGCACACACACACACACACACACACACACACACACACACACACACACACACACACACACACACACACACACACACACAGTCAACTGCAGTGAGAATGCAGATAAGAGAACACAGTACTACTTTTATATGGCTGCAGGTCAACTGATAGTGGATGACATCAGCAGGCCATGTGGGAGACAAGAGGTTGTGAGGGCTGCATGAAATGGATGTGTAGGCTTGAGCAACTATCAAAGTACTGGTAAGTGAAGCTATTGGAGAAGTAACAGTGGGATAGAAGGGCTACTCTGCCAAGTAGACACACACACACACACACACACACACACACACACACACACACACACACACACACACACACACACACACACACACACACACACACACACACACACACTCACATTTAACTGTAGTGAGAACAGGACCCCTCCCTATCTACAGAACACAGTACTCTACGCAAGCACCATGACACAAGTGCCATGGCACAAGTCTGACTTTTACAGGGCTGCAGGTCAACTTATAGTGGATGACATAAGCAGTGCATGTTGGAGAAAAGTAGGGAGGCTTGCCTGAAATGGATCTGTGGGCAGGTGCAAGTATCAAAATACTGTCAATTTGGGGGATTGGGGCTGTACCTGCAGGATACATACTTGATCTTCTGGCTAGACACACGCACATGCGCATGCATGTGCACACACACACACACACACACACACACACACACACACACACACACACACACACACACACACACTTGACTGCACTGAGAACAGAACCCCTACCTATCTAATTTCACAGATTGCAGAACTCAGTACTTTAAGCAAGCACCAAGGCACAAGTCTGACTTTTAAATGTCTGCAGGTGAACTTATAATAGATAACATTTGTATGCCATGTGATGGACAACAGGTTGGGAGCCCTGCATAGGCACATATATTCATAGGTTCATATGAGGCCAGTAGTCTATCAGCACTATGGTGTGTAGAAGTCTAGCTGTGTAAAAATACAATTATCCTTATTGTGCATAGTTGGATGTTTGAGTTTAACAGGCTCTCTCCATCATGAATGACCACACAACATTACTTATTACACTTTGTAGTGTGCTTGATATTATGTGTGTAAAAAATACTGAGACCCAAGTGTTGTACATCTTGGTGGGGAGGGAGGAAACACATGGATGTATTGTGAATATATGATGTATACTTAGAATGGGCCCTTAGTTTTCAATATGTCCCCATGTGCTTTTATATCATACAAAGGAAATGGACAATAAACAACAATAAGAAAGCATTGTATATGCAGTTCCATAACACAGGGAGCAGCAGATTTGTACGATGGTTAACAAAATGTAGTAGCATGTGAGTTACACCTGTTTGTGTGTAGGTAAGCAGTGCACAAATGTGAGCCACATTGCTAACATCTGATGAGCAGAATACAACAGTGACAAACAATTGCATGTATAAGCAGATGTGTATGTGTTTTCCACAAAAGTTAAAACCATGCCAGTCCAGATAGCAGGAATACATTTACAGGACTGTAGTATATAGCATGCCCACATACATTGGATGATAAATGTGATAATACATAGATTACTCCATCAGTAAAAGTAATCCTGTATGGGATATGCTGTATTGAAACCCAGTACCCTATGTATGGCAGCCCTACACTTACACCTTTTGCCACAAGACTGTTGCAAAAACAGTTGTCTATGTTGCATTTCATTGCTGTAAACTACAATGTCACAGCAGTTAAACAAAGGTTGCACAATCTGTACTAGAACCCAGTACCATCTGTTCTCCAGGCTGTTTTTTCACGATGGTCAAGGGCATTCATTGACTTTATCCAGTTTCTATTTTGGGCTGTCTGCTTCCTAGGTGGTCGACTTTGTTTTGCACAAACCAGATAAACACAACTAAGCCTGACATTTATTTATTCCCCACTTCCACTGTTTGCTGTATGTAGTGCATCACACAAAAAGTGCAATTAAAATGGGAATAATAAGACATACAAAACTTAGTAATGGACACAGATAAGTAGAATAAGTGTCTAGTTTCATATGTTAAGGAACTTTTTGTACAAATCCACAACTGTTTACTTGATTACTGCACCAAATTAAGAAATACAAGGATATGGCATAATATTAAAAATGCATTCTAAGTTCAGGACTTACATTACAAATCCAATATCTGACACTATTTTATTTCATGGCTAAAATTCCTTGTCTCTACTCCCATGGTATTGAAGTATTGAGGAAAAACAGAATGCAGTCTACATGAAGGCTTTATAGCTTGTTGAATCACTCCACCATACTGAAAATCACCTGCGTATGCTGTAATTAGCACCTATGTAAAACATCTGCTGCCTTACTGAATATATCAACTCTGTTGCTACTCATTAGAGTGTGATGCTCACCTATGAGCTTCTGCATGCACCAACACTTAAATTAGATAAACACAAGCAATCTTGTTATTGCATTTATCTGTTCCTGTGATATCAGGCAAACTCAAAAAGTAAAGGAAAGGTTCCAGACCCTGTACTAGAACCCAAGACTATCTATACTCTAGCCCTAAACATACGCATGCTGCCACAGGAATAATTATTTGACAACTACCAAGAAACTTGCTATTCATTCCTCCATTTCCTGTGGTTGAATTAAGCACTGCATTGCACAATGACAAAAATTAAAAAAATAAATTTTAACTTAAAGCAGACAGAGATGACACATTTTAACAAACAATAAAGAGAGTGAAACAGAACCTGTGAATTCTGGATTGCTTACATGCACTTTTATACTTCACAGACCTACATGTATACCTCTGTAAGTGTTACCTGACCCCCCATGTCATCATTCACTGTTGCCATCCATTGAAGATAAACACTGTGGAAGTGTCTACATGATGTGAACATCTCTACATTATTACAATTTGTTTGTGATTCAGCAGTTCTATTGAGTTTTGACCTCATCTGCATCTTCACCATGCTGACAGGCCTGAATCTACATGGCTGGTAACTATGTAGGTAGGGAAACTGAAGGGGAGCCCAATGTTGTACACACAAGGGAGGTTTGCTATATATCTTCACAGAAGAATGCAGGTCTTGATAAAAAATTACTGTATTCTGTTAGGTACATACTGTATATGCTGACATGACCGTATGAATAGTATGTTTCATGGCATTTATACTTTTAGCTGTCTTTATTAGTTATGAGTACATTCTTCATTTGGGAGTGGTGGAGCAAAGGTGCATTTATGTCATGGCACTTAAAAAGGACTTGTCACTACTGTTACTCTAATTTTCTATCATCCACCATATCTAATAATGTCATAATGTCTGTGGGGTTGCATGTTATGGTCAGTTCTTTACAAATATATAGGCTTTTTCTTGATCTTGTTTCCGTGTAGGCTCCTTTCAGTGGCTGCATTCAGAAAATTTTTGAATGCATGGGAAACACGAGCATGCAGTCTACACTGTTGATTTACAGATTATTGAATTGCTCCTCCATGTTGGTTTGCTTCATTAGCATACAATTCAGATACTTATGCTGTAATTTGCATGCCGCAGAAATTGCCATGTTTGCATGCGAGTGTGCACCGCTAAGCAGAGTTTACTGAATCTAAAAATATTCATGAACATGTGCGCATCAGGCCATGATGCACACATGGTCAAAAATGCCTGTGTAGGCTTCAGTGAATCTCCTCCCCCAAGAAATGCTGTATCTGACTTTTTCTGTAAGACGAGTGGTGAACCCTTATGTCATTGTAATATATAAAGTTGCAACTTTACATGTTTTCTAGACTAATTTAGGGTTACCTGAGAGGACAGACTTTGAATACCTGATAGATTCCATAGGTGCAGAGCTTTTATTTTAGTTGCTTTAACTATAAAATAAAATACTTCATTATATTTTTGATATTGCAATGAACTGGGTAATAAAAGTGAAATATCAAAGCGGATGGCATAATATACTAGCACTTTCCTGCTTTTGAGGTGGGTAAGTAGAGTATGAGTTAAAATAAAAAATAAAATGAAAAATAAGTATGTGTCACACCTATAACTATTTTGAGGAAATTTACTTAACTGCCCAACTTATTACACAGTTTATACACTACAGTAAATAATACTAAACTACTTAAACAGGGTTTTCAAACAAAAAGTTAATAATTCCATGGTAAAAGTTTGTACTGCAGTGTTTGATGAAAGCCAGAACTACTTTCCTGCCATAACACTCAACCTGTTAAAGTGACAATATGGATCACAGACAAAAGCTATCTGTGAGATTCTGAGTGTGGAGCACACAGTTTTTTTGCACCATGTGACAAGTGTTCTAGTTTGACGGATGATGTCTAATGCATAAATGATGCACACTGTCTGACCACTCATAATGTAGAAGTGCAGCATCCATCATTCAGAAACAAATATTATTGAGTGTTATGTGAACAAAGGCAGTGACGTGCAGCAAGGGGTGACAAAGAGACTCCCATGCTGCAACCATACTTCTGGAATTGTATGTTAATTTCAGTGTTATGACATACAAGTGAGTCTCAATGTGTTAATGAAAGCTATTTCTAAGACAAATGACAACATTTAACATGGATGAGCTATTTAAAATATATAAAACTATCTTTTGTGGGTTATAGTGATCATCTGTTTTGAACACTGAAATGTTCTGCTGTACAGGAGTGAACTAAAGTTATGATGCTTAGAAACAGTATTAGCAGATCAACCTGAGCTAGTAACTGCCATCTCTGCCAGTGTTCCCAGTATTTCACATTGTTTCTGCGCCTGTTTGCAGACAGGCCTGACACTGGGTAGTATACCATTACTTCAATGTCTGGAACATCATCAGTCACTATCATATGCATGGAGACATCATTCATGAGTTAATAGACATCATCTGTGCTCACATGGAATCAATGGTGATGCTGGATTGGCTATCACCATGAACACGCAGCTTTACTTTGCCATTGGAATTTCTAATGTCTGACAGAGTAGCCTTTCGGAATTTTGCAGAAGTCAGCCTCACAAATCCTACACTAGTTCCTGGACATAATGCTACAACTTGTGGGAGAGCATATTTTGTTTTCTCAAAGAGCAGAGGTGAGAATCACCACTATGCAGGCATTTTATGACAGAGGCCATTTCTATGAGCTTTGGGTTCCTCTAAAAACACCCTCGTTGCTATCTAGGTCCCACATGCTTTAC